>NW_005842367.1:1247599-1254626 GCF_000455745.1 Alligator sinensis | reverse complement strand
TTGCTTGACCAATCTCATTTCCTTCTACGACCAGGTGACCTATCACCTGGACAAGGGAGAAGAGATTGATGTCATATATCTTGACTTCAAAAAAGACTTCATTAAAGTCTTCAAAAAATCTGGTATCCCATGATCAACTCTTGGCAAAACTGGCCAACTGTGGCCTTGGGTCCACCATGATCTGCTGGCTGGGAAATTGGCTCTGTGGTCCGACCCAGAGGCTGGTAATAGACATAAGTCAATCGCCATGGTGCCCTGTGACCAGTGGGGTCCCCCAAGGCTCTGTCCTTGGACCCATATTGTTCAACAGCTTCATTAATGATGTGGACATGGAGTCAGAAGCAGACTGGCCAAGTTTGCCGATGACACCAAACTCTGGGGCAAAGCATCCACACCTGAAGACAGGAGGGCGATCCAGGCTGACCTGGACAGGTGGAGCAAATGGGCGGACGAGAACCTGATGGTGTTTAACACCGAAAAATGCAAGGTTCTCCACCTTGGGACGAAAAACCTGCAGTATGCTTATAGGCTCGGCAGTGTTACGCTGGCTAACACTACAGAAGAAAGAGACTTGGGTGTCATCGTTGACCACAAGATGAACATGAGCCTTCAATGCGATGCTGCAGCTAGTAAAGCGAGCAAAACGCTGGCTTGCATCCATAGATGCTTCTCAAGCAAATCCCAGGACGTCATTGTCCCCTTGTGCTCGGCCTTGGTGAGGCCGCAGCTGGAGTACTGCATCCAGTTTTGGGCCCCACAATTCAAGAAGGATGTGGAAAAGCTTGAGAGAGTGCAGAAGAGAGCCACGCGCATGATCAGAGGTCAGAAAAACAGACTTTACGACAACAGGCTGAGAGCTATGGGGCTCTTTAGCCTGGAAAAGCACAGGCTCAGGGGTGATTTGATGGCCACCTATTTGTTTATCAGAGTTGATCACCAGTATCTGGGGGAACGTTTGTTCACCAGAGTGCCCTGAGGGATGATGAGGTCGAACGGTTATAAACTACTGCAAGACCGTTTCAGGCTGGACATAAGGAAGAATTTCTTTACTATCCGAGTCCCCAAGGTCTGGAATAGCCTGCCATTGGAGGTGGTTCAAGCACCTACATTGAACACCTTCAAGAGAAATTTGGATGCTTATCTTGCTGAGATCCTATGACCCCAGCTGACTTCCTGCCCCTCAGGCAGGGGGCTGGACTCGATCTTCCAAGGTCCCTTCCAGCCCTAATGTCTATGAAATCTCTGAAATCCATTGCCAGTTAAACACACAGAAGACTATACCATATTAAGCCCCAAAATGAACTGTGCAATTTATGTTCGAGCTCTTTTAATTCCTCTGGGATTTTACCACTAGTGTAAGATCTGATTCCATGTAACCTAAGGTTCAAGTTATGATCCAATCTTCAGCTTACAGCCCTCATAGCTTCTTCCTCATTTTGTCTTAGAACCTTCCAATTCTCTTAACCACAGAATTTGTTTGCTTTTCAGGGTTTGCACCCATCTACCTACATCAGAGTTTAAAAGATAGTCAATAGGTTACTTATCAACAAAAAGGCACTGGGCAGTCCGAACATGGGGAACTCTGACTGACCAGAGAATGATAGTCAGGGATCCGGGTTTTCCATTTCCCATGGAGAAAGCCACAGATTTCCCTATTTTATCAGAGAAAAAGTGGATTTTACCTTTTAACAGAGAAATCTGCGGATTTCCTGCTTTTGTAAACAGCT
The DNA here is from genome assembly GCF_000455745.1 of Alligator sinensis. Taxonomy (NCBI): domain Eukaryota; kingdom Metazoa; phylum Chordata; order Crocodylia; family Alligatoridae; genus Alligator; species Alligator sinensis. Next base: position 1,252,899 of record NW_005842367.1, on the reverse strand, counting down.
GTGCAGGCTGGCAGAGCTCCAGCCTGCAAGAGCTGATTTTAAAAAGGGTGGGAAATCCTGAGCCCTGCCCCGAGGGGGAGGGGGAAGGACAGGGCCTGAGGCTCTCAGTCAGCCAAGGCTGGGCTCAGGCTCACTTTCCTTCCTGAAGCCTGTGAAGTGGTAAGTGGAGCTTGCAGGGGGCTGGGGGATTGTGGGTCAAGGCTGGGGGCCATGAACAGGGCTGCAGAGAGGAAACTGGCTGGGGGCTGAGGGAGCGGGGAGGTGTTAGGGAAAAACATGGAGTGCTCGCCTAATTCTTAAATTAGGAAAAGGAAAGGCCTATTTTTACCAAAACACATAACTAGCCTGTGAGTTTATTCCACAAGTTATAACTGAGGCTAACAGTTTAGTCTCCAAGAGTTAAAAAAAGATTAGATATTCGTAAGAGTAACAAGAATATTCATGGATCCATTAGATAGGATAAGAACAGGTTTATACAAGATACAAGACTTTATAGTTCCAGGCATAGGCAAACCTCTGTCTACTTAGGAAGATATTCTCTCTAGGGCAACTTAGTTTATAATTGTCTATTATGACAGTTTTGGCCATTCCTCTGAAACATTTATTGCTGATTACTGTTGGAGATAGGACACTGGAGTAGATGGATCGTGTCTGATCCAGTACAACAGTTACTGGATAGAGTGGAGCAGTGCTTTTTATACAAGCAGTCACAAATCCTTACAGTGTAGCTTTCTTTTATTAAATATTTATTACTTCCTTAAAAATATTCTGTTTGTAGCTGAATAATTCATTCTCTGTTTCATCTGCAGTATCAAGAAACAGATGTGGCATGATTCAATCCATTTGAATGTTACTCATTCTCTCTTCTATGAGCAAAGCCACCTTCTGAGCACTAAAACTCTCAACAATGCCGAGGCTTTTGACTTTTCTATTTCTTTGTAATCACATCTTTGTAACATGACTGCTTATCCAGTCAAGCTTGACACATGTTTATTGTCGCTTGCTTTATTTGCTACAAATTGTAAGCTGTAAAAGTAGCTGAAATGGCTGCACAGTTGTGATTGACTCGTTAACATTTTAAAGGGCTAACAAATATATTCTGCTCTTATCAAGGCTGAGCTGAAATGGTTCTTCAGCCATCTCAGTTTCATTATCCTTCAAGCCTTAATTTAGGGCTTCCAGAGAGATTAGCATTTTTACAGCCTGACTGTAATTTCCTTAACATTGTTGGTGGTTTCTAGCAACAATTTCTGTGGTAGATTCAGTCTACTTTCTCTTCTTAACTCACTCTTATACATACATGCAATTGATCTTGAAGAAAGTGTCTTTCATTTCCTTGGTATTAAATGTGTCCTTTTGGTTTTCTCCCCTCCTAGAATCCCCCCAGCCATTTCTGTCTGTGCAAAAACACTGACACACGATTAAACAAAAAGCTTTAATAACACCAGCCTGTATTTATGGATAACATTTAGAGCCTGAACCCTGGTTTCTTTTTGACACTAGATGTCAGACTAAGTAAATTTCTAGGACTGAGGGAGAAAGCATAAAGTAGGTTTCCAGTTGATGAGCTTAGATTTTTTTCCCCCACAAAACAAAGCACACATGGGGTTGGGTTTTCTTCATAAAACTAGAATAATTCCATTGAGGTCAATGATGCTAAACTGGTGTAAATGATAAAAGACTGAGACGCACCATGGTATGTGCAGTGTATTATTGCACTGTCTTTACATAGTTTCATTTATATTATTTATTTTACCTACCTGTTCTTGAACTATGCTTTTTAATGAATCAGCTATAGAGCTTCCAATTAGTCTTTTCTTTTATATTGGTGCATTATATACATTATGTTTGCTTCACTTATGTTGCTGTACTGTCTGAACTTCCAGCCAAAGCCTATTCCCTAAGTTATTGAATACATGCAGAACCATCATGTAATTCTTTTTTAACTCAAATGCCTGTATTAAAACAATTCCTTCTGTTAGCATGCCATAATACAGTGAAAAGAGATTTTGGTTCTGTTCTGCCTTTGGTTACTTGAAAAGTTGCTGAATCAATTTTAGAGAGCTGCTTTATGTCCCCGCTTTGTCCATCATTCATATTTAGCTGTCTGAGTATTTTGCTCATGCATGCATTACCATCCAATCCAGTTCTTTATTCCACAGGACATTGTGCAGATATAAACCACCCATGGACCTTTTCTTTATGCAGTCTGCTGTCTTTCTGTCACTCAGTATGATAGAATGAAATGTCACTTGCTGATGTCGCTGTATTCATGAGTTGCTCAGGGCTATGTGTAATAATCAACATTACATTGCTGAAATTCCATTCTGTACGGAACAGAAGTGCAAAAGACTGAGATGATGTTATATTAAAGAATTGTGGGGATTTGAAAAGCTGCTGCTTTCTATGTATATATCATTCCCTGTTACAGAATAAGGGATAACATAAAATCCAAAGACTGTGCGCTATGCTCATACTGTAAGTGGCCATAAAAATGGATGGCTTTATCTCTTTGGAAGATACCCTTTTTCATTGCATAAATTAGAGCTGATTAGGGACAAAGTATTTATGCCTTAGATAACATGTTTGTGACACAGTTGCTCTGTAAATAACATGCAGATAGATGCTCTAGCTGCTGTAGAAATAAAACATTTTTTCACAATTCATCCAGGATCAAGCTACTTATAACATTTGTAGGTTCTCAACCTGGGAAGTGTATGTATAAGTGTGGGGGAGGTGTGGTAATTGCAGTTCCTTTCCCTAATTTTATGGGTAGATAGAGCCCCAATTTTTCTCTTGTAATATGGGGTCATATTATGGGAAAAAACTGACAGACAATGAAGTAGTTTACAGCTCTTCGTGTTTGTTGTTCTGTTATTAAAAGCATATATAAATAAGTTTTGGAGTAAGACAAACATGGAGCTTAAGTCTGATCTCATTAATTTGAGTTATGTCGAATTAACAGATTGGTGTAACTATGAGCAGATTCTATCCCATGTGGGGTTTTTTTAAATAGGAAGGACAGTGTTGACCTAGATTCTAAAAAGAATGGGATCCAGGGGGACAACTTGAGAGCAGGCATGATCTGGTCCCACTTATCTTTAGGTATAAATTAGGGTGGATTAGTGTTAGGCATTTGCTGTTCTGTAGGCTCTAGAGTGCTATGAACATGTCAGGCTCTGCTCAAGCCCCCAGTGCTGGCTCCCAGTCAATTTTAGTTGCTAGTTCAAGGCCTTGATCCTAATCTTCAAAAAAATAAATGGATCAAGCTCTAGCTATATGAACAAATTTTAATCTGTTATCCACCAAAACAGTTTCATTCCTCTGGGACAATAGAGCTCACAGAGACCAAGATAAAGTATGTGAGAGCTGGGGACAAAATGCTTTTGATAAAGGGAATAAACTCATGGAATAAACTTCCAGAGAGAAACTGGGGCAATTCAGAGGCTGACCCCCTTAGAAACACTGAAAAACGTTCCTCCAAAAAATCCTTTCCACAATAGTAAGAACGACAACATTGACACCCATTTCTTACCCATATGCATTTTCCACCAGTAAAATCCTGTTATAAGCAGATGAACCATTACCAGCAAAAGAATATCCAAACCAGAGTTTTTCTCAAAAAAAAAAGTTTAATGATGCTCTTCTTGTTAAAAAAAAAAAAAAAAAGTGTTAGCAAAGCTACAAATGTATGAGAAAACACAGATGCAAGGGTAGACAGGTAAAAGTCATCAAAGGTGTTGGAAGATAGAGTAATTGTGGCATCAGCATAAATATGATACCACTCTTATAAATTCAGATCATTAGGTAATCATCTCTAAATCATAGCACTGATGAGAGGCTTCCCATTCCCAGAGTGTTCTTTAAGTGTTCTTGTGTCAAGGGCGGTGAAATCACCGAGCCACAGGAGCCCAGCAGCAACAGCGGAATCCCCATGCCCCTGCCATAGCCAGCAGTGCCGCGGCATGCCAAGCCACAGGACCATGGCAGCGGCGGCAGAATTGCTGTGCCACGGACCCTACCAGCAGCCCTGCAGGAATGTGACAGCAACAGCAGGATCGCTGCACCACAGACCCTACTGGCAGCCCCACGGCATGCTGAGCCGCAGGAATGGCGTGGCAATGGAGCAATCTCTGCGCTACGGGCCCTGTGGTGAGCTGGCAGCATTACAGCACACCAAACTGCAGGAGCACGGCCGTGGCAGCGAGCTCGCCACACTGCAAGGCTTATCAGCAGCCAACAGGGGTAAGGACACCAGAAAAGGACAAGAAGCTGGCATGGACGTGCTTTATAAGTGTGTGCTAATGCCAATTTGCCAGCAGAGGCAGCAGGGCAGAGCTAAAAGCCCCACACACTGGTCCGGCAGGGGAACCGGAAGAAAGTTCCCGGCAGCCAGGGGAAGGCTACAGAGGAGATCAAGGTCCTGGGAGGGATAACTGGTGGCAGCCCCCAAATGAGGAGCTGCCCCTACAGTGTGACGCAGAGAAGTCAGGCTATTTACCTGGAGGAGTGAAGTGGAAGTCTGGCCGCAGAGAGTGGAGCTGAGGAAGCAGCGAATCTGTAGGATAAAATGAGAAAGACGACTGGTAAAAACTGCGTCCATGCAACATTGGAGTTACAACAGGTTGGCGCTAGGTGGGGTGTAGGGGTGGCAGAGCCCCAAGGACCTTGTGCTAATGATCAGATCCAACACGATACCACTGAGCTGGGGTTAACTACATTCCCAAGATTAAAGTTCCATCAAAGACGTGACAGGCAAGAAGCATCGGTGGTCTTAGTAACTGGTGCCAGGGGCCAAATTGTTGGGCTGCAAGACCGTGCTTAGCTCTGGGCAACTAGAGAGGCACAAAGGAGAAGCACAGGACCAGCACAGCAAGTTACAGTTCTTTAACAAATAATTTTCATTACACTTTTACATTCAAAAACAATTTATAATTCAAAGAGTCTATGGATTTACAGGCTGTTCCCAATAATGATGACATGTTCCATGCTTCTGGTACTCTGATCTAATCTTTTCTTGTGTCATTGTCTGGTAAATTTAGAGATTAGTTCAGAAGTTTCCCTGAAATATTGGTTCAGTTATATAGTCTGTTGAAGCTAAATGTACAACTCTGAAACTGTTGACTTCTCATAATGTTGTAAATATCAATAGAGCAACATATATATCCATACACATATTGGATATACAAGCATATCTGAAAAACAGAAGAATGAAAAACAGAAAGCTTTACAGAATGTAGGAAAAACATCAAATTTATGTAAGTGACAACAAGGAAAGTAAAATATAAACTTAAATATTC
>NW_005842367.1:1226517-1247568 GCF_000455745.1 Alligator sinensis | reverse complement strand
TCCCTACACTTTTCTCACGATCAGTAAAGATTTTTGTTGTCACTTCAAAATGTGATGGCTTGATAAAAACAAAAATATGAATTGAAATTTTGTTTGGCTTTTCTTTTAGGAAGTACAAGTATTAGAAATTTCAAGTAATGAAACCTAGAATATCTAATTACATTAGTTTACAAACACAAACAACCAGTTGCTCAAATGAGTCCTAGAAAATTGATCAGTAAAAAAAATAATTATAAATTTACTTATGAAAATATTTTTATTGAACCAATTAAAATGCACAGCAGGCTAGGGAAAGATAAAATAGAACTCCACTCTGCAATAACTAGAGTGTAAAAGATTTTACAAAAATAAGAAGTTACTATCCATTGACTCATGGTTCCAGTGTTGATAGGCATGATAACTACATGCAGTTTGATACGCAGCTAGATTGTGATCATGGCTTGAAAAAAGAGGCAAAGGTCACTAACTGTTTTCTTATGACAGATAGAAATGCTTATCCTCCGAGGCTCATTGTTTCAGTATAAAATTCAAGGGTACCATTTAAGCTGTGTTGTCATATAGTAAATCAGTTATTTCACACAGTCAGCAAAATCTGATGGTCTGTTCATTAAGGGACATCTGTTATTCACTGCTTTGTTTTTTTTCCCCAGATACTCAGTTGTTCCTGCTTGTGAGCTCTCTAGACAGCTGCTTCGCTGTTGTATCTTTTCATTTTATGACCTCCAGGGTATACTTGTTATTGATTATTTTAGGGTATCTCATTAGTACTCCACCTGGTGATTACAAAATCATGAAGCAAATTTCCCTCTTCCTTTATTCCAAATGGTTTTGTTATCCCAGGAACGTGTGAATACCCTATGCTTCAAAATGATAAACCATTTTGCTGCATTAAAAATACTGCTGCATTAAAAAAACAAGTATCCATGTTTTTTAATTAATAAATTCATCAGTCCCAGTTACCAATATGGACAATATTTAATGAACATCCACAGTTTTATGTTTTGGTTTTAAAAATATACTCGGTTTTTTTCTGTATTGAGGGTTTCACCACAGTTCTGTAGGTAACGACAACTTAACTAATGACAAAGATAGCAGGAGGCTACAAAAGAATCGGCAGTACTCCTTTGCTTTAAACAGATTTTGTATTTGAGGTTCTTCTGGTTGGGCTGAGTTAAAACCGAGGACAAAAGAGGAACAGCACAGTCCTTAATACACACACAGAGTTTACAAGCTGTATTGCTATTCCTCTTCCTCTGACCAGGGAGGGTATGCAGCCTAATAGGATGGTCTGGACATGGCTGGCAATTGAGTAAATGAGCCACAATTAACTTATAGGGCATGTCCAGACATTACACTGAGACTGGTCTAAGTGAACAGAAATTATTCTAAACCTGTAACCATACAGAAGATCAGCACACATTGGCCAATCTAAAAATGGCACAAATAGTTTAAGATGGACCTGGTGTGGTAGACCTGGTTCTTGATGATGAGGGGAGGGATGATGACAGCACTCATGACAAAATTAGAGACACCAGGAGCATAGCACCTGCTTTCCATCATCTGGGGGGGGGGGGGGGGGGGGGGGGTGGAAGATGCTAGTATTGTGGGCACTGCCTTCCCAGTCAGCAAAGTTGTGGGTGAAGTGGCCCTGGTGGTCAACAATGCCCTGCAGGATGACAGAGAAGTAGCCCTTGTGGTTGATGAACACCTGGATGCCCTGGGGTGAGCAGAGGATGGGGATGTGGGTGACATTCTTGGCCCCCACACAGTTGGGGAAGCCCATGTGGCAGAAGCTGGTGACCACCTCCTGCAGGTTGACTAGGAGGATGAAGCAGTTGGTCAGGACATCTAGATGACCAGGCACACCTCCTGGATGGCCTCTCTGGCTGTGAACTTGCTTATGCCAAACTGGTTGGCAATGTAGCAGAGATTGCTGGAGGTGGCCAGGTTCACGATGGCAATGGCCACCCACTTCTCCAGAGTGATGTCCTGGCATGCAGTGTGGGGGGCTAGTGACAATATCCATGAAGATGGCCCAGCACATGAGGAAGGTCTGGACATAGAGTTCATCTTCCCAGGTGTACAGGACGATCCTTTCTTACCTGTTGCTGCTGGTGGTGCCAGCCCAGAATCAGTGCTCAACAGTTTGGAAGTGGTGCCAGAGCACCCCAGCATTCCATGGCATCTTGGGTGGCTTTATCTTCAGCGACCACATGAAAGCTGGTGGCCCAGTCTAGGACAATTTGGCGAGCACAGGGTATGGTATGTGGCCCTGAAAGGGACATCAGGCTGCTGGCTCAGGGGCAGGAAGCTACATCCCATGTTGACCAGCTTCTGCGTCATGTCCAAGTGGGTGCACGTGGTGTCCCGCAGCCTCCTTCAAGACGTATGCAGGGTGACAAGCAAGACATGCCGCAGCTCCTGGGTCTCTGTGCTTCAGCACAAGTGGTAGGGCACCATAGCAGGGTGCAAGCAAGCCAGGACATGGAGGCACATGCAATTTGCAAGGGAGGACACTCGGTCTGGGGCTCTTCTGGAAGCCTCAGGACAGGACACGGGGGGAAGGGTTTGCAATGACGTGGTAAGGGGTTGGGAGTGTGCCTGCCCATGCCCAGCAACTAATTAGGAGTGGCCCAGGCACTCAACTATGCTTGGCAGTCTCTGGCAGCCTGGGAAGCCCTCAGACCATTCTTGGAGGCATGTGGGAGCACCCTCACCACCACCACCTGGGGGCCTCAACCAGCACAGGCTGTCTGCATGCCCCATCACCCCACAAAGAGCAAATGTGTATAGTGTTCACTTGCAATCTAAACTAGACCACTTAGAGAAAACCGTGTAACTTAGATCAATTCCTCCTCTGGCTTTTTGAACATCTGTACATGGCCTTAGACTACACAGCACTGTCCCGTGGAAAAAGTGTCAGCACGTTTTATCTCACGTACTTCACAGGTACAAATGGACTGGTACTTTGTAGGATCCCAGGACAAAAGGCTTTTTCCCAGGATAAATACTTTTTTATGGATGCTTGGGCTGTAACTTAGCAAGGTAGGGATTTTCAGAAGTAGTTGGCATTGTCCTATACATTCATGGGAGGAGAAGCTATGAGTTTTTTTGAATCCTATATAATCCTAACTTTAAGCAAGTGAATATTTTCATTGATGTCAGTGAGATAACCTACCTAAGTTTAGTATGTTACTAAATCAAGGGGTGACGCTGCTTTTCTTGCTGTCTAATTTGAAGAAAAACTTCTGTCCTAAGGTTCAAATGTATAGCTAAAGTGCACAGTGAAAGTAATTTTGTCCTGGGGAAGGGTATGCTTTGTGGGTTAAAATTAAGGTATATCTCCACCATGGTAACTTCAGCTTGTGTGGACATATCTGAGCTAGCTTTATACAAGCTGCCTGAATATTGTGAGAAACCATGGTGGCATGGATTTCAATATAAGCTAATTGACCAAGTATTTACCCAGCTTCTTGGACAGGTTTTTTAGCCAGCGTTGGTTTCCAAGCTGCTGCAACTACATGATAGGCAGTATCAAGCTAGGCAGCTAATTCAAAGCTAGCCCAGGAATGTCTACACATGATAACCACTACCATAACTGTACTGTAGATATACTTTTAGAGTAACAAGATAAGAATCTGTTAATTAAAGGAGGAAAGGCCCAGGCATAAGGGAAAGTCCTCCCTATTTTTTTTCTTGATTTCTTCTTTTTCTCCCCGGGGAGAGGGAGGGAGAGGGCAAAGTGGGGGTTGGGAGACATGAACTAATCCTGCCAGGAGTTAAGCATCCTCAGCTTTCTTTGATAAATGATCTTCATCTGCAGTGGGGACTCAGACATCCCTGCTCCACTGAATATTTCATTGCTTAATATTAAGTATTCAGTGAAGCATCCAAATCTTCCGTTTCCCTGGAAGTACCGTAACCACATGTGCTTGCTCACTCTCCCTCTCTGTGGCCCAATTAATATTTAATTATGCCACATTAAATGGAACATCATCAATAGAAGGGATGGTATTTATTTCAGAATATCCAGTCTTTTGAGGATTAAAGTACTTTTCTGGGATGTGTAGGACTGGTTCAAATACCATTAATCAGAGAAGGGAATTGAACCCACATCCTCAGTGAGTGTTCTAATCACTGAGCAACTGCAGAAAATGGAGCACCATCTCCTGCTTCTCTGGCTCTATTTTGTGCAGACACAATTTGTTAGGCATGTAGCAGGGTGTCCTTCCAGGGATGCCTGTGAAGTTCCTGGAAGCCCACCTAACATGTCCACTCTGCTCACTGTAGGCATTTACCCTTTTTATTGCCCACCACTCCTCGCTGTAATTTTGTGTGTGTGTGTGTGTGTGTGTGTGTGTGTGTTGGTAGGGGAATCTGCCCGAGGGCTTCCCACTCTTCTCTCGCTCACAGGACCACAAGGTACCTGTGGTCCCCACCTTATGGGCTAACTGCGTGGCTTCAGTCTGACCCTACACCATGCCCCATGCCTATCAAGTGTTACCACTCTTTGATTTTCACCTGATATCGCTCAGGCTCTCACCATACTCAGACCCCCCTCTCTGGTCCTATACACTCAGTGGTCTCCAAGTGAGGAAAAGTTTGGGAAGCCCTAGCCTACTCATCTTGGAGTTGGGGCTTACATCCTTCCAAAGCCCAGCCCCCTCCTAGTCAGGTAAGGCAAAAACAATTTGTTAGGCATGTAGCAGGGTGTCCTTCCCCACCACATTACCTGAAGGCTGCTTGCCAGGCTGCCTTTCCTTCTGCCCTGCCAAAAGGTGTGCTCTGCAAATATACTTTAAATTGAGATCCCATCCAAGAAAATGGCAAAGGAACATACAATTGTAAATCTTGAGGCACTTTGGGGCCTGCCTAGGAGGAGAACTTTAGGAACCTAGAACTTTTGCTGTTGTTATTGTAGGCACTTACAAACTTTAGACACCTCTCGCATTAGAGAGCAGCTTGGGAACATTCTGAGGATCGAAATTCTAGATATAAGTCCCCAAAATGGAAGTAAGGTAGCTAAATTCTGTCATGGATTGAAACCTGAGCAGTGAAATACCTTTGAAGATCTGGGCCAATATTACTGGCAGTGTTCTCTGTTACTGAAACAAGATTTATAAAGGTCCAGAAATGTATCATTTGTATTCAAATTCAGTTTAATCATTTACTCATAATTAATGAATTGGACGCACAAAGGAAGCAGAACATGTGTTAATAAGTCATGAATAAATGAAGGTCTATCCCATTTTTCTGACCTAGAAAATAAGTAGAATTGATATTTCTGATTTTCACCTATTTATTATTTCATGCCTGTGGAAAGTATCTTTTTTAGAACTAATAAGTATGTTTCCAAACCACAGAAATGCATACTTGCATCTGAAATATATTTGATTCTGTCATGTGTTTGCTGCATTACAGGTCATGGATTAACAGCAGTAAAGGAAAAGGCAGGAGCCACCCTCCGAATTCACAATTCTAACTCAGCATCTTCAGAATCTGCCCAGCCCCCTGGAACTGAAAAAATCACCCCAAGTATGCGTAAGTGGTTCAGTGGTCCAAACTAGACAAAAGGCCTTGACAAATTGTCAAATTTATACAATTTGGAAATTCAAAGATTTTGATTACAGAATTCAGTCATTCAGTTTCTGGGGATTTATGACCTGTGCTTTTCAAAATGCATTATGGCTTGTATTTTTTAGAAGCAGAAGATGCCACAGATCAGAATTCTACTGATGTTTTGTCATCATCTCCTTCATCTGGATCACGTGGGATGTTGTCAACAATCACTAATGTTGTTCAGAACACAGTAAGTAGTTAAAATATGCCTTCATATGTGTCTTCTCAAGAGTTTCTATGTGCCCTTCCTTGTAAGTACTAGTAAGTCATATTTGAAAAGGAGAGGAATTCTGTGACTAATTGAAAAAACTGTTTTTGAACATCTTTAAAATAATATGTTTAGGCAAAAAATAACTAGCTAAAATAAAAGTTTAAAGTACAGCAAAGCAAATTACCAACTGACGATAAACACTTAGGGCTAGACTCATCTGGAAGGATGTCTGGGTTCTAAACTGCAGATAGCTATGCAAACTCCTGGGAAATCAGCTTTGTGCAGATATGGTGACTTCATGTGACTTTTATTAAAATCAACTCATTCATGATTAATTTTGCTAGGAGGGATTTTGATATTTTTGCTGACAGGTAAAACAAGACAATGCAAGATTTGCTTGCTTCAAGCTTTTTAACTTGCAATGTTCCATCTCTGACTCCTCCCTACCTCACTTCTTCTCTGCCTAGTCTTACATCTCAGATCAGCCCTGTGACAACACGATCTAGCTATTGTAATGTCATCTGAAACTCAGTGTGGCAAAAGCTTTCTTTCCTTTCTACCATCTTCCTCATATATTTCCCTGTCACCCGGGCTCACAATCTATGTATTGCAATGCAATATATTTCTTTCACTCGTGCTCAGCATCCAAGTTCTGGCCAAATCCTTTTGTTTCTTCCACTACATTTCCAACATCCATTCACATGCCATCTTATTCTCCTCCAACTCGTACAAAATACTGCCACTGCATTCATTTTTTTTCTGGGTTTTTTGCACTGTGTTCTAGTAAGAAACTGCAGAAGCTTACAAGCAGCAGCTGGGGTGCATAGCAGGTTGACTCTCCTTTGTACAGATTTGTTGAGGGGAATGGGGTTCCTTTTCAATATGTATCCAACTGTTCTTAGCACACTGTGAATATATTTTCCTGCTTCACCTGCCTCTCAAAGTTAAAGTTTCTGGGATCATGGGAAGACTTCCAGTGACCATTCCTAAAGGGCTGTACTGGGGCCACTAGAGTTGTAGCTTCTTAGCATTTGCTCATGCTGGGGAAGATTGTCTGAGCACCAAGGAAGCCAGTCTGCATGAAAAAGAATAAGGAAGGTGTGCCTATATGAGTGTTGAAAGTCCAAGAAAGCTCTTATATTACACTAATCAATTTTACGAGAGGAGGAGGATGGACATTTTAGGATCCCCCCTGGTAATGTAGTAACTTTTGCATCTAACCAAGGAAAGTTTCCTTCAGTGTTTTGCTGTTGACAGCCAGGACAGTCTCAGCCTCTGAGACCTTGGGGAAGTTTCCCACACTGAACTTAGCACTTCAAAATATGTCAACATGGAGTCTGAACTGACGACAAAGCTATTAGCCTGTGAAGCCTTCTGTTCCTATTTGTCCCCTGTCACCTGTCCCCCATCATTTACCCCCCTCGTGTCTGCCTTCCCCAGCCTCAGGCCCTCGCCCTCCTTCCTCCATCACCCCCTTTCTCTCTTTGTGCTGCTTCGGCCTCCTGCAGCCTTAGGTCCTCGCCCCTTACATTTGCTATGGCACCAGCAGGCTCCATCCCAATGGCACCTTAGGGCACAAAGCACAGCTCCCGCTCTGCCCCGTAGCAGCAACATGGAGCTGGCACTGCTACTACAGGGCTGGGCTGGTGCCATGCTTCAGGCTGCAAGGATGGAGCCTGCTGGCACTAAAGCAAAAGTAAGGAGGAGTATGATGGTGGTGGTAGGGAGAAGCAGCCCAGGGGAAGACGGGGTGCAGTGGATGCCTGAGGCTGCAGGGAAGGAGTGGAGGGCAGGACAGAGGCAGTGGGGGGCAGGCAACAGTTGTGGCTGTGGCCCAGACCCACAGCTGAGGCCAGAGCTGGAGCCGAAGCAGCTGCCTGCCTCCTGCCGCCTCATACTCAGCTCTGGGATGAAGAACCTTTTCCCCTACGTTAAATGGAGGGAAGGTATTGTCTTTTAATTGAGTAAGTATGATACATTGTCACAGTTCACTTGCAGGTATTAGATAAAAAAATCAGTTGCATGAGAGGCACATGTTCATAACAGACCTTTACTTCAGCCTTTCTATTCATAGCATTTGCTCTATTCTGCTGCATGCCATCAAAAAGAATCAGAGCCATCCGCATGTACAAAATGAAGGTGGCTTTTTTCCTAACTTTTTATTAACAATACTAATACTTAAAAACTGTTCTTAGGCATATTTCTTATGGGCAACAAACTATTAAATTTCATATAATGTAAGTCTGTTTTTGTTTCATTAAATTGAAAACCTTTTATATAGAACTTTTTCTTCTGGAAAATATATTCAAAGCAAATCAAGGTGATTAATGGTGTCATAGATCCTGTTATTAGCCAGGGTGGAGAAGCTGTAGGGAGTTGAACATTCAGACTGTGTCAGCAAAAGCACCATTTTCTACAATTTCACATTAACAAATAATGTGAAGAAGATAACCATGTTGCATTGTTTTATATGCAGGGCAAAAGTGTCTTATCTGGTGGCCTAGATGCTTTGGAATTTATTGGGAAGAAAACCATGAATGTCCTGGCTGAAAGTGATCCTGGATTTAAGAAAACGAAAATATTAATGGAAAGAACAGTTTCCCTATCTCAGGTTGGTTTGTATCAAACCCAGCTCTTACTTCAGTTGGAGACTACTGAGCAAGACTTTCCAGTTAATCAGACATAGGGTTCATTTATTGGAATGGATTATGGCTCAGTTTTTACACATAACATTTATGCTTTGTGTCATACCCATTTTTTTTCAGTAGGACTACAAATAATTACATCAAGTAAAATCAGCACTTACACATAATCAAGGATGTGTATAACTGATCTTTGTAAGATACTGTGTATGATGATAAATTACTGTATTTTGAGATGTAATCAAACCCCTCAGGGTTTCTAAACAGTTATAAGTCTCTACTCACCTCACCTACTTAGCTGTAATACTTTACTTAACAATTCATAGATTTATAGATGTTAGGGTCTGGAAGGAGCCTCACAAGATCATCAAGTCCAGCCCCCCCTGCACTTGAGCAGAAGAGACTGCTGGGGTCAGATGACCCCAGCAAGGTGCACGTCAAGTTGTTTTTTTAAAGAACTCCAGGGTAGGTGATTGTACCACCTCTGGGGGAAGTCTGTTCCAGACCCTAGGCACTCAAATCGTAAAGAAGTTTCTCCTTATGTCCAGTCTAAAGCGATCTTCAAGCAATTTGTGTCCATTGGTTCTTGTCTTCCTCTGGGATGCCTTGGTGAATAGATGCTCCCCCAGGCCCTGAAGTACGCCCCTTATATATTTATAGGCTGCCACCAAGTCCCCTCTAAGTCTTCTTTACTCCATGCTGAACAGCCCTATGTCTTTGAGCCTCTCCTCATATGACCTGCTCTCCAGACCTCTAATCATGCACGTGGCCCTCCTTTGGACTCTCAAGCTTCTGCACATCCTTCCTGAAGTGCAGTGCCCAGAACTGGATGCAGTACTCCAGCTGCGGTCTCACCAAGGCCAAGTAGAGTGGGAGGATGACATCCTTAGTCTTGCTTGAGTGCATCGATAGATACATGGCAGTATTTTGTTCACTGTGCCAGCTACAACATCACATTGGTGACTCATGTTCATTCTGTGGTCTATCATGACCCACAGGTCTCTTTTAGTTGTGGTGCTGGCAAGCGTAGCACCACCAAGCCTGTAAGTGTGTTGCAGATTATTTCTCCCCAGATGGAGCACTTTACATTTCTCCGTGTTAAACATCATCAGGTTTTGATCTGCCCACCTTGCAAGCCTGTCCAGGTCAGCCTGTATCCCCAGCCTGTCCTCAAATGTGACAGGGGTTTGGGTTGTAGCCACTCCCCCATAATTTGCAGTACAGTGGCTGCAAAAAGAGCAGGGAGGGATGGGAGCGGCCGCACACAGAGCCGCTGCAGCAGCCACTGTGTGCGAGCTCCCACCCCTGCCTGTGTCCAGCTGGCCAGCCGGAAATTCCAGTTAATAGTGTTCCGGTTACTCAAATCCCAGATAACAGGGATTTTACTGCATATGACATCAGTCACAATGAGTGATAATGAAATCAAGCGTAAATTTTATTGGGAAAAATTAAAACAGTGAAAATATATTATTTATATTCTTTTAAATTATCGGTATAACTGATTTTTCTCAGTATCCTCAGCTGCACACACTAATCTTACATAGAAGTCAAGCCATAAATCATGTGCTTACAAGTTAATCTAAACATTGTCATTGCTGGTTCAAGTTAATTTAGATCACATACAGATATGCAGTAACTACTTGTAACTTTTGATGACTCCAATATTATTACATCATTATAAAGCATGGAGGGGATGCAGAGAGGCTGTAAATAAACACAGATGGACTTAGCATTAAAACTACTTTTAGTAAAATTAAATGAGATCTAACAGCAGTAGGCATTAAACTTTTTTCTGCTTGTAGAATATAATGTTGCAGTGAGATATTTTTCTCTTAACATTTCATTTTCAAAATCTACCACTGTAAGCAGAAATGGATTGTAGGTTAAAAGCAAAGTAATTCATGTTAAGAACATTCTCTAATCGTACCCTTTATGTATATACTATGACAGCAATGCACACACAGCCATTACCAATAAAGTAGAAATAGAGATATAAAATGCTACAGCCTCAGTACTGCCATTGATGTAACTGGCATGTACATGTGATTGCAGGACCAGAGCTTAAGCTTTATGTAATGTATTTCACATACAACATTCCCAGGCAGTTCATGATGTAAGAATACTACAACTCTTGTAATGAAGAGGATTCTCTCAAGTAGTGTAGATTCAAAATGTGATGTACCTCAAAATTTAAAATGTGGGTGACTGTCTCCAAATTATAAGAATCACATTTTCAAATAGTGAGGCCACAGCAGTGCAGAATATAAAATCCCCATAAAAATATCATATATAAGTATTAAAAGATCACTCTAAAACATCCTCAAAAGTATGGAGCACAAGTCTGAACCACCTCTATTATAAGACCTATGCTCATTAAGCTAATGATTTTTGCGTGTCCAGAGGTTACTTAAGGCAGCTTTCACTATACATGCAAATACCCCTTATGGGTAGGGGCCTCAGCAGCAACATTCTGCAGAGTTTAGCTCTGTTATAGGTGCTATAAGAGAGTTAGGCAGTCTCTGGAATAAAGACCTTTTTATTTTTCTTCCATTTTAAATGGTGGCCAAATTTATGAGGTATTACCTGCAGCGGATATTGCCTTTGAGGATATAAACAACATTATTTGCCTTTTTTAAGGCTACTTAATAACACCAGAAGGAAAACTAAACATAGAGCACTACTTAAATATTTTATTGGAGAGGTTTATCAAAAAAGTTATGGGCATTTCAGATTAACATATCTGCGGTGCTGAAATTTTAGTCATAGTCCAACATTTTATTACTACTACCTAGAAAAGATGAGGCTGAGAGTGATAAAAACTGTCAACTCCACAGTGTCACCAATACACTAACCGAAATGATATATATTTTTACAGTTGTTGCGAGAAGCTAAAGAGAAAGAGAAACAGAGATTGGCCCAGCAAGTCACAGTCGAAAGGACAGCACATTACGGGTTGCTTTTTGATGAATTCCAGGGTTTATCCCATCTTGAAGCTCTGGAAATTCTGTCTAATGAAAGTGAAGCCAAGGTACAGTATAAAGGCTATAAATTTGCAGTGGTTAGTGAAAAATTGTTCTCAAGCATTAATCTCCCAAAACAATTGTCTTTTAAGTCATTAAGGGTTTCCATTGACTTTAGGAGAGGTTGGATTAGTCCCAATGGGCAGTCCCTGGTCTCGGACAGTCCATCTCAATAGAACTAGGATTTAACACAATAGCTGAAAAAAATCAAGGAAACTTTGTATTTACAGTTCTAAAGTTGTTAAAACATTGTGTACTCCTTGTTTTTTGATGTGTGACCAGATATAAATATCCCCTTAAGCTTTGCCAGGAAACTCAATTATTTTCTTTTTGGAAGAGATTGATATTTATGTCCAGGAACTCCAGAACAACTGCTCCCAGAGGATAGTGAAATAAAATTGATTCCTGATTATTTATTCAATTTATATCCCTGATTTATTGCATTGTTTTATTAGCCTGTACCCAAGATATAAATACTGGGTGTTTGCAATCTCTGTAGCAAGTCAAGTCAAGAGCCATGTACTTACAAATTCAGAGATCTAGGCAGAATATAATCTGAACATTGTCACTGCCAGTTCAAGTTACTTTAGATCTCCATATACAGTTATGCAGTAACTGCTTGTAACTGTTGATGATGCCGGTACTGTAGCCTCACTCTTAGAGACATGCTTAAATTCATAATGTTGTTATGACATCTAGCTTTTATTTCAAGTATTAGTTTATTAACTCTATGCCAGATTGGTTCAGGGGAGCCTTATTGCTCTCTCAGTACTCAGTTTTCTAAATAGTTCTCAAACTATCTTCCTTTGCGTATTTCTGTTTTTTAAAGTCCATTCTTCCTTCCCCTCTGAAAAAGTTTAGGGCACAGAACACGGGTGGCCAACTTCTAAGTGACTGGTTGCATGCTCTGCAAGCCACACCAGTGGGGATCACATGCTGTGCAGGCCGCACCAGCACAAACTACTGGCACTCCTGGCTGTTCACCCAGTAGGCAATCCCATACTGCATTGCATGTGTACGCAACCTCCCACACCACCCCACAAACCCAGTCACCCTGGTCTCACCCACAGTCTGGCCTAGCTGCAGGCTGCCCTGCTGCACCACAGGCTGTGTTGTGCCACATCACACCACCCTCCTCTTGGAACCAGGCAGGAAAAAGAAGCCAGAGAAGGGAAAGGAGACCCCAGATGTTGCTACAGCCAGAGTGATGGGGGGCAGTGGCAGCTGGGCAGGAGTGTGAAGGCCACAAATTAACACTTTGCAGACCACATGCAGTTGGACAGCCCTGGCATAGAACATATTTAGCATAAAGGCCCTCACTTTCTAAAATGGTCTAACACCAGCCTCCTATTTTTCTGCCACAAATAAGTATAGGTCCAGGTTAAAAGCTTGTTGCTTAGAGCCAGATTCTGTTCTACCCAGTTGGAATCCTTGGCAAACAGTTAATGCAAAAGGTGGATAGGTCTTCTTCCTTGCCGATTTTTTGTGACTCCATCCTAAGGATAAGATGACATGGTATTGCAAAAGTAGATGCATTAATGAATTTTCAATACCTGAGTGCAACAGAATCACACTTAGGTAGCTAAATCCATTTAGTTGTCCAGTAGGTGGAACAGAATCTGGCCCGTACTGTCCCTCTAGCTTTTACGTTTGCAGTGACTTCTAAGTCAAAATTATAAAGGCAAAACTAGAGGCTATTTTAAAACAATGAAGTACAAACATTTTTTTTAAAGTAATTAAAGCATCTGAATTTTAATCGCACCCAGCACTGTTACTTTGAGTCTGTTAAGACCATGTTAATCTAAAGTCTGCTCTCCTTTATAATGAAATGGGTTAATCTCTTGAGGAAAAGTGTGTTTAGTACTGGAGTTTCAGCTACTGGAGTTTCAGAGTTAGAATCCTAAGGGATTTGGGTCAGAAACAATGTGGACACTAAAAAGAGATTCCTAGCTGAAGTAGGAAACAAGCTGTTTGTCAGAGAGCTTCGTGGGAATTTGGCAGGACAGAGAGCTGTGTGTGAGGAGTGCAGACTTTTAACAGCCAGTCCCAAGGTTTGTAGTTGTAATTTTCAAAACCTTTCATGGGCTTCAACCAGACTCTCTAGGGAATGATGATCTGCCAGGAGCACCAGGTTATTCAGAACAGCTGGACTGTCTGTCAGTGTTGTGGGTGAGACCAGTGGAGGCAGGGAACAGGACTTGTACTCTGATGTTCCCTGACACAAGGGACAGGTGGACTGTCCAGGTGGACAGTGAGCCTTCCTGTATTCTCTTCCTACTCATAACCTTCACCACAACCTTCCCATAATAATTATAAAGGTTTTACCTTTAAATTACAGGTTTTTAAAATCCAAAGTGTGTGTTCTGGGAGTAGGAAGAGACCTGAAGATCTTGTAATATTGCAAAGGCATTATGGTGGCCCGTTGAAAAAGTAATGCAGTAGGTTAGATTGTAGCAAAAAGCCCCTTTTTTACGTTTCCCTTCTGGACATTGATATAGCAGAAGCCCCTTCTTGCCTGCAACATTTTGTGCATTTCTTTTCCTTCTCAGTATTGGCAGAGACCTAGCACACTCATTGCATGGGTGTGGCAAGGCTCAGAGCAAGCCAGAAAGCTGAAGTGGCTTTCTGTAGAAGAAAGCTAGAAACTACATCTACATATCAATTAAGCTCAGTGTTACTAAAGAGAACAAAAGAACTAAAAAAATCCACTGCAAAGACTGTAAATATATCCTGTGCTAACTTAACTCACTTACTGTTCCAGTAGCATTTGATCCTCACTACCTCACATTGCTTTTTTATATATTTCTCACAGTGCATTTTCAGATTTCATCTGTCTCGTCTTTACCATGGCATTTTGTATTTTATATTTTAAACTCTTAAGGAATGTACTCCCTGTAGAATGAAGTTAAAACTGCATTGAAATTGTAATTGTAAAGTGATAACATCTGTTGAGTGAATGTGCGTGAATGATGATCATCAGTAGACAATATCCTAGCCAAACGAACTCCATTTTAAGCTAATCAGGATAAAGAACTGATTCCTGGAACTGAGCACTCACCCTATGGACTATTTCTGTAACATGATAATACAGCCATTAATACAGATAATACAGCCATTAAGTCAATAAGTCAAGGGTGGACTCCCAAAACTTCAGGTACCAGCAGGCAGAGACCCCTGTGACTAACAGCTGTCAGGTACTATTCCAAGACCCATATAGGACAGCGACTTCTGGATTGGGTAGCCAAGATGATGCTGGGAGATCACACAAGTCTGCCAGAAAGGGATAAAAGGCAGTGAAGCGTGACCCTCAGTGGCACCCTCTCATCCAGCATGTGCCCTACTGAGAAAGAAGGACAAGTAGGCAACCCCCTTCTGGAGAAGACATCACCTTAAAGTAAGCTGACCATCAACAGCAGACTCCAGGGCCTCCGATAGGTAGATATACTGATACCAGTGCTCTCACAATCACTACAGCAGCTACTATACACTATATTACATGGGTTTGAATGAGTGAGTGCATGTTTGTGTGTATGTGCTAAGGTGACCAGTACCACCCATAACTCAAAAGTTTGCATTTATGATTTTATTGGTAACTTCACATCCCATTCAATAAACTAGAATTTATTATGATCCTGTGAGTTGGTCCTTTGTAGCCAAAAAGATAAAAGACATGAGTTCATAATGGGAGTTTATGTCTCTTTCTCAACATAGCATCAGACACCTCACACTCAAATCAGCCATACAATGAAGAAAAGGCCTAATTATGTTATGACTGATCATCATCATTTCTTTTTCAGATTCAGTCATTTTTAACTTCCCTTAATGGAGAGCAATTGGAAATTGTGAAAAATGATTTGATTGCTATTAAAGAGATCTTCATTCCAAAGGAATCAAATAGTGAAGATGGTCAAGAAAAAAAGGGTAATTAAAGAACTGCTGATTTATCCCATGTGCAAACTATTAAATCTATGGGTTTAATTAAAAATATTCAAGCTGACATGCCTTACTTAGTTCAGAGGTAGTGCACAAAGCCATGGTAAGTGGTCCAAAGATCACACCAAACCCTCTCCTTTTCAATTAGAAGTGTGATGAGGAGGTTCCCTGGTAGTCTGTGAAAAATGTTAAGTGCTGACACTGGGTTTTAGTCCAAACCATCTGGGAGCTACTGCTGAGTTGATAACAGATGTTTAGGAGTGAAATTTGTGTGTCACTTTTATACTGCTCAAAAAGAAACAAATAATGTGGAGACCAGAAAAGCTCAGGTGGTTATATGGCTTTGTTTTACCCTCATACTCTAACTAAAGTGAAAGATGCATACAGCATTGGATAATGAAGTTAGGGTTGATTGTGGATTTTTTTTATCTCAGCAAAGCAAGCAAAATAAAAAGTAAAGGGCAACACACCATTAATTGACATTCAGGTTATAGATCCTGCTTATAAAATTATGTATGCACTGTAAACTGGCTGGCAGTTGAGATGAGTGATTTTGTGCTCTAATGGCCTAATCTAATATACGGAAGGGATGGAACTCTATTTTCTTTTGAGCGCTTAAGTGGCACTTTTCTGGCTGGCTGTCTAGCTGGTTTGGACCCCATTTTACATCTTGGTTGCAGAAGGCTATACAAATACCTGCATGTAGGTAGCATTTCTGGTGTTCAGCTAAAATTCTGCTGTTTAGACACGCAAAGGGAAATAAGAGATCCATCCTGGTGAGATTTTCATCCCTGCTCCAGTCTCTGTGCCAGGTAAAAGGGACTGGAGTGGCATAAAGGGACTGTAAAGATCCCGGTTTCCTGTTGGAAAGGCACTGGAAAGCATAGTGACAAGGCTGCTCTCCAGGGTTCCCCTTGCAATAGCTAATACATAGGGTGTTTAAGTAATGAGGCTAGAAATGGCAAGAGAGTGTTCACTGCACTGCAGAGATTATGGACAGTATTGTGGTGCTAGGTCAGTCCAAAGATTTCACTGTTAGTTAGGCCTCGAGAAAGTGTAAATTATGCTAAGGGTCTCTAACCCATAGGTAAAGCCAGAGTAGACAGATACAAAGGTAGCTAAAAGCCAGGATAGCCTGTCTGGGAGTTGCAAGTTCTGTGCTTAGCCTCTGGACATCAGTAGAAAGATTCCCATTGACTTAATTGGGCTTTGGATCAGGCCCTTAAATTCTGCTTTGAATAACTTAAAAATATTTTTTAAATCTCTTAAATCTTTTCCTAATCTCAGGGAAGCAGGCCTGTCTAGCCTAAATTTTGCAAAATACTGAGTAACATGTGACCAAGCATCTGAAACTCACCAAAGCAAACTCTTATTAAGAAAAATGTCTAGAGGTGGTTCCTCCTTAACACCTCAGGGTAATGGCAAATTCTATTCTACTTTGTCTGAGTTCTTATACTGCCCTCATCATTGGAGTATCTGAGCACTTTCTAGTAGTACATTAAACAACAGGAGTCACATCAGTCACATGCGGTTTGTTCTCTCTCATGCTTTCCCCAAGGGGGGAATTGTGTGTACTATGAAATGTTTTAGTTTAGTGGAGTTTTACTTTTGTGGTTTTTTAAATGTATGCCCTACTCTCTGTATGTTAAAAGGCCATGTGGCATATGTTGTGGGACAGGGTGACATATGTGAGAGCTATTAATTCTTGGGGGGGTTCATTTTTCAATCTTGGAGTACCCTGTGAGAAACCTATTTATTTTGCACATATGAATTTTACCCTTATGGTATAAAGTTCTGTTTTACCAGTGAAGCAAGGCTGTTGACCATCATCCTTGTCTTGGATCTGTAGAGGGTCTTCTATATATACGAGGTCTAAAGCACTGAGCGCTTTGAAGAAAAGGACCAAATCAAAAAGCATTTTCCATCATGCAAAAGCAAATCAGACAAAGGGCCAAAACACTCCTTTCTGTGACAAAGAAATAACCACAAATGAAGTCTACACACCTTGCAGTGGGATCTTTAGAAAGTGAAACTGTTTCTTCAGGCTTCAGTAAAATCAACTACTTTATTCATTTTCCTTAACCAGAGTAAGTACACAGAGTGTGATGTTCTCTCCTTTGCAGATGAACAGGAGTATTCTGCTGCACCATTTCCAACATACAGCCCACTTACAGATCTAGCCAGATCTGTACAGAGCTCCACGTACAAATTAAGGACAATGTAATGCAGCATTTGGTATGCTCCATTTATAATCAGTCTTGAAGTAGTGCACTGCATGAGCAGAAGTGCCAGAAAGACTTTCATATATTGCATAATAATGTCTATCCGCATATATTTATGGACAATTAATGGACCAATGTCAACTTTTTTGTTATAGGTTAATTTAAAATAATTCCACTTTCTGTTTTGTACCATTTAAATACTATGTACAATTTTATGTTGGTACGGTTGAGCAGAAGAGATTCCACCTCACTAAGAAATTAAAATGTTTACTAACTGACAGTAGACAGAATTACAAAAAGGAATGGAGAGAGAAATATTTGGCCTTCCAGAAATGGAGATAAGACCCATTTTCTATTAAGATGTGTATATCATGATCACAGATAGATGTATTGAATCTCTCGAGGACATAATTGTTGACTGTTTTGGACTGCCGTGGGTTACTGTGCAGCTTACAAACTTTCACGCTAGGAGAGTGTTAAATGTGAGTATATATGGGAACAAAGTAGATCTAGACTTACAGACAGTGGGAAAGATATCCTTTTCTATTAAATTGTGTTGGATAGTTTGAAAACCAGTAAAAATTATCATTTTCTGTAGGGCTTTACAGTAGAGTTGAGCTTGCACCTTGGTGATGATCACTTTCATGGAAAACTTGGGTTGCTGTTGCCTCTCATTGTCATAATCATTAACACATGCATCATTGCACAGATGCTGCTCATGCTGTTTTACATTTCCTGTAGACAGTATCCTTGGTGTGTATCCACCAAAATATCTCTTTTTGACCCGAAAAAGACAGTGATGTCTTCAATAAATCCAGAAGAGTGGGGAGAGGGGTTTCTAGTGAACCTGAATTTGTTATCACACACATTCCTTAGTGTTTTTGTTGAATGTAGCAAATGTATAAAGCCCCATAAAACTTAAATAATTCAGTTAATAGGCCCATAAAGGGCAATAGTCTGTCATTGTAGATAAATATGATCCATTTGCATTTAATACTGCAAATGATTTGCATCTTTGTTCCCTCTGATAAAGTAGTTTCTAATTCAGCCAGCTTTGGTTTGACAATGTCTATAATAATTTGAGTTGTGTTTTTATCATTCAGCTACTGCAGTTAATGTTCTTGTTCTCATTTACCAAACCATATATAACTTTCTGGATTGTACTTAAGTGTGTCTTTTCAGAGACGAGTTTTAGTCCTTGTGTGGGGGTTGTTTGTTTGCTTGTCTATTTGTTTTTAAATTGTTTACCTGAAATTATTTGCTTAGGTTCCTGCAATATTGCTATACCCAAACTATACTGAAAATATAAGGTGTTGTCAATTATAATAAACACACTTTAATCACCATTAAGTGCCTAGTGAGGACAAAGCAGCCTTTAACAATATATTGGCTGAGCATGGTCAAGTTCATATCTTCACTACAAAGAAAAGCTTTGCTCTTAGCCCAGGTGAGCTAACACAAGTTAAAATCCTACTGAAGACAAGATTACAGATTTAACACAAGTTATTGATTCAGGTAAAGACCTATAGGGAAGCCTAATGTTTAACTTGATGGACTAAGAATTAACCACTTTGGGCTGCAGTAAATTCCATGGGTACGGTCAGAAGTTACACATAAACCTATTTAAGTGATCAGAAACTGGTTTAAACCTGTGTGACAGGCTAGCCAATGGTGGCTTGGCCCCAGGGTTTTGAAAAGTTAAAAAATGATTGGTGGAGGGGATTTCCTTTTCCACACCAATCAGGCCCTGGAAAAGGAGGCTTGCCCCCTCCCTCACCCAGGGGCCAGGTAGGAAAACCAGACCTGAGAGTAGACTTACCTCTCAGGTCACCTGATTGGTCCCTGCAGCCACTTGGGGGGCATAAGAGGGGCAGTGCACCTGGCCCCAGGGAGAGATGGCTGAGGGACAAAGAAGAGGGGCCCTGAAGAGCTGGTGAGAGCTTACCAGCAGGGTGAAGAGGTTGCCTCAGAAGAGCCCTGAAGCCAGTGGAGGGTCTGGGATGCAGGCAGCGGTGCAGCAGCAGGGGTGTCCATGGCAGATCCCCTGCTTAGATCAAAGCCCTGAGTTGCAGGCAGCAACTCAGGCATCCGACCCCTGGCAGGGGAGCCGGGAGCTCGGCATGCAGGCGGCATGCAGTGGAGATCAAAACCCCAAGCCACAGGTGGCATCTTGGGCATCTGAGCCCCAGCAGGAAAGCCAGGAGCTTGACACACAGGTGGCATGCAGCATGGATCAAAGCCCCAAGCCACAGGTAGCAGCTCAGGCATCCGACCCACCCCCATCCCCCCTCCGGCAGAAGAGCCGGGAGCTCGGGGCACAGGAGTGGCATGGGGTGGGTCCCAGAGAGACACACCCCCACCCCCGAGCTGCAGGCAGCAGCTCGTGTTCTTTTCGACCCCCATCTCGTGTGAAGCCAGGCAGCTTGGAATGCAAACAACACGTGGAGGATCCTGGAGGCACTAGAGCCTGAAGCTGCAGGCAGCAGATCAGGCATTGATAGCTCAGTGGTGCACATGGGAGACCTGGGTTTGATTCCTGGGCAGCGCAATAGAGGGGTGAGTTTCTAAATCCCTACTGGGTAGAAAGGTTCTTCTTTCCCTGCCCCTCTGGGGTGTTTATTCCTTAAGTTTTGTGAACCTGTGCCTTATATTTTGTGAAACCCTGCACCTCAAGCTTTGTTGTTGATTTGCTTCTGCTAGATGTATATATGTACCTTACCTTTACTGAATCCCCTCTTGTTCTCCTACACCCCCTGCCCTCCCCACATGTGTCACTTTGTAGTGTAACCCAGTTCTTTTCCTATTAAACCTGTATATGGTTAAGTTCCAACTGGTCCCTGATCTACTCTATAGGGGATAAGAGGGGAGCAGCTACCCCTCCCACAGCCCACTAGTACTCACTAAGTCCCTTCAATTGGAGAGGGGGTACCTTTTCTGAGTACCACCTGGGTTACACCTGTAACAGAACAGAAATTCAGTGCACATAAACCAGTTTCAAAATGGCCAAAACTGGTTTAAGATAAACCTGGTTGAAGGTAGTATCAGACTTAACTGATTTGGGTCAAACCGGTTTATGGAACTTCTGTCCCAGACCCCTTCCTGGGTTAAGTTAAGTCAAAGTCCTGCAGCATCCCAGCATGCTTTTCAGCCCTGGACTGGGCTGTGCTGTCTGCTCCAGACAGCAAGGCTAGTCCCTCACCTCTGCCTTCTAACCAGAGCAAGGGTGGGGGCGTGGCCAGGCACTGGCTGAGCATGGCCCCCTAAGGCTAAGGGGGCAGGGAGGCGGTTTATTCCCCCCTCCCTCCCTTCTCCCCCCCCCAACAGCGTCTGCAGCCAGGGTCTGCCTGGCTGGGGGGAGCAGCCCTGTCAGGGCAACACCCCCCCCCCCCCCCCCCCCCGCCCCC
>NW_005842367.1:1224336-1226507 GCF_000455745.1 Alligator sinensis | reverse complement strand
CCACTACAGCAGCAGGGGAGGGGTCATGGCCAGAGCCGGCATGGCACCACCATCCACCTGCCCCATCCACCGCTGAGGCTGGGCGGCTGGGCTGTCCTGGACCGGCCTGCGGACACTGTTGAGGGCAAGCGTGGAGGGGCTGGGCTGCAGAAGCAGGGCCCATCTCAGCCAGCTACAGCTCTGTGCAGCCTAGCCCGGCAGCGTGGGCAATGGTTGGCCAGACAGTGGCACAGAGGTGATGATGCTGCAGCTGTGGACAGCTGAACTGGCTGCATGAGACATGTTAATCATGCCCATGGCTGCCCAGGCCAGCTTGGAGTCACCAGCGGGCCCAGAGCCCAGCGGCCACCTGCAGTAGGGGCTTGTGTGCCCACAGCCACCGCCGCTTTACCCCCTGTCCATCACTGTGTAGCGCCTGGCTGGATGCAGCTGCACCAGAAGCTGTACACTGGCCAGGACCGGCAGAGCTGTTCTTCCTCCCTTACCTCCAGCTGCCACTGCTGCTGTTGCTACCATCCCTGCTCCTGTCACACCACTCTAGGTGGGCAGGTGGGGAACTTCAACCCAGCAGCTTCTGCCCAGCACATGGAGCTCTGGCTCCAGCTCCCTGCTGCCTTCCATCGGCTGCGCCAGCCTGGCACGATGAGCAGCCTCTCAGGGGGGGGAGCATGGGTGGAAGGCAGCTGGGAGCTGGAGTCAGAGCTTCATGCACTGGGTAGGAGCTGCCAGGCTGAAACTTCCACCTGCCCAGAGCAGCACAGCATGGCAGGAGCAGGAGCCGCAGCTGGAGATGAGGGGAGCAGATAGGGTGGATTGATTTAAATCGAGGATATTTAAATCATTGAGAAAACCCTAATTTAAATCATTGATTTAAATCAAGTTTCCCACTTGTGGAAGAAATCAAACTTCGCATTGTGGTTGTATTAGAATTGGCAGAGCCATCTAGGTTTATTTAAAGCTATACAAGTGATCACAGGGAGAGTTCTCAAAGGAACTCCGATTTCTACAAGCATATTTATACTTTAGACAGCGAGAAAAGATGCAGGGTTCAGACAAAGCAACCTTGAGAGAAACAGAAAGATGTTGATCATTTGTTTGTCACACGTAAGCAGTTTACTTATTTTAAAAAAACACTATGTTTTGGGAACAGTTATCAGCTTCTAGTTCGGCGGAAAGGAAAACGTTAACATCTGCACACACACAAAACAAGGCGTGAAGGTTTTTCCTTATCTTAGAACATTTTGAAACACACAGCATCAGCATCTTTTTCTCTTCTCTTTCTCTCTTTGTCTCTCCTCTTAGTCAAGTAAGAGGCCTAGTTAAACTTACTTCCACATTCCCCCCTTTTGGGCCTTTTTGGCCCAACATATTACATATTTATAGCCATGAGCCTTTTAACTTCTAATTCTTTTGTCTCTTTACCATCCATTAGTTCAACATTCATATTATACACTTCGTTTCTTTGCACAGAGGTTAACAAGCTATTTTGCATTTGCTTAGCGGCACAACTTAAGCAGCATCGTATTAGCAAAAGTACTAAGTATATTCCAAAAAAACCAAAACAAACAATATTAACAGACTATGAATAACTGTAGAGCCTAAGGAACTAAAAATGGAGCAGGATCAGAAGAGGGAGGAAGACGTTGGGAAAAGGTCTGATTTGACCAAAATCTTTGGCACTCACTGTAGTTGTGCTGTGGGTCATACATATCACAAAAGTGTCTCTAGTGGGTTATGGAATAGAGAAAATCCCACACAATTTACTGATTCGTTTTGATGCACTGGCTGGGGGAGTAGTTAGCTGATTGCACGATTTCACAATGATTACACACTTAATTTATACAACACAATTTTATTTTAAAACTCTTTGCTACGTATATAACACTGCTTAGCTTTAAGAAACACCACAAACATTAAAAACACAATAATTACATATATCAGAAACAATGCTCCGAATGCACTTCCTTCCCAAACAATGCTATAAGAATTAGTATTACAAAAACAACTACAATTACAACTAAAAGTTAAATTTGAATCAATACTATTATTTTTCATAATATACTTACAATCCTAGAATTCCGAGAAGCCAAATACCAAAATATGGTTTCATTCCTCAGTAGTACGATTTAATGGGTTGGCCTCAGTAGTACGATTCAATGGGCTCGCCTCAG
>NW_005842367.1:1222719-1224088 GCF_000455745.1 Alligator sinensis | reverse complement strand
TTGTTTCTTTGCACAGAGGTTAACAAGCTATTTTGCAGTTGCTTAGCGGCACAACTTAAGCAGCATCGTATTAGCATAAGTACTAGGTATACTCCAAAAAAAATAACAAACAATATTAACAGACCATGAATAACTGTAGAGCCTAAGGAACGAAAAATGGAGCAGGATCAGAAGAGGGAGGAAGAAGTTGGGAAAAGGTCTGATTTGACCAAAATCCTTGGCACTCACTGTAGTTGTGCTGTGGGTCATACATATCACAAAAGTCGGTCTACTTAAGGGATAAAGCAATCATGGGCACCCCTATCATTGTACTAGGAGGCAAGTGGGAACATATCTAACATTTGGAAACATTTAAATTCTTTGCATATTGATAAGACAGTTGAAGAAAAGCGTTTTGATGAGCATACCAGTGTGGGAGTGATCTTTTTGACTTAGTTTGAAGTCTAGTCTGATTTACAACATTTCTTTTAGCTGGTGAGTCTTTAAGTTTATATAAGATGATACAAAAGGAAAGACTGAGACGTACTCAAGTCACAACTAACTAACCCCACCTCAGGAACCAGGAACTAGGTAGAGGCCTTTTTCCTCTCCCAAAGGGCATAGTGGTGTCGTTGGGGTACATTTTCTTCGTTCCATAGTGGTAAATCCTCTTCGGTCTGTAGTGGCAAATCCTCTTCGCCAGTAGGCACTTGGCTTACTACTGGTCTTAAGCTCTTCTGTTGGCAGGCGCTAGGCTCACTGCCAGTCTGTGGAGGCTGATTACAAGGTTGATATGGAGGAGACTAAGGCTAACGGGGCTGATGTTTTCTTAGTGTGTGAAGCATGGATTCACAGTTGGAGTCCTTGACACTATTGACACTGTTATTGCAGTGTTGGTTGTCAGGAGTACTTGGAATGGGCCTTTCCAGCGGGGTTCCAGCGATGACTTCCATTGATGGACTTTTACATGAACCCAGTCACCAGGCAGGATGGACTGGCATGGCTCATCTTGTTCCTTGGGCAGAGTTGCTTTTACCTGTGAATGAAAAGCCTTGACACACTTCATTAGTGCCGTAGAGTAGTCTAGAATAGTATCATCAAGTAAATGTATATCACAAAAGTGGGAGGCAACAGGTGGTGAGGCAGGGAGCCTCATGGGTCTTTCCATCAGGATTTCATGTGGGCTAAGTCTGGTCTTTCGATTGACAGTAGATCTCATACTCATAAGGGCTATGGGAAGTGTATCTGGCCATTTTAAGTGAGTTTCAGAACAAATTTTGGCCAGTTTATTTTTTAAAATGCCATTTTGGCGCTTTACTTGGCCTGAGGCCTGTGGATGGTACAGGCAATGAAAGTTCTGCTGGATTTGCAGGACTTTGCAGACTTCTTC
>NW_005842367.1:1218653-1219082 GCF_000455745.1 Alligator sinensis | reverse complement strand
GGAGGGCAGAACACTTCTCATTAATTGGTTTAAATCTGCCCATGTTGGCTCATAACAATTGATTACAGTTTCCAATTCCTCTCTAAACTTCTGGGGTTCTTCCCTGATATTGGGGAATTGCTTAGCAGGGTTTAGGAGATCTCCTGGGGTTAGTATGGGGGTGGCACACTAAAAAAATCAATTATGTCTTCTGCAGATTTATTCTCAGTCAATTGTGGATAAAACTGTGTTGGTGCTGATAATGTTGTTGATGGAGGATCCCCTTTTGGTGCACTTTTCTGTTTTAATTCTTTTATCTGAGATTTTAGTTTTTCTTGGGAGTCCTTAAGGCTGCGAACTTGAGATTCTTGACGTCTTTTGGAAGCTTCTGCATACCAATCAAAAATGTATCCCACTGAGTCTGTGGTGTTTTACTGCCTCGACTCAATT
>NW_005842367.1:1188321-1218378 GCF_000455745.1 Alligator sinensis | reverse complement strand
CTACTTACATAGTGGGTCTGACAATTCTGGCAGCAAAAGGGTCGGATAGGGTAAGCCTTAAACAGCGAACAGGAAAACACACAGGCAGTCTCTCACTGAAAAGCCCCAACAGAGATTTCAAAAGGTCTCTTACCTTAGTCTGGCTAGCCGGGGCATCAGTGAGGAGACGGTCTGCATCTCAACCGATCACTCCAGGCGTCTCTATCCGAGTCACGGCACCAAATTGTGGAAGAAATCAAACTTCGCATTGTGGTTGTATTAGAATTGGCAGAGCCATCTAGGTTTATTTAAAGCTATACAAGTGATCACAGGGAGAGTTCTCAAAGGAACTCCGATTTCTACAAGCATATTTATACTTTAGACAGCGAGAAAAGATGCAGGGTTCAGACAAAGCAACCTTGAGAGAAACAGAAAGATGTTGATCATTTGTTTGTCACACGTAAGCAGTTTACTTATTTTAAAAAAACACTATGTTTTGGGAACAGTTATCAGCTTCTAGTTCGGCGGAAAGGAAAACGTTAACATCTGCACACACACAAAACAAGGCGTGAAGGTTTTTCCTTATCTTAGAACATTTTGAAACACACAGCATCAGCATCGTTTTCTCTTCTCTTTCTCTCTCTTTGTCTCTCCTCTTAGTCAAGTAAGAGGCCTAGTTAAACTTACTTCCACACACTGATACTTCTTCATGTATTTCTTAAACAATGGCGCAAATCTGATCACTAAAACGTTAATTTACAACTCAATACAGCATTTTACAACATCTGTCCTTAAACAGATGGTAGAGTTAGTGCTTGATCCATTCGCTTCTCTATTGCCTGAAGTTTAACTTTCTGGTTAGGTTTCTTTCTTCAATGTCTCTTGAAGTGCCTTTCAAATTTTGACAGCATCAGCAATGCAGCAACAATCTCTCTGAAGTTTTTTTAAGGCTATGGATATAGGCTTTAGTATACTGAGCATATCCTCTACATTCCTCTTTAATCCAATACTTCCATCTATTTTATCATGGTTTTCTTCACAAATTTTTATGAGAATAGGCCAGTTCTTAATAAATTTTTCAAAACAGCGAACCACAGAATTCCATCAAACATCTCAAGGGAAAATTAGTTTGAATCCTCCTGCTCTCTTCAGTGAAGCTGAAGCAAAATAGTTGTTACAGAAGTATTTTGCAACTTTAACAACATTTTCTTTTATTCCTGAAAAAGTACTTAGGTCTTTGGCTAAAAGATGCATTAAATGGGCACTGCTGCCATATGTTACTAAGCAGCATTCTTCCGTTTCTTCTTCTAAATATCTTCTCATCTTTGCCACGTTTGTAGCATTGTCTGTGACAACTGTGCATGTGACAGTAGAATTTTTGTTCACAGTTTATTACAGCTTTCACTGCCACTTCTTTTAAATATTCTGCTGTGTGGGCATTTCCCGATGTATCTATTGTTTCTGAAAGATATACAACCGCATCTTCTGTTGTAACACAGGCACGTATTATTGAATTGTGTACATTGCTCCACCCATCAAGACTTAAATTGACAAATTTCCCCTCATTAGTTCTTGCACGCGGTTCAAGTTCCTTCTCATGCACTGTATCCAGTAACCTTCCACCAATGTCTGCTCTACGAAGTGGAGTGTAGCCTGGTCTTAAGGACTCAACCATGTCAATGAAGTGTTTATTGTTAACAATGCGAAAAGGAGAATTTGTGGCATAAATGAACCGAGCAGTCTTTTCATCTTTGGTGTCTTGTTGCTTTTTGCTGGTCCTTACTACAAACCCATCCATGGTGGTGGTTTTACTGGATGATTGAAATCTTTTGCTTGCTACTGATACTTTGTTGTCTGAAATAGGTTTAGTTGCAGCACTGCTGCTAAAAATATCAACGAATGCCTATGTTTGATTGGTAGGCAACTCGATGTGTGTGTGTATGACAGAGCCATTAATTCATTTTTATGAGACCTGTAAGTGTAGGTTGAGCATGTTTGTGATGAGATTTAATTGTAACTGTTATTTTTTTAACGAGAGAGAAATGTAGTATTTTATTGATGATTTTTTTTTAATTGTTTTTAATCGGGTTTTTTTTGGGGGGGGGGGGGGGGGGGGGTGTTAAATGATTGATTTTTATCCACCCTGGGAGCAGAACAGCCCTGCTGGCCCCAGCCAGCACAGCTTTGGTGGAACAGTTCCTGGTGTGGCTGCAGCTGGCTGGATGCTACTGTACCTCCCTTGCCTCCAGCGGCTCCTCCTTCTCCCACTGCTGCCCCTGCTGTGCTGTTCTGGGTGGCGGGGGGTTGCTTTCCACCTGCTCCACCCATCTGCAAGGTCTGCTCATCACGCTGGGCAGGGAAGTGGATGGAAGGCAGCCAGGAGCTGGAGCCAGAGCTCCATGTGCTGGGCAGAAGCCACTGGGCTGAAGCTTCCTGCCTGCCCACCCAGAGCGGCACAGCAGGGGCAGGGGTGGTAGCAGCAGCTGGAGGTGAGAGGCAGAACAGCCCTGCCGGCCCCGGCCAGCATGCAGCTTCTGATGCGGCTGCAGCTGGTTGGGTATTGCACAGTAATGAACAGGGGGTGCAGTGGCTGCAGGCACACAAGCCCCTATGATGGGCGACCAGGGGCAACGCGTAGAGGGTGCACGTGGGTGCATGTGCACCCCCTGCGCATAGCAGTGTGCCCCCTGCAAAAAGATGTCACTGACACTGTCAGCAAAGCCTGCAGGCGGTCCCTGATTGTCCCTGGCTGCCACTGACATTGCCGATGGCGCCTTCGGGTGGTCGCCAACCCATGGTCGACGCTCGCCACCCCCGCACTGCCGAGAGTGCCAGCGGTGTCTGTGGGAACTCACTGTCGCCAGGTTTCCGCCCCCAGGCTCCCGCCGGCACAACCGTGCCCCCCCAGCCTCTGGGGGCACGCACCATTCATGTGGGCGGCTGTTGGGCTCCAGGACTGCCAGCACCTCCAAGCCTGCCCAGGCAGCCATGGGCACAATTAGTACATCCCACATAGCCAGTCCAGCTGCCAAGGTGCCCACTCATAGGTCCAGTGGCGTTGCTTCTATGCTGCCGCCCAGGCCAGCCTCCATGCCGCTGCCTGGCCAACCACCAGCCATTTCACTGGGCCAGTCTGTCACAGAGCTGCAGCCAACTGTGAAGGGCCCTGTCCCTATGGCCCAACCCAGGCCAGTCCCACCAGACACTTCCCAGCCAGCTGTGGCTCCATGACAGCCTGGCCCAGCCTTGGCACTGGGAACAATCCACGGCACAGCTCCCAGGGCCCCAGCCTGA
This sequence comes from Alligator sinensis, assembly GCF_000455745.1. Lineage (NCBI taxonomy): Eukaryota > Metazoa > Chordata > Crocodylia > Alligatoridae > Alligator > Alligator sinensis. Next base: position 1,215,105 of record NW_005842367.1, on the reverse strand, counting down.
GTTGCAGCCCACTGGGATGGGTCTAGCCCACATGGCCCAACCCAGCCCAGCCCCTCCACATCCGTCCGCCCTCCGCAGCACCCATGGGCCAGCCCAGCTCAGCCCCATAGCCACAGCTCAGGCCCAGCCTCAGCCTGAGTCCCACAGCCCCGGTCTCAGCCCTGGGCGGATAGCGGGGCCATGCTGGCTGGCTCTTGCCAGGCCACTTGACACACAAGCAGGGGGGAAAGCCAGGCAGACCCCAGGTGGGGTCCCCATGCCCAGGAGGGGAGACGAGAGTTTAATGTCCTTCCCTGCCCTGCTTTGCCTAAACTGCTGCCTGAGCTGGTGTCTGGCCACGCCCCCCCCCTCAGGGACATGCCTGGCAAGGGCTGCTCCCCCCCTCCAAGTACATCCTGGCTGGGGTCCCTGCAGGCATCCTGCTGGGGGGCTTGGCCATGTCCCTCAGGTCAGCTTCCCTCCAACCTTGTGGCTGCTGCCTAAGGGAAGGGAGGGCTTGTTCTAGCGTCCCCAGCTTCTAGCCTGAGCCACTGCAGGGACGTGGCTGCATTTCTGGAATCAAAAGTGAATGTCTGTTCACTTGCAAATCGGTTCAGTCTACACAGATAGAATAACCTGCAGTGATTGAATCAATTCAGGTGTGGGCTTTTTGATTGTATGTCCCTGGCCAAGATTATAATCTGAGGACCAGATACTATGTAGCATAAAGAAAACTGTCAGTATCTTTTTGGAGTTCCATCAAGATTAGTTAATTGCAAAGCAAGGTACTTCTCCAGGAGGAAGATTCATCCTGTCCAGAGCTAGCATGATGGTCCTCGACTCCCAGTTGAACTCTGTTTTGGAAGTTAGACCTTAACTAGTAAATAGAGAAAAATGGGAACAAAATATCACTTGAAAACATTTCAGAACTAGATGGGTTTTGGAGCTTAGTTGGGAGTCTGATCTTTAGCATGAGTAGCCCAAGAAAATTGATACTAACAGAACTGTATTGAGGTATATTTCCCCAGAAAGCACTAATGAAAAATCCAAACTCAATGTAGGTTCAGTGTAGATGAATAGATCCAACTGTTATCATTTAGGAAATCCATCTAATAAATGATGCAGTGACAAAGCAGAAATGATTACCTTGGAATTCATTATCTATGAAGATGTTAGCTTTAGCTAACATGGGCAAAGGGATCTCCATGACCAAGATGGAGATGAAGTACTGGGAATGTCTGGTTTAATCATGCACATTGTGTAAGGAAAGTCTTGCTCCTTTAAGACCGTGTAGTCTGGACTACAAAAGAAAAAAGCTCTACATAATCAAATTCATTCTTAAAGTAAAAGATTAGATGGCCTTTGGAGTGTAGTCTCCTGAGAAAGCAAGCTGGGAACACCTTTCCCATATGTTCTCTCTAAAACTCTTGCTCTACCTGGCTCTGCTGTAGTTTATATTATCTCATTTGAGGGAAGAGGCTTGTGTGCATTCTCCCCCATGATGTTTTGTCAGGAGATTCCAGAGCACCAGCAGTGAGATCTAGAATTAGGTGGGATGAATAGCCAAAGTGTCAAACCAGAATCTGTCATTTATATAGTTCTTTCTGCTGCTTTCAGTCCTTTTCCAGGTCTCCCATCTTCATTCCATCATTGTTGGCTTAACCAATGAAGCTTTTGTCGTGCTAGAAGTGGGTGAGGGTTTTGGATGCTCTGGTTTGGCTCTATGTATTCAGTCATGAGTAATATAATGATGATAATCCTCTTACAGAAATCATCTTGTCTCCTTCTGCAGCAGACATGGGAGAAGAGTTTGTTAGCATGCTTACTGAACTGCTGTTTGAATTGCATGTAGCTGCTACTCCTGATAAACTTAATAAGGTTGGTACAAGTTACACAGCCTCCATCCACTTCCCAGAGGAATACAAAATGTGGATCTTCAGATCTTAAGGGTGGTTGGCCTATTGGGTTCAGCAATGAGCTTCAGTTCAGAACATAGTTCAGTACTGATCTTGTTTGTTTTTCAAAAAAAGTGTTCAAACTACAATGTTTGAACTGGAAACAAAGTGTTTTTCACATCTAATTAGACTTGGCATTGAAAAAGAAATAATACACTCCATACTAGCTAACTGGGAAAATACCGTTGAAGTGAGTGGCATTACTGCTTCAAGTTGTGTCTACTCTGACCTTCCTGAAACAAAGCAGCTCAAGGTCCAATTATTTTCTGTCCACTTATCTCAGAATTTAGACTTTTGTTTTATTTTCTCTTTCCTGTATCCTGTTCGGTTTTACTTTTTCCCTTAAGGACTAGTTATCTTTCTCTCTCTCATGTTACTTTATACCTTTGAAACAGACTGCACATGGTTGAGGTTTCAGTGACCCCAGTGTTAACAACAGCTTTATGTGCAGAGTAGAGACAGACAGTACAATACAATATTGTTGATAGGTAGTCAGCCTTTCTGCAGAAAGAGAGATTTCTCCCTATATAAACATGATTTTTTTAAAATATAGACATTTAAACACTACCCACATGCCTGAGGTAGATAAAACTTTTGAGTGGAACAATAAAGCTAAGTGAAAATGTATTGTTAATATGTCTCAGCAATATCATCTGATCAGCTGTACATGAACTGTATTGTGTTTTTATGGGGCTTATTTGGTAGGCTAGGAAAAAAGCTCATGAGTGGCTGGAAGAAGCCAACTTCTCAAGATTGCCAGCTCTGGAAGAGAAGCTAGAGGAAAACACTGAAAAAAATGGTGAGGAAAAGACTGAAGAAGGAGAAGATGGTGCAGATCAACAAGGAGAAGTAAAGAAAAACAAAACTGTGGAGGTAAAATAGCACTTGAAGTAGATATCTCATTAACAGGATCATAACCTGTTTGAATAGCTTGTTTAGCTAGCCAATATTGCTATCTTATTCCCATGTGTTGTATTGTACCATTGTGGTTTCTAATACCTTCAGGTGTTTAAATTAGTAATGGTCAGGAAGTGACTTTAAAAAGATTGTAATTGACAACTACAAACTATGGCCCTAGCCCTGCAAACCTTACTTGTATGAGTATTTTTACTATCAGACTGTTCCTATTAATGAACATCAACAATATCATCCCTCTGACTACTAACTTGTTTCAGCTTTTCTTTAAAAATTAACAGATTCAAGTGTACCTTTTATACAAACGGGTCGATTAATTGAAGTCTTAGATATTCTGTCTATAGTTCTGTCCCATATTTAAAGTCTTGACTCAACTTTCTGCAATGGCTCTTTCTCTAGATGCCAATAAATAAAACATTGTAATCAACATATATTTAAATCATAGATATCTAAAATCACAGATGAGCAAAATAGAATTTGTTTAGTGGAATCAAAAGTATTAAGTCCCTCCATGAAAAGCCTTGCCTAAGGCCAAATATATCATATCCTTTGAGACAACTGCCTTCTCTTAAAGTAGTAGTTGTGATTGAAATTCTTAATTCAAGTTATGACAGCATGAAATGTTGGGAATTTGTTATGACCTATATTAAAGAATCTGTTATGCTTTCTTTAAAAGAGTTCAAATGCTGTTAAATGTAGGAAGCTGATTGGTGTTGTGTCTGTTGTAGATTATGATGTTAATGATGCTGCCAAATTATCAAGAGAGATTGAAAGGAGTTTTGGATATAGTCACTTTGTTTCTGTCTAAAAAGTTCTTTACCAAGAGCATAATTATTTTTTTTACCATACAAACATCCCTTGGAAATGCCCTGACCCTCTCAACTCCCAGTGAAGCCAGTATAAATTCCATGGGAGTTCAGGACTCTTATAAGGACCCAGATCCAACAATTTTATAATAGAAATTCCTGGGGCTTAACCCTGCAGTTTTGCCTTTTGTATTTCTCTGAAGTGAGTGTTGGGTCCTTGTTTCACCCTTAGTTGATGCCTCTTCTTCTACAGTTTTTTTTTTTGAGCAAGTGTAACAGCTTATATTCCTTGACTTTGCATGTAATGATATTGTTCAATTATTTTGGTCTGTACTTAGTTCCAAAGCCTCTTGTATAATCTGTAGAAGTTAGAATATTACTGTTTCTTTTTTTTATTACATTTAAGGACATCTACATGCTGTCTATTGAAAGCCTTGCTGAAGTAACAGCTCGTTGTATCGAACAGCTTCATAAAGTAGCAGAATTAATTCTTCATGGGCAAGAAGAGGAAAAGCCAGTCCAGGATCAAGCAAAAGTTCTGACAAAGTGAGTACATTTTTATTTCTTTTTGTCATCAAGAGGAGAGTATTTGCTTAAAAATCTTAAAATCCTATTGAGCCCATAGTGTTTGTGGATACTGTAACACAATGGATCAACAAACAGGCCTGCTTCTGAGGCTTCTGCCAGTATATTGTCAAAAGTAATTACAGGGCTAATTGTGAGTCTCTGATTTGCACATAATGTATAATTTTTACAAATGCACAAACTGAAAATTGTTGTCATCATAACTGATAGATGTGTTTACTCATTCTGAGTGGACATTTTATCAGCAGCTCTAAAGATAGTAAACCAGAATGCATAGGATTTGCTTTTGCAGTTCATAATAGAGTTTGTGCTGTGCGAAAAAATGCACAAAAATCTATGCAATTATAAACATTGCAAATCTATTCCTATGCAATTATAGCCCACACCCTACTGCTTTCAGGAAGAATGCTCACTATATTCATTCTAGGTGGAGGTGAGGAGGTTGTAATTTATTTCCAGTGGTATTTTCAGTGTATAACTTAAGTAAAACAATAATTAAACTAAAAGTCTAGGGTATTTTACAAAAAAACAAAAACCTACCATGTAGAAACAGAGCTGTGTTTGGCCTAGTCCTTTTTCTGGCTGTGGCCACCACTGGATTTTTAAAGCCTCTGTCATGCTTATAAGTACCAATTGAGCAAAATCCACCAATCATACTTTAAGACAAAATTAATTTAATTAGAAATTAGATTGTCTGAAGAATATTTTTTAACTTCTGAGACACATTGAGGGATCTGACTATCCTGGGTAAAAGACTTTAAGTATATTTTTAACATTTGTCTCTCTTGTTTTAAACTAGTTTAACAAGTGCCATGTGCAATGAAGTGTCATCTTTAGCTAAGAAGTTTTCTGATTCCTTAATGGCAGTTGGGGTAAGATAACAGCATTTCCTAATATATTTTTTATAACACAGTCTTGAGGGACATATAGCATAAACCAACTTTCTGCAAGAAACTAGCATAGGAGTAGGGAGAGCCTGAGTCCTCTCCTATCTTGCTACAGAACATACAGAGGATATTTGCAACAGAATCCCAGTGGTTGCTTGATCATGTGAGCTGAAGTAGCCTCTGCAATGTATGTCTCCTATCTTCCTTAAGCTGTCAGTGACCACTGCATCTACATAGTTCTGTGGTTCTCAACCTTCTTAGACTCAAGGCACTCATTAGAAAATGCCAGCTCTTAGCTTTCATTCTTTTTTACTACAAAAAAATAATAGAGCAATTCTTCTGTTGCAAGGAACTCAGAAAGCCCACAACTTGTCAGAATGTTTTAACCCTATGAATTCATATTTGAAATCTCTGGGTTTATCTTGTGAATCATGTTTGCACACTTAACAGTGCTAAATTGCCTTGCACCCTGCAGCACCCATGAAAGGGTCTCAAGACACACCAGGGTGTCACAACACCCTGGTTGAGAATCACTGACATAGTTCCTAAGTCTTCTAGAAACTATTCTGCCAATTACTGAGTCCACTCACAACACTCCAAGCACTCAAATAAGAGTCCTTCAGTATTTTAGGATATCTACTCAGCCTATTTCTTTATGTGCAGCTGTACTTTAACCCCTCCCCACCAAATATTGCCAGTTATAATCTGTTTGGTGTCTTAACAATGTGATTCACATCATAAATTGCCATTTAGTCTTTTATACATCTGATAGGTCAGTGTGATTATATTTGCAATGTATAGGTTTGAGGAACTAGAAAATCTATCCATTTGGTTTTTCATTTAAACAAAATTATTCTCATTACAATCAAAATGCCCCACTTAGCAATCAAGCTCCTAGACAGCAGTCTTATTGGAAATGGTTATCCTTTTTTACCCTGAAAAATATAATGAGGACACTGATAGTATAATAATTTGTGTGACTTGAATTCAGGAGTAGCAAAGATCTTTATGAGAGCCAGTGAAGGAGAAGCAACAACCTCCCCAACAAAATATTTTGGAATGTACCAGACAACTGAGTAATCTGGCATAGCCCAAAGATAAAAATAAGCTGCTTTTCAGAAATAGTTTTTTGAACTTCAGAGATAAACCCTTTCTTTTCCCAGTGAGAAGGTGAACTTGTATAAAAAGTAGGGAAGCGTGCCCAGTCTTCCTTTCACTTTTGTGTAGGAATTAGAAATAAGAGGCCCCTGAGAGCTCCCTCAGTGTATCACTGGACATTTTTTCTGGGTTATTTAAAAAGAACATAATTTGTTGGCTTGCTTTGATTTTGAACAGTTTACATTGCTACATGCCATGCAAATTGAATCTTCTTGCTTTGGCTGTTTCTAAGCTTATTTTCACATTTCTTGTGCAGCATTTTCAGTAAATATGTGCATAAAAAATAAACATGAAATATGAAGCAGACTTAACCCAGGAAATGCAGAACAAAAGATCTTGCAACAACTTTATTTCTGCCTGCTGGTACACATGAACTTTATGCTGTATAGTCCCAGAGTTTGAGGCCACAGTGTGTCTGGAACTTGTGCAGGTGCCTAAAAGGTCGAGTCTCCCTACACCTTGTAGGAAGCATACTGCATTGAACAGTCCCAGTGCCTGTGAACATAAACACTTTATCTTCAGGGTCAAGGGGAGGGGAGGATGCTGATCTTCGGCCCACCACCAGCAGCAAGGAAAAAAGGAAGCGTCATCTAACAGAACCATGCAAACTGTGCATCCTCCTCCAAGCAAAGAGACATGAGATCCAGTCTTTCCTTGAACTCTTCTCTGGGGGCAGTGCAGCTTTATATTACTCTCATGACGGGGCTGTGCTCCATAAACACAGTCCAGCCCGTACCACATGTTCAGCAATACAGACTACTAACTACATGCATCTTGTACAATAATTTAGAGCGCAGACAGGACAGACCACTTTTCCATGCTTTTGGCAAGCTCACATTGTCCAGCGGTCTGAGGTTGGACTGAGACAAAAGATAATTTGGCAAATTGTGATCAGCCACTGAGGGAGTGGTTTAGAATGAAAGAGCTCTTTCAACACAATAGCATCACTGTTAAAGTACTTATTTCAGGTGCCTACTCATTATACTGAAATTTTGGCCTTGCTCTGAAATATCAGCAGTTATTCAGAAATTGGAAAAAAAAATTACCATGCTCACTTCCTTTAAAATGCATACTTACCATTGATTGTTACAATCAAGGGTATTTCATTGGCAGGTTAATTTATAATCAGCTAATGGGAATATGGATTTTTTAGTTCCTGACACAACATTTCTGTTCTGGTTTTTTTTCCTCTTTCTACCTTTCTTCTATTTCTTCCTATTTTTTAAAAGAGATTTAAGAAGTGTTCTTCCTATTTTAAGAGTCTCATAAAGTGGAAAAATATGTGCTGGTTCTTTAAGTCTGTAATAAGAAGCAGGCAGAAGGGAAGCTGGGGAAGCTTCCAAGTGAAGTTCTCCAATACAGTGAACAAGTACTGTTTCTAATAAAGCTCCTTGTTCAACGTTAGAAGAAAGCAGTGCTTTCTGTAGGCTGTTACCTTTGTTATGTGACAAGGCAACATATAGTGAGAAGAGTAGAATCACTGCTGCCATTAAAAAAAAATCTATTCACCAGGACCTTCTCAGAATTCATAAAGCCAGTGCTCAAAACTGACTTAGTACTAAAGAAATATATTACTGATAAGTATGTTTAACTCTGGTATTAAATCTCATCTGTATTTTCCTTTCACAGAGCAGTAAGAAAGCAGAGATTCTTAACCCAATGGTCAATAGTGTGCTATTAGAGGTAAGCTTTGGGCTACTTCACATTAAGAAATATTTTGATAAACTCACTTTGAATTAAGTAAAAACATATATGTCTGTATTAAAAGCATAAAAATGCACTGGCCATATCCTTATAGCTTTGTTTCATAAATACAGGTTTCCCTTGCCAACCACCGGGGTTAGGTTCCTGGAAGTTTCCGCAGTTGGCAAAACCGTCAGGGCTGGGGGAGCAGGGGCTGTGGGTGAGGGGCACCAACAAAACTGTGGGAGCTGTGGGGGTGGAGTGAGAGGCACGAGCAGAGCCAGGGGAGCCATTGGGGGTAGTTTTCTACTGTACCCCCCACCCCACCCCCTTCTCTGAAGCGTGGATACTCAAAACCGTGGTTGGCAAACCATGGCTGGCGAGGGAAACTTGGATAAACAACTCTATTCTGTCTTCAGCACTTACCACCAAACACTACACCAAAGCTGCAATGCTACATTTTCAAAGGACTCCTAGGAGCAGTCTGACAGAAGTGAAATGCTTCTTGTTGTCTGTTATAATGTATTGACAGGAGCTGGGAAGAAAATTTACAATGTGCAGTTTTATTTCATAAGTTTAACCTTTTCTTCCTTCTTGCAAGTTATTTAGGAACAGACTATAATTATGAATCTCATGATGTTCACTGTTTTGTAATTGTTTGAGATTTAGTTTGCAGAGGCAAATCATTTCAGCCAATTGTTTCAGTACTCATAATTTGAGTTGCAGGGGCTCTGAAGTCATAGAATGGCCTTATCTTTGTAAAAACTGCATTTGTTCAAAACAAATATTAACATTCGTTTTCCACATGGGTACACTTGCACTACATTGCATTTGGATAAATGTTTGCAAATACATAAAAAAGGAACAAACATCACTAAAGGAAAATTTGGTTTATAAGGTGCCAAAAGGCTCATAAATAATTTCTCTGATTAGTTTTCTGATTCTTGTCTTGACAAGGGATGACTCAGTAAATTTTAGTAAATTCTACTTTTGACTCATTTTAAATTCAGGTGGACGAGGCCAAGAGACAGTAATATCAATCATGTTTGGTTTAAGGGCTCATGCCATTTTAAAATTGAATATATATGTAATATACTGTCTTTTGTTGTACCAGCAAAACCACACATTCTCTTTCAGTATAAAAAGCCACAACACAAAATGAAAATTTGCATTTTGTGGCTACCTAGACTTAGGCTGGAGCTATTATAAACAAGAAAATAACAATTATCTGAAAATGCTATCTAAAATAAAACTGCTTTGTGTTAAATTAGAAATCCACTTAAAGACACACTTTTGCAAAGCTCAGGAGCTTAACAGTAATGATTATTTTAATGTTCACATTTGTTGTGGTACATAGATTGAGTCTAAAGCTGCTGGGAACCAAGTTGATACATTTTACTATACTCCAGTACTTTATATTAGGTCCTCAAACTTTAACATTTTAATTTGATTCTCGCTCCATCCTACAGAGTTTTGTGATTGTTCAGGTGCAGACCTTTCTGTGTACCTCCTAAGCAAAGATAATGGCTAATGGATAATGACATTCAAAAAGCCTGAGGTGGAATCAGTCTAAGTTACGCAATTTTCTGTAAGTGGCATAGATCAAGTAGCCAATAGAAAACACATTTGCCCATGGAGAGTGCAAATCTTAGACTGGATTCCACCATTTTTAAACCAGTCTACATGTGCCAAACTTCTGTTCTGTTACGGGTATAAACCAGTTTTGTGTGCCGAACTTCTGTTCTGTTACCGGTATAGACCAGTTTCTAATTACTTACACTGGTAAAAGTGTAATGTCTGTACCTGGCCAAAGATTTACTGCTGATCAGCCCAGGATTACAGCATATTACAAAGTGTCCTGCTGCTACATTAAGTACTAGAAATGTTGTTAATAATATATGAGTATGTTCAAGCTGATATACATGAATTTCAACCCACTGATTTCAGTGATGCTACACCTCTCTACACTATGTCTGAAATTACTTCTGTTAGTGGAGAGATTTGCAGCCTTGTATTAAGAAAGTTTAGTCTGCTTCTGAACACCACTGTGATATATTCCATCTACATTATATATATAACTTTTTAAAAGGTGATACACATAGAAACTGAGGGGAGAACAGACTTCTATATCATGATTCAGGCCATAATTACTTGCAATTTCCTAATGTAATTTCTAATGGATCAATATGCAGCTTCAAATATCTTGCCTGAATATCTCTCCTAATATACAATGAAAATGAGCAAGCACAAATAAAATAATGTATTTAAATATCTTTATTTTACTGAGACATATGACAAAATTATTAATGAACCACATGCTTTTTCTCCCCTTTAGGGTTGCAACAGTACTACTTATATTCAGGATGCCTTCCAGTTACTGCTTCCAGTTCTGCAGATTTCACATATCCAGACTAATTGTTCGAAAGCACAACAGTAACAATTTCCCAGCAGTTGTCATCGCTGTGTTTAAAAGAACCACAGCTCTAAGCTCTTTAATGTACACAGATGGAAGGGGTGGCACAGAAGGTGTCTGGCCACTGACAGGCCTTTGAGAACACTAAATGCAATTTTGCACAAATTGTATTGAATAATATTTTAAACTCAACTATATGTTCTACAACCAGCTGTAGCTACTAGGATAGGAAACTTCTTTTCTGAAATTATATTCTTCACATTAAACTAAACCAATGTATGTTGAAATTTAGAAGGGACATAAATCTTAAATAGGTTGTTAATTTTGGTACTTTCCATTGTATTTTGAATTCAAATTTGAAAACAGTGTTTTTTAAACATTGCAGTCCAAACACTTCATTTTTAAAAATATATATTTTCAGTGTTATCGTCAGTTTAAAATGTTTATATTTAAAAGTTAGTTTCTATATTTAATCTTAATTAACTCAAATTAATTTAGTAATTGAGCTTCCCAATATTATTGCAGTGTCTAATAGTAATCATTAGCAGTTATGCAGCACTGTGTGTTCAAAGATTTGTACAATATTAACTAAGCGTTAACTTTAGCTTATTAAATCTGTGGAAGATAAGAATTATACTGAAATGAAATTGCCTGAGCTCATTTTGGAGTACGGGTATAATCTGTGCACTTCCTAACCCATAATTGTATACTCATATATGCCAATCCCATTAGTCTCATTGGCAGAAGGAATTATAGGCTAGAGCAAAGGGATTGGCATAGTGCTTGTGGAGTTATTTCCTAATTACACAGTGATTAAGAAAATTCCTTCACTTTGATTGGCAATAGTCCTTGGAATTCCCAATCTACAGTGCATCTCAGAAGTGTATTCCCATATGTGGGTATGTTATTCACCTCTACAATGAGTCCCTGGATGTAAGTAGTAGACATTTTGAATGGCCACAACAGGGTACATTGCAAGTTACTTTATTTTCCGATGTAGGAAATGTACTACCTCCCACTTCCAAAAGGATAACTTTGTAGAAAAAATGTTTTTAACATAAATTTGATTGCATTTGTGTTTGGCAACTTCTACTAAAGTGACTTCAATTATATTGTATTATATAGCTTTGGTATATAAGATGCACCTACATTTTTGGCTTCCTTTTTTAAGGCAAAACTGTGCCTTACACAATGGAAATATGGTAGCAAGAATCAGCACTGTCAAAACATAAATCTCTGTATTCTTGGCAACCAAGGTCTGTATGCATATTTTTGAGATGCCCATAGCAAGCATATTGCTCCATTTTTTCACCTTTCTCCCCATGCTGTCATTTCACTTGAAGTCTTCATTTTAAATGACATATTATATTCATAAAAAGAATTACTGCTAATAGGTTTTCTATACTGTACAAAAAGCAGTGGGAGCAGTTAAGAGAAAACTGAATTGGGTGGAGTGATATGGTCATGAGGTTACAAGTAGAAGCAACCATTTTTGTTATGGGGACATGGCTGAAGAATTCTAAGGGCAGTGGCCAATTTGAGAGAGTGGATAGCACATTTCAGTAGTAATAGTACTGAATACATTTCTGTAGTAGTAATTTCTGTAGAGTACATTTCTGTAGTAATAATAACCTGAGGGTGCTGTGTGTTAATTTGGTGAAAGCTGTATCCTTGGCTTAATAAATCTTCAGCCTTTAGATACAGAGTGTTATTTAGCCCAAAGTAAACTTATTACCTCACAGACAGGAGAAACTTTCAGTTATTTAAGGAGTCAGTTCTCCTGACTTGTCCTTGTTTATTCTTTTTCTCTCAACTACCTAGTAAGTTGTCACCTTGATGTAGATGCAAGCTCTATTTAAATACTATACAATTGTAGATAATATCTGAATATAGTTCTGATTATAGCAGAAATGTGTTGCCATATCATAAAAATAATCAGAGTAGGACACTAGAAAATATTACTGTATTTGTTAGAAATAGGAATCCATGTGTCTGCCAATTGCATAATAACTTTAGGGAGTCTGAAAAAGATGACAAAGAGCAGGTCTGTATCCCTACCTCACATAATGAGGTTCCTATACTGCTGTCACCTGCATAGTGAGTATGTTAAATATTTAATAATTTAGAGGCAAGGGTGCTCATTACATGGTCTTGTGGTTTGTTACGCACAATTTCTATTCTGCCATCTAGGATTTTAGCATATTTAAGAAACTCTTCCATAGCAGGGCAGCAGAAAAAGCGTAACATCTTCAAAGTCAGTTACAAAAAATGGGAAAGAAGTGTGAAACTTGCTCAAAAGAATGTTCATTGTCTTGAGCAAAAAAAAGGAAAGAAAAGAGCTCCTGGGCAACTCAATTGGCAAACTAAATTTGACATTCATTGTTACTTATGTTACTTATTGACCAGTTAATGATTATGCAACATGAAACAAAGAAGGTCACTTGGAAAAGTGGAGATGATACTGTAAAGTCACGAGCAATTTGACTAGCCAGGAAAGTACAGTGATGCCCCTAACAACCGTCTTGTCCCAAGTCTTCCCTTCAGAGAAAGCTTTATTTTCAAATACAAGTTCTAAAACAAGAGAAAATTAATTCAGAATACTGGGTACTAACCATCGCTGGTTTCCCCAGCTTCTGCCAGTTGCAAGTGGGAAAAGTTCACATGCCTCTTTTTTTGGTAGACCTTTCTAATTCCTGTGGGGAGACACACACTAGTGTTTCATTGAACCTGAATTATGCTTGCGTGTTATCTGACCCAAAGACCAAAAGTGTAGTCATGTGCAACTGCAGTTTCGGGTTTTAAAGAAGCATGTCTCCAGTATCCACATTGGGTTAGATGAATGCCCCCTAAGATCCAGTATCCTTTATAGATACCTTATTGTTTAAAGCAGTATTTGTGTCCAATTTATATGTTGTCAAATTAATATATAGTGAATGATTAAAATCCTGTTTAATTTTAAAGGGAGAATATCCAGAAAACTAAAGTACTTATATTTACCTTTTCTATGCCTTAGGTGTAGATGTTATTTTGACTTTTAAATTAGTTGCCCATACATTTTAATTGAGAAGCTTTTCAATCCAAATCAGACACAATAGAGCTTTGCAGGCAGCCTCTGTAAATGTGATGTTGCTTTTACATGAATAGTTTCTATAGGTTATTATGAAAGTTTCATATTACCCCCATGTTTAAGTTGATTTTCTTGGGCATAAATAATGAGTCTAGGCCTCTCTCTTAAATTGAAAGCAAGTATCTCAGTTTTACTTTGGAATCCAATGCAGGATACACAGAGTTAATCCTCTTGAAGAAGCCCTGAAGGGAGCATTGAAAATTTGTTGTCTGATAAGAGTCTTTTAACTAAAGGTTGAACAAAATTGAACTGGATGCCTTAGGGGACACTGTAAAGAGTTGTCAAGGGAAATGATTTAAGACGGGATTGCTTATCTGAGGTGGTCCTTTTACAGGTTTCCTTGTACCACTTAAATTATACATAAGGTGAGTCAGTGCTTTGCCCTTAAGTAAAAAGAGGCAAAAAAAAAGAGATGAATAAAACAATATATGAAGTTCCTACTAAAAAATTAATTTAAATACCCTTTTAGGAAAGGAAGTATACAGGGCAGAGTGTTTGCATAAAGGTACTGCATCTGATCTTGGGGCATAGTAATGTCTTCCTATAATAAATATCATGAAATCATGAATGAAATCTTAAAATCAATTTTAGATAAGTATGCCAGTAGTAAAGATACAACTTCAAACAAATATTGGATTTCCAGCATTAAAATATTTTGTCTACAGTGATATGTGTTCTTTATGATTCATAGATTCATAGATGTTAGGGTCGGAAGGGACCTCAATAGATCATCGAGTCCGACCCCCTCATCGAGTCCGACCCCCCTTTTTTATGGTAAAAAAGCAATCAGCAGTGTTTTTTATCACTGAGGCTCAAACTAATGGGAGCCCCAAATGAGATGCAGAACTTTAAGGAAGCACTAGAAAATAGAGAGGGGAAAGTAGGGAACAATAACCTGACGACCAGATGGACTCATAAGTCTTCACCCTCTGCTTCTGTGATTTACCTTTATATACAACCAAGAGTAGAATCTGGATCAGAGTTTTTAGGAAGAGTATACTTGCTTTCATTGCCTTCTTGTCCATGACCCAGATACCTTGTGTGCCTTCGAATCCATCAAACTATTAATAGGCTAGGCAGGATCCGCTTCCTATCAGTAGACATCAATAAACATGCAAACACACACAGAGCAGCCACTGCAAGAGCTGGGGGCCATGCCAGTAAGGATGTGGGGATTGGAGGGGCAGGACTGGTAGCAGCAGGAAGGAAGCCCCATGCCACTGGCCCCCTCTCTCTGCCCAGGTCCCAGCTGGGGTGGGGCAGGGGTGAAAGTCCTGTGATGGGTGAGCGGGAGTTTGGCCCCTGTCCTGGCTGGGACCTGGGCAAAAAGAAGGGCTGGTGACACCAGGCTTCCAGGCATTACTAGCCCTGCCCCTCCTAGCACAGCCTTACCAGCGCAGCCACCATGCATGCATGTGTGTGTTTGTGAGCTAAACTGATAAAAATCAATTTTGCACAATCCTGAAAAATTCAATCAATAAAAATCAAAATAAATACTTAAATATAAGCATTAATTTAGCTGTCAACATTTTAAAAAATAAATTTGAATTCTGCCAAGCCTAATTATTAAGTAATCCTCAAATATTTAATTTTAAAATATGCTATTTGTACTCATTGGCAAACCAATTTTTCATACTCTAAAAATGACATTTAGTTGTAGATTTATAGCTCGCTGTTATGTACACCTTTACTTTGCAGAGAAGAAGGTTTCAGAATGAGTAAGTCTTTTGCATGTATTAGACTGAAAAACTGTGTTGAGGAGGTACATACAGGAATAAATACACATATGGAAATCTAAAAATTTCAGGTAATCATGCTAAGCTTAGCTAGAAGCCAAGTCTTTGGCAGGCATTTGTTGTAGTTCAGTAACAAAAGTATTAGCATTTGTTTTTCAAAATTAAAAAAGAAAGCTATAATTTATTTACTGCTTTTTAGGGTATGACCTATTCTTGCATAAATGGCTCTTCTCTATGACTTACTCCTACACAACAGCTCCCACTGCTTGAGACATCTGAACAAAGGAACTGTCTCTTCTATTTTTCTCAAGTCCTTTAGATTATCCATTGAAACTATTAATATATTTTTCTAAATTACAAAGCATGCCTTCCTGTAATAAATAATTGCAACCAGCATGATTTTAGATGCTTTATTAATGATGCATCAGCAGGTCAGTCTTCATAACAACTCAAATGAGTCTGAAAGACAACAGAATCCTGTTTGACACATTGAGGACTTTTTACCTTTGTCTGATTCATAAAAATGTTCATCGCATGAACCCCACCAGTGGGATTATTTATGAGATATTCGACTTTAAATTTAAATGACAGGCCTATCTGTTCTATTGGAATTTTAAGACTGGAAAATTACTTTTCAGAGATCTTTTTTAAATCACCTCAGAGCAAGCCTTAAAGTGGCACATTCAGCTAATCTGACCTGCTTTGAAATAGTTACAGTCTATTTCAAAGCCCCTTGGACCCTAAACAAATATTTTTCTTTTATCTAAGAATCAATTTTTGTGACTAATCATATGAAGACTAAAATAGCAACTTTTATTGTCAGAGCTGCTCATTTTCATTCTTTTAATATCTGACTCAGCAGCCCAAACAACAGTATTTCTAGAGCTCAGATTATCAAAGATGCTGGTGAACAAATGTATAAGTAAACATAATGAAAATAAAAGGCTCTAAGTTCTGAAGCATTAAGAAGAGGGGATCCTTTGATGTTAAAAGGGAGGTGATCAATGGGAAAGAGAGAATTTATTTCTAAGGTCTGAAAGAAAGGTAGGCTTTTTTTTTAAAGTACTTTGCAAACTTGATCAAACTAAACAAGAGGTGACATCCAATTATTTTCAGCAGAATATGAATGACAGCCTTTCTGAAATCAAGCAAAAAAAGGAGGGACATGAAGAAAATGAGGCAAAGATCAGGCTGTTCAAAGAAATCAAGCCCACAGGAAAGAGGCTAGTTAATTAGACAGGCTGCTCAAACTAGATCACCCCCCAATTGTATTTACCTTCAGCCCCCACTCCAAAGCTCAGCTCTGGCAAAAAATCAGCAGTAGAAGTAGTTCTCCACTCTTATCTCCTTCGAAGAATGTCCCTTTACAATCTTTTGTAAGGATTTTCTAATAGGCAGAAAGCAGAGCTCTGTTTATTCCTTCTGGGGTTTAAATGTTTTTCCCCAGAAGCTTAAGGAGAATTATTTCCTACATAACATCATAGTAAAGTGCATAGACTCTAAAGATATCTTAATAAGGGCTAATTCTGTGAACAAAAGTGGCAGCTGGTTAAAAAAGGAAAGTATGAGAGTAAAACTCTCAAAGTGATAGCTGTTTCTCTTGTGCTTGACAGGGTGAGGGCACATTTGGCTAAAATGTATTCAAGAAAAAATACCTTAAGTATGGGAATGAATACTTGTATCCAGTGGATTCAACCAGTGGAACCAACCTCATTTTTGAGTGTATAGAAGTACAGCCCAGTTCTAAATTCCACTGATCACTTTGGACATCATTTACCAGCAACTTACAGGTAAAGGGAAGGACTGGTTTGTCTTCCCAGGCCTTACATCACCTCTGCCTGCCCCTACATCTATTTTGCCACCCACATCACAGTAGCACAATGAAGTGGGGGTGCTAAAAGAGCAGCATCTGTACGCCAGCAGCAGCACAGCCACTAATGGTGCTCCATGCGCACCTGCTGCCCAGGGTGCTCCAGTGCCCACTCATGCTTCTGTCCAGTTCCTGTTGGTTCTGCCCTCCCTCCCCCAGCTTCACCTTTGCTCCCCCTTCAGCTCCTGGGGCACTTCAGTTCCCTCCCCCAGGCCTGCATCAGAGTCCTCTCCCTGCTTCACAGCCCAG
The DNA here is from genome assembly GCF_000455745.1 of Alligator sinensis. Lineage (NCBI taxonomy): Eukaryota > Metazoa > Chordata > Crocodylia > Alligatoridae > Alligator > Alligator sinensis. The sequence continues at coordinate 1,197,742 of NW_005842367.1, read as the reverse complement.
GTGCTAGCAAGGAAGGGAAGTGTAGAGGAACCATTCAGATTATAGATGAAGAAATAAGTTACAGAAGGAGGAATTTTAAAGGCTATTGCAATGGAGTATAAGTAGGAACAATGGAATTAAAGGAAAAAATTCTTAAGATTTTCTGGATTATTGAGTAGTCCCAGAAAGAAAGCAGTGAGTACAACCACTTGAAACATTTAAGCCTTGAGCAGAAAAGCATTAAGAATCTTGCACTGATTTAAGATAACCTAAGCATTTCTCTTCCACCTCTTGAGTTCTACAGTTATATAATAAAAAAATGCAAATAGGGGAAAGATTTACTTTGTGTACCATATTAAAGAGTCCATTTCTAAAAGGTTTGAACTTATCACTATAGCTAAACAAATAAAATGGCCCCAATGCCTCAAAAAATCAAGAAAGGCAATGGATTTCCTGGACTTTTTATAATGACACAAAAAGTAGAAACAGATATTTCAAACGTATCTAGGTAGATATTTTTAAAAACCTTCATATCAGCTCAGTCATTCAAAAGCTCATGTTCACAACTGTTCCTGTTAAAGCTGAACCTCTTGGTGCAGTATAATGACTGGAGAAATAATTTCAGAAACCTTCAGGAGGGAAAAGCCATATAAATGTAAGGGATGGAGGTTATGAAGTATTAACATGATGCTAAATTGCCGCATATCATATTCGCAATGGGCAGTTTACAATCTGTTCATCCTGATGGATTTAGCACAAGGGAGTCTGAAGCCCAGGCTCTGCAATTTCTGTCTCTTGCTAGTAATTTATGGGTAAATTGTACCCACAAATAATATGTCAGCACAGAATGAGTTTGGGACCCTGCTCAGCCCAAACAGCTCTATTACACTCAGAGGAGCAGTAATAAATGGAAAGTAAGGAAAAGTTGCAGGAGATAATGAGTCTGAATACTAATGACCTAAGCTAGTGCAAAAATAGAATTGCAATTTATCAAGAGGTACCAAATCCATTTGGTGCTTTTAAAAAGTTGTAAAAAAACAGATTTTGTAGTTTAGAGCTAAATCTGCAGTATTTCTCCACAGTTTACCTTAACCCATTAAAATCCTATATTTGTGTGTACAAAATACTGTCTGATTTCAATGCAAAATTCCTACTGAATTTGCACTGGACTGCAGGATTTTCCCCTTTTAGTGACCTTTCTTGTATCTATGTCAGCAGCCAGATACTGCAATGTTAAGGATCATTTTCACCTATGGAATGAAACAAAGTGGTGGCACATGGACAATGCAGCTAGAAAATTAATTATAGCCAAGATGGCCTTCCAACCTTTGGAATATGTATAAATCCTGAATGAACCCCAAATAAATATGAAATCTATAATCTCTCATTAAGGTTAATGCCACAGCACTACTCAGGTTGTTCGTCATATTTTGCTAATATTGAATGGCTGGAATAAATACAAAGCCCTCTTAACTGAAATATTGAGGTCCCTGGCACCTTCATGAACAGAAGATAGATAACATGTCATGAAGAATGTATTGAAAATTAAGGTGCCTTCTTTCATAAGGTATTGATTATGCCTTTTCTCTCATAGAGTATTGATTATGTTTTATACCAAGGTGCCTGAAACTGAAAATAATTAATTTTTTTTAAAAAGTAGTGAAGGAGCCAAAAGGAAAGTAATTTAAGTTTGGTGGTACTGTAAACTATTTCTCAATTTTCATTTTTTTCTGCCTGCCAGTGTATTGAATTTTTCTTGCAAAAGAAAAAGACGTTACAACTAAAAGTCAAAATGGAGGATGTGATTCAAAAAAGATCAAATAGCCAGTCCAGGCCTCAGCCACCTGCCCATGGCAAGGAATTCCAAGCTCTGAGCAAGGCGCCTAAGCTCCCTGTTCAGTGCCTGGGAGAGTTGGACTCCTCAGCATAGGAGCCCGAGCAGGCAGCCAGCCCAGTGTGCACCTGCCCAGACCTGATCATAAGGAAACACATGACCTCTGGGAGTCTTCATTACTGACCTCCCACACCAACATCTTCTGTCAGGTTACTAAAGATGCCTCTGTTCACTTGGGTATCCAGGTTGTAGCTGTATTGGTCTTGAGGAAAACCAGGACTCATAGTAGAGATGTTGTATTTTATTAAACCAACAATAATAATGTTGGTCTAATAAAAGATACCATCTCTTCTACAAGTCCTGATTATCTGTTCAGTTGGGATACACAGCCTGGAACCTCTCGTGAAAGGCCGTGCTTGTGTCCCTTCTTTCAAAGAACAGAGCTAGGCTTCTTCTATTTTAAGGTAGAGCTATCCAAGTGGCAGCTTACAGGCTGCATACAACCTCCACCAAGTTAACCTGAGGGCCCTGGACTCCCAGTCCAGGTACAGATCCCCTCATCACTCTTCTGCAGCTGCTACTGGGGTCTCCAGGTTCCTGCTCCCTCCTCCAGTGTCTGCTTCCTGTCCCTGCCCCTGAGGGTGGAACAGGGCATCACAACCCACCAGGCCAAGTGGGCTGGTGGCCAGGGAGAAAGTTCAGGGAGACCCCAGATGGTGCAGGGGCACTGACATGCTACAGCATGCCACCGGAGAACATGCAGCCCCTAGCCACCCAGAAGCTGGACAGCCCCGTTTAAAGACCTGGCTGAGCGAGGATTGTTTAATAGGCTGCTTATTAGCCCACTGTCCCCAGAAGCATAGAAGGACTTTAATTACTAGGCTATTGCCTAGATGGCAGTGGCAGTGGCACTAGGCTATTGCCTAGATGGCAGTGGCAGCAACTCCTCTTCCATCCCCGTTCTAAAGAAATGCCGGGCATTTTGTGAGCAACTCAGTCCTGCAAGTGTGAGACAGAGGCTCTGGGATCGCGATCAGAACAAGCCCCTGATGAACTCAGGCAGGAGAGGACTTTGTTTCTGGATCCCAGTCAGGCTTAAAGGAGTAATAAGAGCCCAGCTGTTGTGCCATGTCAAATCTGAAGCATTTGTAGGCATGCATAGAAGTAGTCATCTCAAGAACACAAAGAACCATAAGGTCAACAACTGTAGCTCCTCTAGAGTTCCGATGTTTCTAGGATGTAGGCAGCCATTGAGCAAGGGGTTTTTTTCAGGATCACAACTTTGGATCTAAGTGACCTTAAAACCATTTTTGGATCTAACCCAAAATCAATAATCTGGAATATCTGAAGGTATAGACACCACATCTAAGATGATATTGAGGTTGCTACCCACCAGTAAACCTGTCACAGGCTGTTTTCCCTAGTCATTAATATTTGTCATATGAGAATTCCCTTCATTTAAACAAATATATTTTTGCTTATTTAGTTCAGCATTTGTAGATAACCCCCGAAAATCTTTTCTTCCGTGAAGACAGCTAAAGCAGCCTTTGGTACGGAGGACTGTAGGGGTATTCTTGGAGATTAAAATTCTTGTTGCAGATGAGTGAACACAAACTGGGAGATCATTTATGGAAGAGGATGAGACAAAATGGACCAAATAAGCCAGCAGGAGGTAAGGAGCTGCAAACAACAGAGTAATTGAAGGAGGAATTAAATCCTATCCTCACTTGAGGTAACAGCATGACATGGGACAGGCTTGTCAATAATTAAACAAGGGCAGCTAGGTCCATATTCCCAAAAGAAAAAAGAATCAGCAGTAACTATCAATGAGCAAGATCTCACTGCCAGACTTGAGGAAGTTGAGCTGCAGATCATTCTGGTAACTAGTCCTGCCTACTGTTTAAGGGGGCAGAGCAAAACCCCATGCATGAGCAAACCCAGAAACTCTGAAGACACTCATAGAGATTTCATAGACATTAGGGCTCAAAGGGACCTCGGAAGATCATCGAGTCCAGCCCCCTGCCCAAGGGGCAGGAAGTCAGCAGGGATCATAGGATCCCAGCAAGATAAATATCCAAATTTCTCTTGAAGGCATTCAGAGGTGCTTGAACCACTTCCAGCAGCACACTATTCCAAACCTTGGGGGCTCAGACAGTAAAGAAGTTCTTCCTTATGTCCAGCCTGAAACTGTCTTGGAGGAGTTTGTGACCATTCAACCTTGTCATCCCTTGGGTGCTCTGGTGAACAGACATTCCCCCAGATCCTGGTGAGCACCCCTGATAAACTTATAGGTGACCACCAGGTCACCCCTGAGCCTGTGCTTTTCTAGGCTGAAGAGTCCCATGGCTCTCAGCCTCTCTTCATAAAGTCTGTTTTCCTGACCACTGATCATGTGTGTGCCTCTCCTCTGCACCCTCTCAAGCTTCTCCACAACCTTTTTGAATTGTGGAACCCAAAACTGGACACAGTACTCGAGCCTCACCAAGGCTGAGTACAAGGGGAGAATGACGTCCCGGGATTTGCTTGAGAAGCATCTATGGATGTAAGCCAGCGTTTTGCTTGCTTTACTAGCAGCAGCATCACATTGAAGGCTCATGTTCATCTTGTGGTCAATCATGACCCCCAAGTCCCTTTCGTCAGAAGTGCTAGCCAGTGTAACACTGCCAAGCCTATAAGCATGCTGCGGGTTTTTCCTCCCAAGGTGGAGAACCTTGCATTTTTTGGTGTTAAACACCATCAGGTTCTCGTCCGCCCATATCCTGAGCCTGTCGAGGTCAACGTGGATTATCCTCCTGTCCTCAGGTGTGGATGCTTTACCCCAGAGTTTGGTGTCATCAGCGAACTTGGCTAGCCTGCTTCTGATACCAACGTCCACATCATTAATGAAGATATTGAATAGTATCGGCCCAAGGACAGAGCCTTGAGGGACCCCACTGGTCACAGCGCACCACGACGATTGACTTCTGTCAACCACCACCCTCTGGGTCCCACCACCAAGCCAATTCCCCGGCCAGCCGATCGTGGTGAGGCCGAGGCCACAGTTTTGCCAAGAGGTGATCGTGGGATATCAGATTGAAGGCTTTTTTAAAGTCAAGATATACGACATCAATCTCTTCTCCTTTGTCCAGGTGATGGGTCACCTGGTTGTAAAAGGAAATAAGATGGGTCAAGCAAGGCCTACCCGCAACAAACCCATGCTAGCTATCTCTCAGGATGTTGCCATCAGCCAGTCTGTTAAGAATGGCCTCTTTGATAATGTTTTCTAAGACCTTCTCTGGGATAGAGGTCAGGCTGATGGGCCTGTAGTTTGCTGGATCCACTTTCCTCCCTTTCTTGAAGATAGGCACCACATTGGCCTTTTTCCAGTCTTCAGGCACTTCACCAGAGTGCCAAGAGTTCTTGAAGATCCATGCCAGGGGCTGAGCTATGATACTTGCCAGATCCTTGAGTACCCTGGTGTGTAATCTGTCAGGGCCAGCTGACTTGAAGGTGTCCAGCCTCTCAAGGTGTTCCTTCATGAGGTCAGCATTGATGGAGGGTAAGGAATCTCCCTTACTCAGGCCTCCCTGTCCTGTAATGGGCAGGGGTGTCCCATGGGACTGGTGAAAGACGGATGCAAAGTACCCATTCAGCAAGTTGGCTTTTTCCTGGGCGTCAGTTGTCAGTTGTCCCATCTGGTTTAGCAGGGTCCAATGTTGCCCTTGCTTTTCCTCCAGTTCCCCACATATCTAAAAAAGGACTTTTTATTGTCTCAGATTCAAATTACTCAGATTCAAGTCACTCAGATTCAAATTAGGTCCGTCTGCACATAATGGTGAGGAGAGAAAGGTAAAAAATTTGTATTTTGTGTGTGTGTAACAAAAAAAGATAACAGGTCTGCAGACCTGCTCTGCTAGTGGATCTTGTTGGGTTTTCAGCTGAAGCCTTTGTCTTCCAGTTCTCTTCCAATTTACCTCTTGGAGCTTTTGGTGAGAACTATTTCTATAGATGAACTCATACATTAGATGCAGCAGCTGCTGAGGTGAGCCAAAAATGGCAAATGTAGGCAGGACATTATGCATCAAAAATTGATGCTTGCTAATGGAAGAGAAGGGATAGGGAGATGAATTGTTTATACAGTGCCCAGCACAGCTGAATCATGCAGTTCTGCAAACAAACCACAAAACCTTTTCTCAAAAATTCCTCAACCTGTGATGGATCTTAAGATAGAAAGAAAAGCACCTCCTATTGTTTTAACTGGAGGTTGCTAGTACTGCCAAATTCCTTGAAACATACTCAACAATTTATGACTCTACAAGCACTATCACACTGAGGGTAATCATAGATTTAGAACTTTAAATTGCATAATAACTCCATAATGAGGTAGAAAGGGCAGAAAATAGTTTTTTCCATTCTATTATTTAGAAAGCAAAGATGCAACTGTTTTGCCTGTAATGCTTCCAACATGACATTTGAGGTTGTATGGTAATCTGATATATTCCCAACAAAGTATACTGGGATCAACATCAAAGTAAAAGGACTATATATTTCAAAAATGGCTAATTGACATATTCAGGGTTCTAGTATCTTAAGTCTTACTACACCTATCCTTAAGACAAACTTAGCCACAGCATAACATCAGTGCTGTGAAACATCTTGGTGTACAAATGGCATATTTTATTTGTAAGGGTGCCCACATTAAATCAAAAGGGATCCCATCAAAAATAATTAAAAACATATTTTTCTGATATTTTCCCTGTTTTCTATAAATGCTCTGTTGTTTGTAAACAAAAGAGATTAGAAAAAAAGATTGGTTTTTGTGCATTTTATAGCATCATGCAAATTCCCAGTTTGACTGTTTCCCCTATTAGTTTATCCTGTGGTTTGTGTCAATCTTGTACTCAAAGACAAGAAAAAGAAAAGATTTAATAGGAAATATTATTCTACATCCATAAAAACTACCAGGAAACCCAGGCAGGCATCTACCCAAACTACTTTAATTAGTTATATTTTAGTTAACAATTCTATTCATATTCCTATACTCTACCATATATTCTCATATACTATATAACCATGGCTTCTGAATGCTTTTTAGTTAGACAAGGAAGACTCTCATAGATTTGGCTGGGCTTTGTATTGGACCCAGACACTTAAACTGTTAGTAGACCAGGGGTGGGCAACTATTTTAGGCTGAAGGCCACTTACTGAGTTTTGGCAAGCTGTCAAGGGCCACAGGGGTAGCCCTGCCCCTTAACAGATGCCCCACTCCCTGGTTGCCATCTTGTGACCAGAAGCCCTGCCCCCTAAGCCCTTCCCTTTGCCACCAGAAATCCCTCCCCTTGCCCCCAGAAGTACTCCTTTCAGCAAGGGGTTTTGCCATCTCAGAACCAAAAAATACCAAATTATGTTCTAAAAAGTTAACATCTACAACAGGGGTCAGCAACCCCTGGCACACGTGCCAAGCATGGCACACAAGGCCATTTTGCTTGGCCCTCCACTGCCAGCCCAGGCTCTAAGCAGCTGCTGCCAGCCACAGAGCCCAGGCTGCTCCCAGCAGGTGGCTGGGAGGCTGCAAGCCCTGCTGCAAGCAGACTGGGCTCCGTGGGCCGGCTGCAGCCAGGAGGCTGCAAACAGCTGCTCCGGGCTCCGGCATGTTGGCACTCCGGCACCTTCCAAGGTAGACATTGTGGTTTTTTTGACACTGACAAAAAAACGTTGCCTACCCCGATCTACAACATTCATTATTGATTTAAAAAAATATTTTTGTCCTGGTTTACATGTGTTTGTGTGGTGTATGTAGAGGTGATTGTATATAATAGCTTAAAATGAAGTCTCAGTCTTGTATATTGTGTAGGGGTGGGAGGTATGGAGGTGGGTATTGGTTTGTGGGGGGCTGTGGGTATGTGGGGTCTGGGGGAGGGTGTGGGTGTGCCTGTAGGGGGTGGATGGGTGTGGGGGGTGTGGGTGTGGGGGTCTGTGTGTATGGCAGCATGTTGGGGGTGTAGGTGCATGTGTTTGGTGGGGTGTGGAACTCACCCTACAAACACACTCTGCCCCTGCCTACACACACACACACACACACACACACACACACACACACACACGCTGCCCCTCCCTACACACACATCTGTACTGGTACAAGCCCTATGCTCCCCAGTCCAGTGATGCAGCCAGGAACCACATGATGCCAAAGCAGTACGGGGGCAGGAAGGCAGGGAAATGGCTGGGGCAGGAATGGGATGCTCGGTCCTGCTGGCTCCCCCTGGGTCCTACTGCCCCGGCTTCTATCATCTTTGACAGGCAGCCAGGAGCAAATAAATATTAATGTTTTAAGGGCCCCGCTGACCAGATAGAATGAGCTGGTGGGCCAAATCCAGCCTGTGGGCCATATTTTGCCTGCCCCTGTAGCAGACAGTTCCCCTTAAAAAAATTTGATGGTGGTGGTGGTAGTGGTAATGTTCTCAAACTGAAACAGAATTAGACTTAGAATTTTATACAGCTCACACTTTTATGTTAATTAACCCAAACTGTCTTCTCTGCTACTGTACCTGCAAGGTTCTGTGACCTGAGGCTGTTATATTATGCTGTGATCTTTATGATATCATGTCTGAAGGAAAAAATCAGTTTTTCTTATTTTTTTAATATTGGAGCCTTCATCTTTCTTACAACCCACATCCTCTTTTTATTTGTCATTGCTCACTGTACCTTATGTATCTCAGACTCCAACCTTGCAAGCTGCTCCACCCAATCATAAGATTAGGGCCAAAAATAAGTTCCTTGAGAGGCTGACTTGTTTTTATTTGTAGCACTGTAGATACATTATATACTCTGCAAAGTAAAGAGTAAAGTACTGATAGTGAAAGGAAACATGTAAATTAAGAAGAGTAAATTTTGATCTGTCTGACAGTAACCCACATACAACTTTGGACAGTGCAGCCTTTATTCAGAGAGCAAATGTTAAGTAAGACTTATCTTCTCCTGCCCTTGGCTCTTTAATTTCCAAAGAGACTGATGCAGTAAATAAAACATTTAGGGTAATATTGATTTTGATGGTGTGGATTTAATCTGGCAACAGCAAGGAGAATAAATGGGTACATTTTTTCCAAAAGCTACCTCTGTATCTAACTGGTCTTAGGACGTTTCTCTTTTTAGAGTTGTATCAGCAGGATTTCATTCATGAGCTGACAATTCCACATCTAGCTCTTAATTTCCACAAATGAGAGACATTTTTTCTAATATGTCTTAAGATATTTCATGATTTTTATTTTAAATGCTTCCCCTTTTTATTGTCGGATAACAGGAATCCAGCACAACTTCAGGTGGGGACACTGGGTGGGGTGGTTGCAACTGTTGCACTGCATACTGTATCTATCTACATTGTTTTACAGACAAGATTCTTGGGGTTAATGTGATATCTTTTATTAGACCAACTAAATAGTTGGAAAAATTGTTCTTGGCAAGCTTTCAGGCACAAACACCCTTCATCAGGCATAGGGAGAGTCTGCTTGTGTTTTGTGTTCTCCTGGATGAAATTGAAGCCAATATGCAAAATGCAGGTCTGTGAAAATACAAATGTATGGCAGTGAGGATCAGTGGCAATGGGAAACAATAGGTGCAAGGCAGGTAGGT
>NW_005842367.1:1158658-1188287 GCF_000455745.1 Alligator sinensis | reverse complement strand
AAAGAGGGGAATGTTGCCCTGGTGATAGAAAGTAGCTGGTAAAATGTAGAAGTTACCTGGTGTTATTGCATGGCAGGCAGGTTATAAAGTGCCATAAATCCAATATCTATATTTAGTCCATGATTGTTTGTGTCCAGTGGATTTATGAAGTTCATAGGCTCGTCTATGAAAGGGGTTTTGTAAATTCCCTTTGAGGATTAGAACTGAGAGACTGGAGAGAAAGTAGTTGTCTTGTGGGAAGTCTGCACCCACAGGTAATTAGGTATTTTTGTCTTTGATAGATTTTCAGTGTGGGTTCATTCTGGTGCACAGTTGTTGTTTGCTTTCTCCTACATATTTTTTATCAGGGCATTTAGTGTAGTAGAAGGTTATTCTACTGCACTCATCACTAAGAGAATAAAGTGTGTCTGAGCCATCAGACAAGGCATAATGGAAACCTGCAGAGCCATTTTGCATTGATTCCACGTCTTCCAGACAGTGGATTAGGACAGGACATTCCAAGAACAGGGGAAAGACGGTCTCTGGGCACGTTGTCTCAGAGTTCAGGGAGGCTGCTCTTCTGAAGTCTTCTCTAAATTACCCTGTGGAGCATGGGATATTTGTTGTAGCCACGTTGATCTAGAGACAGGCATACAAAACTCTAGGGGTAGAAGTGATAACTTTAGTCTAATAAAAGATATCACCTCTACCCCAAAAGTGTGTCTGTCTGTGGAGCATAGGTCTCCACTAGAATTAATCATGAAATGCACTGAGTAGTACTGCCCCTCAAGTCTATCCTTTAAAATATATTCTTTTCTAAATAAAATGACCTTGCTATACAGCTGGACCTATCGGGAGCCTCGCAGGCTGAATGACATGGCTCTGTGGGTCAGATCTGCCCCACAAGCTGAGGGTTGAGCCTCCCTAATTTACTCAGTTCAGGAAAAATAGTAATTTACAGTTGTGTTCATGTTACCCCTTAATAGCACTATGGACATGTATCTATTATCTGGCACTGCTCACAAGAACCAAGTATTGCCTCAAAACTCTAGGATGCTTGGCCTGTACTTTTCCTGGCAAGGTACTGATGAATAGTTTAATAAAAACAGCAATATTACATAAAAAGTAGACGATGTCTCATTCTCGGCACTCAGATACCATAGTGATACATGCACTGAAAATCACATAGGTTAGGTGAGCTGTGGTGAGCAGTGTTTCCTTTGGACAAAGTTACACATATGGAAGCTGTGCCGACAGCTGCTGAACTTTTTATAAATGTCTGTAGTACAATTGAGGGCATGGTCACACAAACAACTTACCATGATGTAAACAAGGTTGATAATTTTACTGCACAGCAACTGCTATACCTATAAATGTTCAATGCTCTGCTTCACAGTGAATGAAAACTAAGTCCTAGGACCTCACCTCCTCAGCGAAGGGAGGTAGTAGCACACACACACTGCAAGTACCTTGAATTAACTGCACTTGAAACTCTGGCTTTAGTCAATGTAACGTAAGAAATAAACACAATATAATAGATGGGCCTAATCTAAAGCCTATTGAAAAAAAATAGAAAGACTCCTATTGTGTCCAGTGGGCTTTGGATCAAACCTTTCTCCTAGATGTTTTAGAGAGTTATAAAGGCCTGTTTCAAGAGAACTTTAAGATGTTTCTTGACAATGAAAATTTACTCAGGTCTTCATGTAAGGAGACTTACTTTTACCATTCACTATGAAAATAAGAGTGAGCTGGCTTCACCACATTGGTATTTTCCACCTTAGCAAGTGACAGACACAGAGTCAGATGTTGTTTGTAATAAAATCAGAGGGTGACTCCTCTCTGAATAAATTTAATAAACAAAAGGAAAATCAGGAACATTACCAACAGCAGTAACAGATGAACAGGAAGGAATGGTGCACAGGTAGGATTATACAGGTAGGATTACATATTTAACAATAATTCCAGTCTCTACCCAAAGAGCTCTCCCAAGAATGAGAAGGGACAATCACATCAACAGATAGTACCACTTTGAGATGATGCATTTGTGTCATTGGTTACTGACCTGTCTCTAACTATCAGCAAGAGCAATGTATTAGCAAACTGTGCAGTTCACCATCAGGAAGTGGGTGTTGCAGACAGGAACCACCTCCACCTATTTCTCTTTCCTCTAACTTGCACTAACTGTTGGTACAACAGATAGCTGCTATCTTTACTGGGTGGGTACCACTATTTTGAGGGCATCTGTTAGGCACACTCATCCACTCAATACAATTTGACTTCTGCTGTAGGTGAGTTTTTTTCTTAACTACAGTATAGATAAATAAATTAATAAATGACTGTAACAAGGCCTCAGCTACCTCAAAACAGCGGCAGTATAAGTGCTCCTAATAGGGAAAGGAGTGCACCAGTGAAAACTGGACTGGCTACAGCCCAGCAACAGAAACATTTTCAATGTATTCCTCACAGAATAAGTTGCAATAGATTACAGATCCTTAAATACAGAAGCAAAGACCTAAATGTATTCAGGATGCCAAAGGGTCTTTACAGACCATGAACTGCCAGCCTGGCTTGCCAGACTTTGCACATGCAAAAGAGGACATGGAGCGAACAGAGGGGAATGGACAAATTTAAAACATAAAAATAAATTGTCTTCAATCACCTTCCTACCCACTTCATTCTAATGAGTTACTTGAGGTGATTCTAAGTAGTCCTAATACAGAAGTCTGATCCCAAACTGAAAAAGCAGGTCTAAGAGCGACCTTAGACTCAGAGAATTACACTAGAGAGGCAGCTTTGCTAAAGTTAAAGTTGACAACCTCTTTCTGCTTAAAGTGCTCTAAAATCCAGATGCTTACTCTGATTTTCCTGGAATGTGGTATGCCTCATGGGGGTGCTTGGTTTCTTCATAAAGGCAGGTGCTTAAATGGATTTCACTGCATGTGTATAGACTGAGTAGCCAAAGGCCTTCCAACCTTTCATTTGAGCTGGGTAGCCCAAGGGGATGTGTAGCAGTCATCAAACCTTCCATACACGTAGCTAGTGTCAATTCAAATCTGACCCTTGGTTGAAATCTGTTGAGGGGGAAAGTAAAAGAAGTATATTGCTGCAATCTGTCAGGGATCTGGGGGGAAATGTAATTCTAGAAGAGAGAGAATTCAGCAAATGTTCAAACTATTTCAGCAAATACTATAAATTCCATGAGAGGATGCTTGCTGGGAGGGGAAAGCAACTCTCGAGGATGAAAAAACGGGGAAAAGGATTTGGGGCGGTGTCAAGAGGATGGAAAAAATGGACATGAGTGGGAGGGAAAGATAGAGGGGCTTAAACCATGGGAAGGGTGAGGATCATGTTGAACAGGGTAGACCAGAAATGATAGCCCTAGAAGGGTGGCAGGGCAATTGGGCGGTATCTGTGTCAACCCTATGAACTCTCCTAGGTGTACCAGGATCTGGAAGTGGGGCTGTATCTGAGAAGCTGCGATCCCCTTTCCTTGGTCTCCCATGTGTGCCAGGATCTCAAGGGTTCTCTCCCCTTCTGGGAGTGTCTGAGGCTGTCTACCTGTTTCACTGTAAGAGCTGAGCTCTGAAGATTGCTGTACATTTTAGCAGGAATCTCAGCTTGTGCTAGGATCTGGGTGTATCCATGAATGTTTAAACCGCCCTCCTTATTTTCTTCCAGTTGTAAGTCAACACCTGCAGAAGCCCAGTACCACTTCAGGGTGAGCTGAGAATACCAAGAGCATAGTGATGAACCTGGCATGAGGAGTTGAGAACAAGTATGCCTGATGCATATCTCTGGCTTCCTTATTCAGATACAGTCTATTACATTTTCAGATATTAAAAACACATCCAAGTGTACAGATCTTATCTGACTTGTTTATTTGTTCCCATGTACATGGTGATTAGAACTGGAACCCTAAATCCCAATAGTTCCCAACTCAGAAAACATTGAGAACTTAAGTGGATCTGAGCCCACTTTTTGAAATCCACATCTTTGGTCATTTCTGCTGACTGCTGTAATATGGACAGAGCAGACTGATGGTAGGTTCCTTTGCTAGTTGAATGCAGCCAGCAGTTGTTTTTTTTAATTTCAGAAGCCAGGTTTTTTTAAGGAATCATTAGCAAATTGTTTCCCTTCTTGCTGTCTCTGGCACTCATTGCCTCAGGCCTTGTCAGAAACAAATGTCAGTATAATGCAGAAATCCAGGACACAGTCTTCCATCCCAGGAAAATAGCACCAAGATTTGCATTGAATTCTACAGGGGCACAGAGGGCTTAACAGACTAAAAGATTAGTTTATTGATCAGTTCTGGTGCCCAGAAGAAAAATTGATTTTGTTTTTTGGCCATCTAGTGCTCATGAAACATATTTTTAAGCTCACCCCCTCCAATCCCTGGGCCAGAAGTGAGAGTAATTTACTTGGAGTACATACTGCCTGCACTTAATCTATTCAGTCTAACAGTAAATGGTAAATTAGATGCAAGTGACTTAAGATATCTGTTTGTCTCTTACATTTGATGCACTGCAATGAGGAAACTCCTGTTCAGGAATTGCAGGCAGTATCTTTGTTGCTTGTACATTAGCTGAGGGTCTTCGTTGGTGGGTCTCCTCTGTTAAAAGTTAAAATAATTTTTAAAAACAGCTAAGAGATCTGCAATGTGTTAGATATTAAGGGTGCATCCAGATGAGCGCACACATGCAGTATGCAACACCTGTGGCAACACAAATTGCACATGCCACACATGCGGTTGTTTGCTGCACTGCTAGTTTGCAGCACAGCAGGTTATTTTTTAACCTCAGTGTCAAAAATACCCACACCTGAAAAAAACAGGGTGGCACACGTAGCAGCAGCGTGCGCTGCCCAAAACCAGAGTCTGCCTGGCCAAAGCCACACTCCAGCTGCCAGCCAGGCTTCATATGCCAGGTTGCCACTGCTGGAGCCCTGGCCCCAGAAGACCAGGTAAGGCTGCTGGAGCCAGCCCTCCCCTACCCACCAGGGGCAACTTGCCACATGCCAGAATGCACATGCATGGGTGTTCCCCTGAGACAAGTAGCAGTGGCACAACAATGTGCCACTGCTATTTATTCCTGGGGAAATGTACGTGAGTGCTCATCTGGATGTGCTCCAAAATAGAATTTTCCAAACTGGTTCTGTGACTTAAGTGGTAAAGAGAGGTAGTTAGTTGTGTTAGTCTGAAGTCAGGAAGAAGACAGGGTAGATTTGCACCTCATAAACTGACAAAATAAGAGATGTATAGCATAAGCTTTCATAAGCAGTTGGCCTACTTCATCAGATGCTGTGAAGGGACTGCCATAGGACCAAATTTTCTAAGTTATTTTATGTGCTTAACAATGCAGATAAATGCTTCTAGGAATTTTGAAAAGCACCTAACCTAGGAACCTAATTTCCATTTGAAAATCCCAGTATTAGGAGCCAAAGTCTCATTGAAAGGTCAATTGGGTTAAGGTACATAAATCGCTTTGACACTTATGAAAATTTTATCCATAGAAAAAATACAGCTCCATGTTTAATAAGAGTATGCAAACTCAGAGCCATGTATTAGTTAGGGTGAGCATACAGTCTATAGACTTTCCAGTGTATCATGCCTTATGAGTGGGCTCAGTTACCATCACACAGGGACATGCAACAAGATATCCAAAGGCCACTGTAGATAAAAGAGTAACATGGAGTGTTATGAGAGATCATACAATTACTGAAAGCAGGTAGTTTGTACTTCTGAAAGAGGACACCCGTCACTTACAAGCAAAAGGACCTTGGGAGGACTCAGGTAAGGAGCCTGAAATGGGGGAAATAGAATGTGCAGGGAGCTTTGTTTAAAGAGGTCACCGTTATTGATGCAGTACATTTTCTGCAGATCTGAAATGGGATGGTGTTGCAGATACTAATTTAACTGCAGATCTCTTTCCTGCCCAACTACATCTCTGCCCAATGTATAAATGCCCTCCTATGTGCTCATATGGAAAAGACAAATTATGCCACAGATATTCTGCTTCCTCCCCCTCACCATTTCAACTCTCATTCAGGTATCTCCTCTTTGTACCCAGGCATCTCCTCTGTGCCTACCTAGAAAAGACAGTTTCACTCTCAAAATGTAAGCAATTATATAAGAAAAGCAGATTGAGAAAGTGACACAAATAGTAATGGGATTCCAGTTAAGGTTTAACCTTGGAGGAATCCAGGGAAAAATAAAAAGTAGTATTTTCCCTCCATTATGCATGTTAAATGGAGAAATGATCCCACATGTGTGCTGCGCCAGGGTTCTGTTCCTACTGTCTGTGAATGTGACTGTACCTGGGCAGCCGAAATCAAATGTAACCTATAAAAAAGAATCTCTCAAACTGCCTCTGCTCCCTTGTAAAACATAGTAATAGACCTAATGTAGTCATTAGATTTCACATTTTTCTGTTGAAATGTCATGCCTTTGAAGTCAGTGGGTCTGCTGTAAATATTGAATGCTGTGACAAGATTTGCTTTTTCCAGCATTACTCACCTAAGCTGCAGTGGAAGAGATAACTGTTCAGCTATGTCAAATATTAACTAAGGAGGAACAGAATTAAATATGTGATGCTCTGTTTGGCCTAGATTTTAAAAAGTCTCTCCTATCTCATCCTTGCATCTATTTAATACTGCAGCAGAAGCATCCTGTCAGCTTACCTCACTAAGAAAAAACATTGCAGAGTAGAAGGCAGCCATGAGCCTAGATTTAAAGTTCTGTGAAATGCTAATGCTGTTCTAGATCTCAGGCCAAAATTTCACTCTTATTTACATCCCATTGACTTATATAAGAGTGCACAAGAATAGCTGAGGGAAGAATAGGGCGCATCTTCTCTAATGTCATAGTCAAGGACTATCATGTTAATAGTATCAGAAGGAGAACATTACAGAACTTGTAATCACTGAACGGCAACATGTATAATACACACTGGGTGCACTCATTGAGGTGCATAGCCTCAGGACTGAAAAAAGACTACATACCTACTCAGGAGTATAACAGGGCAGCTCCACACCCTGGGCAGCTTTAGGACATGGAGCAGTGATACCTGTCACGCTGCCTGTAGTGATGATGAAAGTAGCTATTTTTGTGCCCCTTCATCCCCAGGCAGCAGCCAGGGCTGTTGCCCCCATCTCCCACTTTCAGTTACACTACCGTGCCTGCTCAGATTTTATACATACCTAAATTCAGTATAAAAAAATGCTCAATAAACAGACAGAACTGTGCTGCTTGCAGATCCACAACTGACTAGTTCCCCTCATTCTTCCAATTTCTAATAGTTTCAGGGCTGTTGGTAGAAGCCATGAAAATAAGAGGAACTAGTCAGTTTGGGGGCTGGGCTCCTAGTGACACAGACCTGACCACCCTGTATATTTAACTAACACTATTATTTACAGCACTGCTAGTCCTGTGACATTAGCAAACCTAAAACTGACTAGCTTTCCCTCGTTTTCAAGGCCATTCGTAGCAGCCTTTAAATGCCTTACAAATGAGAGCGAACAGCCATGAAATTGGCTTCTGTCCTTTTCCAGGCTTCTAGCAGCAACCTTTCACAACTGCTTCCCCTTCACTGTCTCTAGTGCAGTTAAAGGAAATACATATATTTGCAAACTAGATAGCTATGGTTACAACCAAGCAGGCAGTTAACCAAAATACAATTAAGCTTGAATTAAGTTCAAATGCACAGCATCAGTGTGGGGTGAAAGATGCTGTGCATTTGAACAGTTATGCACTTCACTGATAACACAGACAACCAGAGTGGGTTACAATGTAAGAAACAAACAGCACGTTGGAACTGGCACTGTGTTATGTAGTCAAGTAAATGATGCACTTATCCAGCATGCATATAAATAGGGGAGTTCTTGAGTTCACTTATTTTCCTGTACTGACCACCCATGTCATTTAAACAGTGTAGGAAATCAACTGTGGCTAGGCTATCATGTACTCCACATGTAGGGGCGTGTAGAGTTTATAGACAAGAGGGAGTGATCACAGTCTAGACTAGGGGTGGCCAACCTGCAGCACAAGTGCCACAAGTGGCACAGGCAACCTTTGTGTGGCACACAACAGATCAGGAAAGGGACAGGCAGCACAGATCAGGCAGGGAGCAGAAAGCAGAGCAGCAGATTAAGTAGGGCAGGGGTGGGCAAAATGCGGCCCACCAGGCCATTCTATCTGGCCCACAGGGCCCCTACAAAATTTAGAAAATTAATATTTATCTGCCCCCAGCTTCCTGCCATGCGGCCCTCAATGGCTTGCCAAAACTCAGTAAGTGGCCCTCTGCCCAAAATAATTGCCTGCCCCTGAAGTAGGGCAAGGGGATCAGAGTGGACCTTGGAGAGGGCTAATTTGTGGCGCACCTGCCAAAAAAGGTCTAGACTGTGCTCTCAACAGCTTAGTACCTCAGAGCTAGCATGGAAAAGGAAGCCTCAACTTTTGCTTCTCAGAGCCCCAGTTCCCAGCTTGATCCTGCAAGACAGCTGCAGCCTGTTGCTTTCTTATGCTGGATTGTAAATTTAGAGTCTAGCTGTTAATTATTAATTATTACTGTCAATTTAAAACCCATATTTTAAGCCTACCAATTCAATTACTGTGTTACTAATCAAGCAAAAGGTAGGGCAAGGTAGCCTCTTAGGGATAAATTGGCTTTACAGCATGATCTTTAACATCCTAAACTGCTGAATTGTTCAGAGTTTTCAGTAGTCAAACTTGTCTCCACCATTTGTGTTGCTTGCTTACTTTTGCACTTTCCCCAGCTTGAACAAAGAGAGTCAAATAAGTCATGCTTGCTTTTATTTTATATTTTGTTTCTCACTTCAGAGTCCTTGGTTTCAATCACATGAAGTTGATGATTATTTATGTTAAGCCAAGTGGAGCTAGCTGGAGCATGTTTGTCTATTATGTCACTAACTGTCTTGACAAGGATGGCACTTTAAACAAACAAATATTAATCAATTAAAAGAATTGTTCCTATTGGAATTTAAAAAAAAACTCACTGAAAAACTTTAATTGGTTTTGGATATAATAAAATCCTGATTTTACAAAATTGAATTTGAAATTCAATTCAATTCAGAATTTTTTCTAATGGCCTCCCCTTAACTGTTTAGATGTAGATGTTGATCTTTTTATGCTGGGATTTCAGGGATGTAGCTGATTACTGTGTGCTTTTGCCTATACTTGAGCTCCATTAATTTTAATAGAAAAAATCATTAAAATAGTAAAAATCATGAAAATAACTCAAAAAATTCAGATGTGACATGAAAGCAATGGTAAAATTAATGTAGCAAAAATGTGTTGGAAAATATACCACGCAACTCACAAACAATTGAAGTCGCACATATGTTTCTGTTTCTATAGAAATTGTCTCTGAAATATTCGCAGACATTATGGGATTGTATTCAAAACTAGTCACAAGCTCCTATGCTATGAATATTAATTTGATAATGTTGAAAGCCAAAAGCATCATAACATAATAAAAAAAAAGCATACTGAAATATCCTAAATTTATTAAAATTAGCTTTATATCATAATGAGCTAAGCAAGCTCATCAGAGAATGTATCCTACTATGTAATGAGCCAAATTATGGCTCTTTGAGGCAATGAAGAGCTGCACCGAATGAGAAGAAATGCATCTGTCTGAGCAATGTGGCAGAAAGTATGTTTCTAATTGGGTTCAGCTAAACAAATAGTACAGTTATACTAATAGAATTCCTATTATGGGTATTCTAATTCCAGAATAGTTTATACTAGTATAATTTCTCATGTAAAATAAAGCTATATAAGGTATAGTGACTCCAGGGCCTCAACAGTAGGTTGCAGTGAGCTGTGGCTCTTACAAAACCATTTAAAAATATTGTCTTCAGTCCCTATAAATTGTACTTCTGGTGATTGGGAGCACTGCGCCCAAATCAGACATGCCACTGTAGGAGGAAGCAGCAATTCTATTTCTTATGGGAATGCTCAGTGTCTGCATACTAAATGTAAACAGTTAAGTATTTTATACCAAAGTATAGCTACTTCCTGCATGGAAGAAAGAGCATCCTGTGCTCTCTTCCTTTTCCAGGGAATACATTCAGCCAAGGACAATCATAATTTCATAGATTTCATGGATTTTTTGACCCACAATCATTTGGAAATCATGCCTTGCAGGGAACGAGTACTGAAATCAGTGGGAATTCTATATAAAAAGTAATACTAGCATTCAAACCAAGGGACAGAAAATCTTATCTTCTGCAGCCTTCTCGTAGTTTATATATTATTTAGATTCACAGAACAGGTGTGATATATCTCCAGGGTCCTTTAAGGTTCTTCTCTCCACATATGCAATTATTTGTAGTACAATGGAAACAGTTATTACATTGGAGAGCAGGGCTTTTAAGCCCACCCCAGAGAATGTACTATACATGTTTTTCCTAGCCTCCTCTGAATACCAACCTTAATTATCTGATTCATGAGCATAGGAAGACTGAAAATTTAGGACTAGTGTACAAGGTGAAAGACTGTAATTTACCACTTGGTAGTTAAATAAGCCCAGATATTTGTAGAACTATAGCCATACTAAACCAAACAATTCCTGTGCCTATGGATACAACCTTGTGACATATAGTATAAATCATTCTCCAGAGTGAAAGATTACACTTTTTGCCTCATCGTATCTGAACTTAGAATAACCTTTTATTTGTATCTACTCATCTTTTCCTAGATGAGAGATACTGTCATGTTCTCTCTGATCTACAGCTTGGTTTTTCTCACCCTAACTCTTCTCGGAAGGATATATTGTCTTCTTCAAAGTGTCTCAATGTTTCCTTTCTAGGCTCTGAATTATATACTAATAGTATTGAAAATGTTTTTGAGTACTGTGTGGAGAGGTACTTATAATCAATCCATCATCAAGATGGTAGATCTTAAACCTAGTATTTATGGGAAGCATTATTTCTTTCTGCGTGGTCTTGATTCTACTCAGAAGTATGCTGTTGTAACCCAGGAGTAACTTAATTGACATAATCTGTGGTGTGAAAACAGTAAAAATCAAATTAGAACCAGAGTCATTGTATTTGAAACACAGTTCAAACAATCAAGCAGCTTTTTCAGTCAACTGGATAGCCTGAAGTGGGAAGAGTATAAAAGAAAAAAGAACAGACCAATATTACATTCTTGCTTCTTCAACATCGTAAAGCTATCCTGGGATTTTCAGAAAACTCCACCATCAAAAAAGCCTGTAGACATACAATACTAAACAATGCCATTGTGAGCATGGTGATAAAACAGGAATGTTATTAGTGGGGTCTGCTAAAGACAAAAGATGGCAGAGACAGATTATTTCCTGAGGGATAAAAATAATGAGCTCATAAATACATCTTCTGAAGCTAGGCAGCTCTCTAAAATTTAGGAGTATAAATTGTATTCCCAGGATGGCTCAGGCAGACAGGCAGCTATTGACTCTTTTCTGGGTAAGATTGAAATGCCACAAGTTACTAGGTTGTAGAGAGAAATTATTGAGTCTCTTGTAGCTCCTGAAGAAATTGCCAAGACCCTTGCTAATATACTAAATGAACAGTGAAGTGCCCAAGCCTAGACAGGTTAAAAACATTTTTTCCATTTGCTGGCTTTGTAATTATATTTTTGCCATTTAAAACCTATTATAGAGGAACCCTGGTTCATGTTAATCTATAAAAAAAAAATTCTCTTTCTTGAAACCAAATTATGTGGCATTTATTAAAGGGTACATACTATTTCAGTAGTATCAATATTACTCAGAAACAAGGGTAGCAATTTCCTTTCATGCAGAATATATTTTGACTAAGTTTAATGACATTAGCAGTTTGATACTTTGCAGTATGTCAAAACATACAACATGGTTTATCTGTGCTAATAATAATACATTTTCAAAAGGTCAAATCCTGATTCCTCACAGAAACTGTAAAAAATGGCTTTGTGTTTGTAGAAGGAAAGGAATTGTTCCGTTTCACCCAGCTGCAAAATGCCAGCAGAACCATACACTACAGCTGTATCTACAGCAGAACCATACAGCTACTACAGCTGTATCCCTACTCTCTCCTCTGATGTGGGAGTCTGTCAAGAAAGGCTGGCATAGTCTGGGATCTTCCGGCTATATTACATCAAAAACCAGACCTCTTAGTCTGCCCAAGTCCTATGTGGAACTTAATGTGTGACAAGGCCCAAAAATGAGAAGAGGGAAGACCAAATTTAAAAAGCTGTGAGAATCACATTCCCTTAGCATACATAAGTCTTTCAATCACATTGGTTATACATTTCTTAGTTATGATATAAATGATTTTCAGTAAGAGAAATGAGAGAAAGCCAAATTCATCTGTGATCAAAGTAAATTTGGGACTAACCCGAGCAGCATTGCTTGATACAAGGGATATTTGACACATATTCCACAATTCCCTATTCAATGACACAAAAAGGGAGTAGATACACCCTGTGGCCTGGGCACTGACACATGTGGAACCCCCCCCCCAGCACTTTACCGAACGAGGAAGCATGTTAGTTCAACCTGGCTCCCCAGCGTCTCTATAGACTGAGTGCTTCAGCAGGGCTTTTTGGCACTTTTATCTAATAGCTGTTTCAATCAGCTATTAAATAAAAGTGCCAAAAAGCCCTGCTGAAGTGTGCAATCTATACAGATGTTGGGCAAGCTGGGTCAAAATAACATGATGCCTCTTCTGGGCATGCATTGCACTCAGTGCGGAGGGGTGCCGAGCTGAAAGTAAAGTACATCTGTAAGCAGCCAAAAAAGATGCCCCCTGCAGTAAATCACTAGTTTGAGGATCCAGGACTGTTCTGAAGGCTCCTGGATTTGAACTGGAGTAGTTTCTGCATGATATGGAGATTCATATACTTGTTTTTACTCAGCACTTTCCATCTGTGCTGAACAGAGGACAGAGTGCTTCTCAGTTATGCTGCTTCTTTACAGAGGACATCCTCAGAACTGAATGCCCACTATACTTTTGCCTTTTAATATCACGTTGTAACATTAGATGCCTAATTTGCCCATTCATACACATTCCTCTGTGTCTGATTTAATAATATACACTGTTCTGACTCTAGATTTAAATACTATCCCAGTCCTCACACACAAAATCCTAAAACTGCTGTGCTAGAAAGTTCAAGTGCCAATGAGAAGGTAGTTATGGTTCCCTTTTCTCTGCTTCTGGAATAACACTTTGAAAGGCCCCTGTATGTAAGAGCATTTGCCCAGACTGGTTCCTATACTCCCTTCACAATTTACTCCCACACATGAAACAGTTCTTCCACTTCCATGTCTGAACCAGCTCCTGTTCTTTGGGTGGGTGGTAGCAGTATTATTCTCATTCCACAAACCAGGTCCCTACATAGGCATATATAGTTCCTCAGCCCCCAGTGAGATTACACTAAACAGGTTTGCAGTTCAGTATCAATACATGTAATATAATAAACAGCAAAAGCAATACTGGAAAACAGCACATCTAGGAAAGACCTAAAGGAAGAAGTAGAACAACATTCAAGATCACTGTCCAGTGTGGTTGCTAAAAAAACATTATTGCTTTCCTTTGATGTGCTTCTGTATGTGGTGGCATGTATTTCAGTTGCCCATAGTTTCAGAAGGAACTACTAATCTGGCAAAAGTAGATAACAAGGTAACATTCTAGGACTGAAATATATAAAAAGAGACTGAAACAGATAAATATCGTCTAGAAAAGAGATAATTCAGGATGAGCATGATTGCTATCTGTTAAGCAATATACATCAAGAGAGAGAGAGAGGTAATTAGCCATGTTAGTCAGAAGTCAGACAGAAGGCAGGGCAGGGTGCCAATTTAAAGGATGGTGTCACACGTTCAGCTTAACACTTACTAAGTGCAGCGAAAACATGAGCAAGCATGTTCAAACAGCTTAGTACATGTTAAGTGCCATTGTGGCATTGCAAAGTTGCTTTCTTTCAGGCAAGGATTATCTAACATATTAACTTTAATGCATACTAACTTCAGTACATCACAACAGTCCAGTGATTTGCAACCATTGCAAGTTAATGTGTGCCTATACCTAGAAACTAATCAGAGGCATCACCTATAAAAGTATATGGACTCCAAGGTGCCACCCTGCCTTCTGTGTATATAGTCTCAGAAGATAGAAGAACAAGAAGAATTGGTTTGAAACAAAGGAAAGAAGTATTTAAGCTAGATAGATTTTAGGAAAACATTAAGAGCAATGGACCCATTTAAGCTAGATAGATTTTAGGAGAATATTAAAAGAAATGGGCCCATTCTTCCTGCTTCTATTGAAACTAATGGCAAAAATCTCATGGACTTCAATAAGCATAGCTAGATAATGGAGTAGATGAACAAGCTTGAGGGTCATGGCCTCATCCTTGCTGAGCTGCTATACTGGAGTGGAAATGAAATTGGGCACAGTACAATAACTAATTGTAAACATGCATGGAACCAGACAGGATTACTTGCAGGGTCTGTCAGGGCCTCTCCATGTGTCAGAATTTATTTTAGTTGTTTGCTTTTGTATTACTCACCTGAAAGGAGCGGAATGCCATTAGTAGCTGTAGATTCTCCTGGGTGTTTATATTCTTCTTTTTGTAGGATAACAGAAGCCATTCTTGCACTTTTGCTATCTAGTTTAACAACAAAATTAGTTGTTATCTAATCTAAATATTTTTGTTATTAGAGGGAAAATTGGTAATAACCCTTATAGTTAGCTTGCCTAATGCTTTTTAGTTTTAAAGAATTCCCATGACCTTTTTTTGAGCTTTAATACCTCCATTGTTTACAATAAGCCTTTGAAATCTGGCCTGGGGACTTGAATTCTCCAGTTAAATTCCATTCAGGTTGCCTTTGGAAAGGCAAACCTTTTTCCCTTCTCTGGTCTGTGCAACTCCTGGAAATGGTGGCCACCTGCCAAAATAACTGAACATGAGACTTCTAATCCAGGGGTGGGCAAAATGTGGCCCGTGGGCTGAATGCAGCCCGCTACGCCATTCTATCCGACCTGCAGAGCCACTATAAAATTTAGAAAATGAATATTTATCTGCCCCTGACTGCCTGTCATGCAGCCCTCGATGGCTTGCCAAAACTCAGTAAGCGGCCCTCCGCCCAAAATAATTGCTCGTCCCTGTTCTAATCTAAGGTCAGGCCCGCACAACTGCCCAAGCAGCACTAGTAGCACTGTATGCTGGGAGTCCAGGGAGCAACTAACCTCTCTGGAGTCGGGGGACAAAGGCCCAAGCTTCTCTCCAACAGTCCCTCCTTTGAACCTGTCTCCTTTTCTGGGACTGCAAAATCGGAAACAAGCACCCCTCCAGCTCCCAAAAAGATATGACGAAAGATGAGCTTGGGTCTGGACCCAACACCTGACTTCCACGCTCACTCATCCACACCATGCCAGGAGGACAAAAGCATACTTTAGCTCAGGAGTGGCTAGCCTGGGGCGCACAGGCCACAGGTGGCACAGACAGCCTCTGCATGTGGCAGATGGGGAAGAGAGCAAGCAGCACAGTGGCAGAGAGGGTAGGGAGCAGTCAGCATAGCAAGGGAAGGGAATCAGAATGGCATGCAGGGAGATGTGGAGCTTAATTTGTGGCATGCCTGCCAAAAAGGGTGGTTCCCCACTGCTCTAGCTATCAATTAATATTTTTAGTTCTGTAGTAAGATGCTGCAATATAATGCTCGGTGGCAATGCTGAAAGATCAGAGCTCAACCATACCAGTGATGTGCTCCAGGGTAAAGGGATGTTTCAGGTCTACATAACAAAATGTTGTTGTTAACTTCCTTTCCTTTAAAATAACTTGCAATTTAAAATTAAACCCTGTTAAAGAATGTTAAGTTACAAAGTCACCCTTAGACGTTAGGAAATGCCACAGTGCATAAGGCTGTTTATTTACTCTAAAAATGGTAAAGTGTCTAGACTAGAGAGTAAGGCCTGGAATAGCCATCTGGTTAAGGCAGAAGACTGCTCACAAGGTTTTCTTCTAACCCTGACTTTGTTCCAGGGTTCCTATGTATGCTACCAGCCCTAAAGTCTGCATTTTGTCAGGAATCTGCTAACTGTTTGCTTCATTTTCTGTACGGTCTGATCTGCTGAAGTCCCAAGCACTCATAGCAACAGCAACTACCATCAATGGCAGCTGTGGATGTTCAGCACTGCTGGCAGGAGGGCTCTGTCATAGGAAGAAATGAGAGGAAAGTTGAGGGCTCGAGGTCCTGATTTCTAATGTGGCTTTGCCACTGATTCATTTGCTAAGTCTCTGTCTCAGTGTCCCCATCTTTAAAAATGGTAATACTAATAGCTGCACATATGAAGACAAGTTCATTAATATTTGTGAGGCACCCAGATGCTACAGTGGGAACTGCCCTAGAAAAGTCCCAAGGAAATTTAAGATAGCTGTATTTGATGTAGGCTTTGGGTGGTGTGTAATAATTAAGGTAAAAGCCACGAACTGAATTAAGATAACAATTCTGAACAGTTGCTTCAGTCCCTTAATACAACCCAGCCTATGCACTAAGTAGGCTGTGATAATGTCATTGAAGACTGTATCACAAAATATTCACACAAGTCAGAGGCAACCACAAATGTGGTATTTTCTAACATGGGTGCACTTGATTTTGCAACTTTAACATGCTTTAATGTAGGTCGTTCCAGTAATGTAACTAAAGCAGGGCAACCCAGGCAACAGCCCCAGGTGCCAACTTTCGGGTGATGGGAGTGCAGAAAAATAACAGCCGCCGCTGCCACTGGCTAGCCATATCACCAGCACCCAGGCACCAAGCAACCCAGTTAACCCTCTTGGTTGTTGATGTAATATGATGTTCTATAAGTATAACTAATCAAAACAAGTTCCTCAGTAATAAAAACTATATTCTAGAGGCAAAGCAGTAATGAGAAGCTTAAAAATTTTTTTCTGATTATATCCAAAACAAAATCTGAAAAACTCATAGTGAGGGAATTGATCTGTTTAAGAATAAATACAAAATATTGTTAAACTACCAAAGAAGCTTGTGGAGGGTTCTATATTAAAAAATAGCAGGTTATGATTCAAATGGTATAAAATTTACTCTTATGTCCTTAAGCATATACATATATGCCTCACATTTATGAATAAAAATATAGAAAACTAAACTAAATGGTTTAATAGCTTAAGTTTACCTGCTAAGTCCTGAGTTCATGTGAGGCATTTTACAAAAAAGACAGGACCTGACTCAGGTTCCAGCAAGAAATAAAAAAATAAAGTCATTTACAAATGGTTTGGTTGAAAATATATTCCTTTGGAATTTATTAGATCACCCATGTCCTCTGCTACAGATTTAGTATCTTAAACAACTGTTGTGCTTATTCATTTTTTAAAAATCTTTCCATTTGCCTTTAAATAGAAACATTTTCCAGGCAGGCTCTTTTCCTCCTGTTCAGTTATGACTACAATTAGACTCCTAGGCTAGGGACAGACATTACATATAAACCAGTAGGAGTGATTGGAAACTGGTTTAAACCTGTAACAGAAGTTCAGTTCACATAGACTGGTTTCAAAATGGCCAAACCAGCTTAACATAGACCTGGACGGATGTAGTATCAGACTTAACTGATTTAAGTTCAAACAGTCTTTTGAACTTCTGTTCCAGATCCCCTCCTGACCAAAGGTAGGTCTCAGTCCTCCGGCATCCCAGGATGTATTGCAGCCCCCCACTAACCCCTCCCCTTACAGATCCTGCAGGCTAGCCTCTGCCCCAGCATATTTGCTCCAGCAGTCCAGCAGCCCTTCCCCTGGCTCTCATAGAGCTGAGGCAGCCTCCCCAGCTCCACCAGCAGCACCACAGGGGTGGGCAAGGGGGGAATGGGCCCCCACCCCAACCCACAGTGAGGAGGTGGGGGCTGTTACCCGCCCCAGCGCAGCTCCACCAGGCTGCAAATGCTTCAGCCCCACCTCCTTACCAGCCCCGCACCGGTCAGCCATGGGGGGATGGGTAGGGGTGGGGAATGGACTTCCCCCCACCCACTATGCAAACACCAGCTGCAGGAGCAGGGTGGGGGGGTCACCCTGCCACACATCCCCCCCACAGCTGAAGGGGGGAGACAGGAGGCTGATGAGGGGGCAGGGCTGGGGTGTTTGTAGCCTGGTGAGCTGGGAGGCACGTGCAGAAGCTCCCCATCTTCTGGCCTTGACTAGTGTGGGCATCTGCCGGCCTTGGCCAACTGAGGAGTGAACAAGTATTCTGTTCATTAACAGTCCAATCTACACAGCTTAGAGAAAGCTGCATAGATTGAATCAATTCTGCCTAGGGCTTTTTGACTGTCTGTACTTAGCCCTAGAGTGTTCCTTTATTATGGAAATGGCTGGCAACCACAGAGTTATGGTGACTGAAGGCATGTATTTATATTATCATTATTTTGTTATTTGCATGGCTAAATTCTGACTTTGCTCAGCTCTGGAGTACTAAGAGAGTGCTGAGCTATCAGACAGCAAATGAGTACTGATATTCTAGTCATTATGCCAGCTGTGGGCAGGTGCTGGCCAAAGATATCAGGGAAAACTGTGTAAAGAAGCAAGCTCAGAAACACTCCTTACATGTTGTGAGGGGAACAGTATGTGTTCCCCTCACTTCTTATTTCTAGGTTCTGGTAGTTGCACAGACAAAAGAAAGGTGGCTGGATATTATGTTGGCTACCCAGAACCCTAGTTTGCAATGGAGTGAAAGGTCTATATCTGGCTTTCTCCTGTGCAAGTTGTTAGAGGGAAGTAGATCCCTGTACTGCTGCTATCATAAATGAATACACAAGGGAGCATCCAAAATTTAGCCCATCATATTGACGATTCTTTTTAGAAGGAATCGTTTTGGTCTGTGAACTGAGACAAATTATTTTGTAGGAAAATAAGTGCAGTTTTAAACATTCAGAATGTAAAAAGGTGATGACGTAACAACACTGAAAAGAAATGTCATCTCTGGTAAATTCAGCACTGGTGTAGGAGGACATAAATCAGTTGATCTCTGGGATTCATACTTCATTACTTACTGGTATGTTTTTTATTTTCTTGAAATACTTTGAAGGTAACAACAATGACTGTAAGCACAAAAACTAGTGGAAGAAGAACAAACCAAAGGATCTTCAGTGGACACATAGGATCTGTTTATAAAATGAAGAGATAAAATAAAATAAAGTAAGAAATGAATAGTTTGCTTCCATCCATCAATCTATCTAGGTTTTTGTACCCTATACATCACCATGGAATCACAGTCTTACAATTTAAAAGAAAAACCAAAAGGCTTTACCTCTCCCATCCCTTTTCCTCCACCCCCACCAATCACCAGCAGGTAGGGTTGTCTAGAATTTAGCTTCATCTTCATTTGTACACATCTGAAATGGTTAGGTGAAGTATGTGAATTAACAACTCATCTCACTTGGATAATTTTTTATATGTGACTTTTTTTTTTGTCAGGGATCTGTATGCGTCTTCATTAATTACTTGGAAGATAGAATTGAGTGTACATTTAATAAATTTGCAGATGACAGCAAGCTGCTAGGGTAGAGGACAGTTTGGAAGAAAGGATTAGGGTTCAAAATGATCTTGATATATTGGAGAAATGGTCTGAAATTAATCAGGTGAAATTCAATAAGGACAGAATACTGCATTCAGGATAGAAAAATCAAAAGTACAAATATAAACCAGGAAATAACTAGCTGGGCTGCAGTATTGCAGGAAAAGACCTGAGGGTTATAGCAAGCAGCAAACTGATTATGACTCAACAGTGTGCTAGTATTCCAAAAAAAAAAAAGCCCATAGCATACTGGCATACTGGGCTGCATTAACAGGTTCATCCATATCACAGTAAGTGATTCTTCCACTCTGTTCAGCACCGGGGAAGCCTCATCTGGAATATTGTGTCCAATTGTGGGCCCCTCACTTCAAGAAAAACATGGGCAATTTGGAAAGTCCAGAAAGCAACAAAAATAATTGTCAAGAAAATATGACTTACAAGGAAAGGTCAGAAGAACTGGGGTTATTTAGTCTGGAGAAGTGAGACTGAGTGGTGGGGATTTGATAACAGATTTTCAAATATAGAAATATATGTTACAAATATGCTTTGTGTCCACAGGGGACAGGATAACAGTCTCAAATACACCAAGGGAAATATAAGTTATGTATTAGGAATAACTTTCAAAATATGAAGATGGCTAGGTATTAAACCGATTAACTTGAGAGTTGTGGAATCTCCATAATAACTGGAAACTTTTAAGTGTTTGTATATTAGGCAAACACTTGACTGGGCTAGTTTAGACTGAAATGATCCTGTCTTGAGCAGTGAGTTGGACTAGATGATCTCCTGAGGTCCCTTTGCAGCTCCATTTCCCAGGATTCTGTATCAACAGTTGTATGTAGCAGGAAGGCTTATAACAACAAAGGATTATATATTATGACAGAAAAATAGAAGGAACTTGCCCAGTGTGAAACACGTATCTTTGCTAATATCCACAGCCTGATGATCCCTCAGCATACGCTGGAGGAGATAACATTCTGTATATAGAAATCCTCTTACTTAGGAAAATGGGAAGAGAGTCCAACTTCACGACCCATCCCCTAAGGAAACCCTTTTGCTGTCGTTTTATATGGAAAATAAAACCTTCATGGGAAATTGGACACAAGTCAGGCTGAGGCAGTTGTCTGTGGTAACATCTACTGAAAAAACCCACCAGAATTTTGTATAGAATTATGTAGATTATTAAAGCTTAGAGCTATAGAATTGTAGTTACATTAAGTTCCTCTAGGCCCCTCCTAGAGCAGGTGGCAACATAGTGCCTTTAGGTAGCTCCTACTAAGACATCTACCCTTGAGAGAGAACTTCATAGTCACTCGTATCCTTCCCTTTGCAAAAGGCAGTTTCTGAGACTGTCACACCTGCCTACCATACTTGGTTTATTTATTAGGTTTTATTCTTCTAGTGCTTATCCAGAACTCTAAGTGTGTCCCAGGCTTTTGGCCTTTGTAAACAGTAGGAAGAAAAAGAGTTGTTTTTTTTTTAACTTGAGTTAGCTAACTTAACTAATTCAGTATAAATCCTAGTTAAGAGAAAGTGGTTTGTAGTGTTCACACAAGTTATCACAATAAATTAAAATCTAGACTCTATTATATTTTTAACCTGATAATTCTTGTAAAAACTATGAACCGTGTTCTGTATGTTAGGGCTCTATTTCAAATTAGCTGAGCTAAGAACCTATGTACTTGTCCTCCTGAAGACACAGGCTAAAATACAGAAGTTAAAACTGAGAATTTTCAGTATATAAATAAAAAAAATGATAAATTAATACAGTTTCCCAGTTGCAAATACTACATGTGGGGGTGGGGCAATAGGCATGGTAGGCAATCAGCCAGGAGAACTCTTTAAAGGACCACATAGCACAAAGAAAGACTAAAAAAAATTGCCAAGCTGTCTGCTGGAAAGAGACAATTAGCTGAGCTAAAGATTTTTTCCTTACTCATATAGTACTAAGAATATTAGTGGGACAATGTAACAGGGCACTAAGAAAAGTCAGACCTATGGCCCAGTACTTCTTCCATTAAAGTGGATAGGAATTCTAAAATTTACTTCAAAGGCTGAAGGATTATACCAATTAATCTGGCAAACAAACAAAACCCCCCAAAAAACAAAATTAATTTTTGTTAAAGACAAATTCAATAAATTAACAATAAAAAAAAAATGTTAAATTCACAGATGTTAGTTTTCTTGGATTATTTCCAGAAAATATAAGGCAACACTGTTGGAGCAGACCATCTAAAAGCCTTGTTTGCCAAGCAAGGATGGTCTTTCACTAGTTTAATCAAAATTGCACTGGATTCTTGGGGTGATTCTTTCAAGTAGTTGCTTACGGCATGAATTGCCTGCTGGAAGCTTTTCTTCCTTAGTGCAAGGTTCACATTATTTCCAAGTTTGATTTCCCCGCTGATTCCATTTTCATAACTTACTTTCCATGAAAGATGTTAGTTTCAGTGAAATATTTATACAGTCATTCTGGTCTTCCATCATTGCTGTTATACATGAGTAATATATGTTTTCATCTGTTGTGTTTCCTCTTCTGCTTGTAGACTTTTTAATTTGGACTTCCAGTATATAGTAAGTGTTAAATTCTTCACTCTCTTCATTCTCATGAGCCACAGTGAAATTGAAATGTTTATAGAAAAAAATAAAATCTTTTGCTTTCATTTCTAATGATCCATTCACTCTTGAAACTACAAATAAATAAAGAACGTTAAGATATGCTATGTGCTACACAATACTAAAAAAAGAAATACAGAAAAACT
Organism: Alligator sinensis; assembly: GCF_000455745.1. Classification (NCBI taxonomy): domain Eukaryota; kingdom Metazoa; phylum Chordata; order Crocodylia; family Alligatoridae; genus Alligator; species Alligator sinensis. The sequence continues at coordinate 1,165,996 of NW_005842367.1, read as the reverse complement.
CTACTAAGTCTCATTCCTGTAAGCAAACAGTGAGATACATCATTATTGACAAGGAGTAAAATGAACAGAAAGATGTCACATTAGATATTCTAAAGGGATCTGAGAGATACTGATATTTCTAGTCAAAATGTATTTGACCTGAAAATGACAGTGAATTTGTTGTTGTTTTATCTACCAGCTTCAAGGTGATCATTTTCTGTGTTTGGTGGTTGGGGGCATGTGTACACAAGTGCCTGTTTGTTTCTGTCCGTCACTGTCAGGAATAGCACAGACCAAGAATCACTTCAGAAAAAAACAGGTAGGATACTCATAGAAAGTTGAGCTGGATATGACATATAAGGTCGTTTGGTTTCATAATTTCATAGTTTATAGGGTGGGAAGGGACCTGAACAGATCATCAAGTCCGACCCCCTGCCCTGGGCAGGAACAAGTGCTGGAATCATAATACCCCCAGCCATATATCTATCCAGGTGTTTATACATGTGCTCTGGCAAAGGCTTGGGGTGGGGGAGGTGGCACTTTAATTAGAGCGGCTCGGAGAGATGCTCCAATTGAAGTGCCCAGAGCATTGTGTATCAGCATCCCCACACTGAAAAATGGCAGCAGGGACACTTTAACTGAAGCTCGTCAAACAAGCTTTAGTTAAAGAGCCCCTGCCACCTTTAATGCCTCATGCCTCCTGCAGCTGGGAGGGTATGGCAACTGCCTACAGGTGGTGGCAGTGGTGGCAGAAAGGGGACATGGCAGCAGTGAGTGGGGACCGCCTGCAGCTTGGGGGGTTGTTAGCAAGCAACGAGCAGTGATCAGCGACCGCCCGCAGATGCCACCAACAGCATCAGCGGGGGAGGGAGAGGGGTAGTGAGTGGCAACTGGCCACAGACGCTGACAGCAGGAGCGGCCAATCTCAGGGGGGCACAGCCAATCTCAGGGGGTGCACATGTACCTGTGTGCACCCCCTACGCTTCGCCAATGCCTGCTGCCATTTCTCAGTGCAGGGACACTGATACATGTAATGCTGGAGTCTGCTGGAGCGTGGTAATTACCACACTGTAATTAGTGTGTGTCAGAGCAGCCTCAATGAATGTGTAGAGCACCCATATACATTCCCATTTCAGACTACTTCCTGCCCATTTCAGACTATTTCCCAGAGTCTCATCCAATTTTAAATTACTCAAGTTATGGCTCTTCCACTCTGCCAACAAATTACATTTGTATACATCTGTCAAAATCAATAGGATTGCACAGGTGTAATTGAGAGCAGAGCTTTTCCATTTTTTTTTCTCCATACCTGTACAGGTAACTATAGAATGTTACGATTTCTTAGACTTTACATTTGTTTAGTCAGTGTTCTGTTTTGATTATTGGACATATAACTCATTTTAGAAAGACAAAGCTTGGGTGTGTCCTCTCTCCTGGCAGTACCCAGAAGCAGTGGAGGCATGCTAATGTGGGAAAGCTATGCCTTATCCAGTCTCAGTGCCATTTTTGGTACTATACACCCAGGGATATTACAAACTAGAACCACAACAATGTGCACTTTGGTTCCACTTCTCTCTATTCTAACCACAGCCTATCCTTACTAATCATTATTTGTTTTATTATCCTATCTTCTAATGCACTCTTCAGACATTTGGAGCAAAATTCTGTTACCCCTTGCACACCTAGATCGTACTTACCTGGCCATGTGACTGGCATTTTTGACACTTACACATGGTTTACAATTCTATTTGCCTAGCAGTATGAATGTGTAAGTACCTACACATTGTAACAGGGGGCCAGCCCAGGGCCGGGTCTCATGTCAGCCCACCCACCTGTCTAGGGCAGTCTGCCCCATCTTGCCTGCCACAACTTGATGTTCTCTGATATAATAAGTGGGAGGCTGCCCATAATTGCCCTGATGCCAAGGGGTACCTCCCCTACACTGTGGCCCATGCCTCATAGATGGCATCCAGATTATTATTGCTCCCCAGCTTCAGTCCACTGTTGAGTCTGTTACACACTCACTCTGCCCCCCTCTCACAGGGGCATCTCACACTCTGCCCCTCACTGGGCCACTCAACTGCCCTGCTCCCTTGAGTAACCACCTTTGGGCCATCAGGCTTCACTACTCTCACTGTGACACAGCACATGCAGCACCTTCAGTTTGCTCATGCTCCGCTACTCTATGTGGCCTTGTCCTTGTGCCAAATACTGGGCTGCTTCTGCTCCTAGCCCCTCACTGGGCAACTTGTTCCTGTTCTCACTCATGAGGGTTGGCCCATGTACTGCCTTTCAAGCTGCCTTTGCAGCTCTACTCAGTACACCCCTGGTGCAGCCCTTCAGGCTACCCTCAGCAGCCCTACTCAGCACCACACATGCACAGTCCTTCAAGTGCCTTTATGCACCCTACTCTGTACAGGCCCTCACATCAATACTACCCCCTCTGGGGCCTCCAGGGTCTTACACCCCTGCTGGGCTCAAGTGCTGCTTTATAAGCGTGTCTGCCCCCATGCTTTCACAATCACCCACTAGATGGTGGGGGCTGGGGTTAAGGCACCCCTACCCACCTTTCACTGGGCAGGTAACTGGCCTGGAATTTATTGGGGGCTATCCCACCACAGACAGACCCACCAGGCTACCCTTTCCTGGCACGGGAAGGTCATACCCAGAACCAAGAGCCTCCTGCCATCCCCATAGTTCCTGCCCTTACCTCCAAGATGTTCTGGGAGCAGCTCAGCCAGATGTTATTTCCTTGCCTGCCAGCATCAAACTGCTGCCTCCAGCCCTGAGAGCTGGGCTCAAAAATGGCCGCCCTCATCAAGAACCTGGTGGCTGCCTGGGTCCAACACTTAAAGTGGCAGGGACCAAAGTGTGCTGCCACACACATATGTTGTGCATATGCAGTAGTCTGAGCACTGGCCAGGCAGGTACATGTCTATATTTGTGTGTAACTAAACAAAAGTCTTGGAAAAAATTAAGAGGAGGAGGACCCCCTGTTTTCAGCACCAAGAGCTAAGTGGCTAGGACACTCGTAAAGGAAGCAGAGCGCATGAGTTCTAGGAGACCTGAGCTCTAGGCCCCCCTCATCCGGAGGGAAGTTTGAATCTCTGTTTTCCTACAGAGTGCTCTAACCACCAGGCCATAGGCTAGGCACTACCCAACACCCTCTTTTTGAAACTTGAGTCACCATATATTGCATTTAATAGTCTTTGGATTAAATGTGTGGGGAGTAGTGGGGAAGTTTTTTCCTCACTAGAAGCAAGGGTCCAGGCTGTTACACAGGAGCTGTTCCACTGCAGCAATCCTAGACACCCATGAGCAGAGTGGTGCTCAACTTATCTAGCCATGCAGGCTGCATGCGTGTCACAGGACTGGTCCACGGGCCAGATGCCATACATGGGGTCAGTCCACAGGCCTGATCCAGCAGCGATTGGAGCAAAGGGTTGATCCATGGGTTCAAGCCAGCACACCCACATGCCAGATCCAGCCACAGAGCAACCCTGGACTCTAGCCCAGCTCCACACACTGGATCTAGCTACAGAGTGACTTTGGATGATGGCCTGACCCCACTTGCCAGTGTAATTCAGCATGTGGGCCTTGTCATCTGGACTGCAGGGCTCACCACAGGTCTGGAAATTTGGCAGCGGGTGAACTGTAGCAGTGTTAATTTCTGCTGCTCTGGGAGCAATTAACACTGCCACTGCTCCCACACCACACCACCAAATTTTTGGACCCTCAGGGAGCCCTCTAGGCTGGATGACATGTCTTGGCCAGATACAGCCTGTGGACCACAGGTTGCGCACCACTGCTCTAATGTTTCTTTTTCCTCTAGGCCCCATAAACCTCCTCCTCTTGGCTACCTAGAGGGGCAGCTATAAAAGCAGAGCCTAGAGCCGAAGTCTCCTGCTTTCTAGGAAAGGTTTAGCTATTGAAACTAAAACAAAATGCTTCTCCCCTCACTAGTCACAGTTTTTTTGTCTAGCTACAATTTAACTACTTGCACACATACATTGTGTGTACTTATGAAGCTGCATAGCCTGCTATGCATGTTCAGTATATACATGCGCATATATACACATATAATAATACAGGGTAACGTCACTGCAAACTGTGTAAGTGCCACAAAGGCCATTTACGTGGCAGCAAACTGTCATTAGCACATACAAGGTAATAGAATTCATCCTCACTCTCATTGTCTTGTTCCACCACAAGAAAAATCTCTTTTGATCAACTATATTCCATTCATCCTGGAATATTATCTATCTGCATGTACAGTTCCATGCCCAAGTAACTGAAATTAATAAGAAAGTCTGTATGAAAGCTATCCCAGAATATAGCCTTTTAAGAATAAATTGAAGATCAGACCAGAAAAGGGAAGATGGGAAGGATGGAAAAGTAAAGAAATATAACATAGTATATTTTAATATAGTATATTTTGTGTGTAGCCTTCTTCCTGGCTGCTGGAATAGGCAAGATCAGAAAAGGCTCCCTGCAGTCTTTCCTCATAACTTCCTACTTCTGCAAAGGAGCCTAATACAAAGCCTGGGGAAGATAATGGAATGCCTTCTTATGGGGTTTGGATAAAATCCCAGCACAGCAAAATCAAGAGTTAGCTCTAAACCTGAATTTTGCACTTATACCCAGGCATAGATTCCATGGCCTGCCTCTGCATCTGAGGGGAGACTTTGGCATTAACTGTGAATTTTGTAGGAAAGCAAGAAAAACCTACTAAGTCTACAAAGCAGAATTCATATGAATCAGAATAAAGCTTTCAACATCTTTTAACTGGCAAAAAAATAATAAATCCTAGTTAGATGTAATTAACTGCATATAAATAATTATTTGTTTTTCTTTGTTCACTTTCTTTACCTTCTGAGTTTACAATACGTTGTTGCTGTTCACTACTGGAGACTTGGCAAACACTTGGAATATTCTGAATATTGGATTGATTAACAAAGGCCTTCAAAAAGACAGTCTGGTTTTTCCTTTTATGTCGAAGGAAGCTTTCATAAGAATTGTTAAAACCACAGAGTGGAAAAGTGATGTTATTTAGTGAACAAGCATCCATGCATGATATAATAATAGTGCTTTCTGTAAAACAAAAAGAAAGACAAAGTTCTATATTGGCGGGCTCCTCATACAGGAAACACATAGTCAAATGAAAGGACAAAAGTAGCTACTCTTTTACCATGATACAGTGAAATGGACAGTTTATCGCATGAGAATTTTAGCCACATATTGAATATATAATACCATGCAAGATTATGCATGCAAAATGCTCTCACATTCTACATATTAGATTTTATTGCTCAGTAATACTAAATCTCTGCTAATACTAACCTGAATTCATAGTTGTATCTAGGCACTCACCTATTTCAGAGCTGTTAAGTTTTTATTGTTTTTTTTTTAAAGATGAAGCCCTTAAGAATGAAGTTTGCTCTGAAACCATCATAGTTATAGTAAGTCATTATGATTATGTAGACAAACAGCTCTAAGCAAATTTAAACCCATCTCCAATGACAATTTTTCCATAAGGTGAGACTATATAAAGTATACCTGAATTCTCCACACTACAGCTTTTGTGTGTTCTAATGCTCATAAAAATTATCTACCATTTTTGTCTCCTATCTTCTCTACTTTTCTCTGGCTTCCTTGTTAAATTTCAATAACTGTTGGTTGTAGACAGCATTACTGTAACTCAAACAAAGATACCATAATATTTTTAAGTAATTAGGGTTTTTTTTCAGTTTTCTTACTCTCTTCAACATTAAATAATTGCTAGAGAGGGATTTCACTTGTATCTTTGGAATACAGTAATCTTAAATTATTTTAAAATCTGAAAATAATTTTAAAGCAAAAGATACTAGGACTGAACACCAATTTCATTCTTAAGAAAGCAAATAATTACTCTCTCTGCTCATGATATCATAACCCATGATCCAGTAGTTCACCTTTCCACTTCTTACATATCCTTTCTTCTTCATGAATAGGAATTTATGCATGCAACCCCCATTAGGGAGGATAGGAATTTAGTGGTAATAAATTCTCATACATAGAGATAATAATAGATCTTTTATATACACCAACGCCCAGACTGCAGTCTGATGGCTTCAATAGGTTATCTGTCCTAGCATCCAGGGAGACTAGCCTAAGAATCAGTGAAGTGAAGGATTTCAGACAGGATAAAGAAATGGCATCCTGAAATAAATGCCAAAGTCAATTACCTTCACTTCTTGGTGACAGTAGATTAGAAAGTAATATATACTCCATAAAAACACAAATGCAGTGATTTATGGACTACTAGACTGTGTACATAAAATACAAGAAAAATAGTATTATAATATAATAAAGAATCAATATTAATCCAAAAGTAGGGGTTGTTTCTTCCCTTAGATTAATCAAGGGTTTTCTTCAAAATGTAAAGAAGGCAGTAATGGCAAAGTGAACTCTTTCAGCCACATTTTGGTTGTCCAAATACATTTCAAGAAAATGGTCTTTGTGCAGAGGATCTCTGTGGGAATGTGTAGGGAGCTGAATGGAATTCTCACTCCTGCCAGAAAAAGGAGAGATGCTCATCATTGTAGTTACTTTGCAGTCACAGCTACAGTTCCCAGGAAATGTAAATAGCCCTTCTGTGCTACATGCCTTTCACATGGCACATGCAGACACAAGTTAATGAAGGTGCTCCACTTTGGAGCACCTTCATCTGAACCCTCATGTAATGAGGGTTCAGATTGTTGCAGGCTCAATCCCTTTTAAAGCACTCTGCAGCCGTGTACTTGTGTTAGGTCACAGCCATAGAGCATTTTCAGGGGCCAAATCAGGCAAAAATTGTCCCTTCTGTCTGCACCTCAGGATTCTGGACATGTAGTTTGGCATCCACTGATTGTGTTGTGAGAGAGTATGTATATCTATCTGTAATCAATTATGAAGTCCATTTCATATTACATGCTCAATCTACAATTAAACTTGCCTGAGTGCAGCCTGCTATGAAGTGGTTTTTGACCATGACCCAAAGAAAAACATATTTATTCTTATAGAAGTTATAAATACATATTAAAATACTGTACATTGGAAGAATATGAATATTGCCTTACCCAGGAAAAGTGCTTGACATTTCATTAAAAGACCACTGGGAAGCTAGCAAGATTGTAATGTAGGGCCAGTCTCAGCTGTCACTGTATTGTGAGCTCAAGTTTATGAAAGCTTATGATCACTATATCTTAGTTAGTCTATAAGGTGCATATCTACCTTGCCTTCTTCCGTGACTTCAGACTAATATTGCTAAATACCTCTGTCTCCTTAGAACAGTGGTTTGTACGGTGGGTGGAATAAGCATCATTACAGCAAGAAAGAAAG
>NW_005842367.1:1151630-1158616 GCF_000455745.1 Alligator sinensis | reverse complement strand
CTTGGTGCAAGTAATGGGTGCAGTCATTGCTTAATAATGGCAGGAGAGTGTCAGCAGAAGGGACTCTGCATATCTGAAATGCTGACAAACCCCAGCCTCACAAGAGGAGTGTGCATCTTCTCAAGAGAGAGACACTCTCAAGAGACAATGCATCTAAAGACTATTGTTCTATTTCTAAAGGTCTGTTACTAAAGGAGATTTACATTAAAAGTTTCTGTGATCAAGGAACTATTTTTACTAAGCCAACAATTAGAGCTACTTAGGAATTTTCCATTAGAGTGATTCCACAAAAAAATTGATTTTGCCAAAATGTTTCTTTTCCATTAGAAGCATCTAAATGAAACATTTCATTCTCAGTTGACTTGACATGAATTAGATTTTTTTTTTTATTTGACTGCACGCTTTGTTTTGAAACAATTCAATAACATATTAAACTGCAATTTTCTGCCATGGTACATTGCTTTATATGTGTCATAGTTCTGGGGAACTCCTGACACAATACTCATTTCTCTGTGACCAATCTTTGTGGTGAATCGTGGGAGTGTGATGGTTTGCCTTATATAAGATGTTCTCCAGCAGGGAGCCAGGCCTAGAGTGAGAATGGGGATATCAAACTCCAAAACTATAATGGCCCTAAGGTATTGTGTTACTATAAGGTGATACAGTTTAAAATTATTCAGAATGAGGCAATTTGTGTCTTTTCTGAAATAAAAATATTTTATTGATATGTGTTGAAATGTCACATTGTGTCTTCTCAGTAGAAAATGTTATCAAAATTAGACATCTGCAGATAGAAATTTTCAGAATTTCTGTTCAATGGAAAATTTTAATTTTTCAACTTTCCTTCTCATGCTAGGATGAAAACATTCTCTGAAGCAGAAATCACAAATTTCTTTCAGCCCTCCCTGTGTTCCTTGCTTACATGCCAGATTAAGGAGTAACCTAGAAGCTTACGCAGTCTGCGCAAAACCCTTTGGGGAAATGTAAGCAACTGGGTATCTCAGGAGGTCTCAGCCACTGATTTCTGGCTCTAAGGAGAGTGACTGGTAGTACTCACGTCTCCAAAAAGGTGTCAGACAAGAAATCTGAGAATGGAAATAAAAATATAGAGACAAAATTGGCCTGTACCCAGACCCAGCTGGGGCTTGGAATTACATGATAGCTAGTGATTGGGACCACTTACAAGAGATTAGTAAACATACAAAGAGAATGATGCAAGGTGGACTATGTGCTGCTCTCTATTTCGACTGCGCATCCCCCGCCTCCTCCTCTGTTGTGGAGACAGCTGACATGGAATTTGCCACTCACTTCCTATACTGCCTATTCACACCATACCATACCTCTCGGCTTTCCTACAGAACTGTACCAGAATTACTGCTTTATAGGCCCTGCCTACCCACAAAAGAATAGAGACAAGATATGTTTTACAATCCCTGATATTTTCTTTAAATGCTGAAATATATAGTAGTTAAGGTAACAAGATTTTGCTGTATTTAATATTATTTCAAACAACTACAGTCAAATAGAATTAAGATTGAGAGTTCATATGAGCACTTAAGGGTAAACAAAATTATAAAGGCTGTAATTATTCTTAAAACAAGGATTATAAAGTCAGGAGATTCAGAGTTAAGGTTGTGCTAAAAGAAACACACACACATTAAGATATAGAAATAAACAATGACAGCACTCAAAGTTCTATAACTCTGTTATTCTGCAGTGAAGTCATGCTATAGCGACACACTCATGATTGTGATTCCAGGTCAAATTAAACTAGTTTTCAAAACACATCAATGTCTCTAGGTTGTTTGGGTGATTTTCCATAATTTAACATACCAACTCTGAAAGTTCCATAAATTCCATTGAACTCCAGTAGACCCTCGCCCCCAAATGATTAGTTTGCAAAAGAAGATGTTTAACTATGTTCTTGTTACTCTAAGGACATGCATAGAGTTATATTCCAAGCTGCTAATTTGAGTCCATTTACACCGCTTTACATCAGGTCAGACTTTGCTATATAGTTATAAGAGTATAAACAAGGATTATAACCAGTTTAAAAGTTGTTAGCCAAATTTGTGCTGCTTCCTGTGTGCCGTATACTCTGTTCTTTTTCCTCTGAAAATGTCACTGTTGAATATAGCTCAGGGCACAACTAGGCCTTCTAATTTTGCAAACATTGTTGTTAAAATTTAGCAGGTGCAAAATGTCAAAACTGCAGAGGCTACACCAGCTGTAGTATACAGTGTTACCTAACAAAAAATCCATTGGGTAGTATAGTTGCTACATGGTAACTGACCGCAACATCAATATGTTCTCCTTTGGTAAGGTTAATATCATTATGGTATATCTGTGCAATCTGTGCTAAACTGCAGTTTCAGTGCTAATTTGTACTTTGGTCACTTTTACATAAAGGTAAATGCCAGTTGTGTCAACATGTTAATTTTGCTTACACCTCTTTACCTGAAAACTTAAAGCAGCCTGATAATCTTAGATTTTTTTTAGTTACACATTATCATGTGTATTATATCTGAATTAGAATCCAGACAGTTCTTGCCTGGAAAATTGGTATGTACAGTCAAATGCAAATAAAGCTTCCTAAACTTGATATATTTTTAGTGTTCAGTTTTTACTGAATATTATTTTTATAAAGAATCAACACATAATCTTTGGGGGACACAAGCCATCTTTATCAGATGGAGACTACTCATTTTATCATGTTTTCAGTGGCCTATCTTGGAATACAGATTATAAACCATGTTTTATTCTTATCTCTGGATTTAGCATTTAATGTATAATAATAATCTTATAAATTTCTTAAGTCTCTCAGCTTTCAATTTCAACCTCTGTAATCATCAGTTTATATAGGGAAATCACATTAAGAGTTTTATTTCACTCAGTTCTACCCATTCTGCCCTACTTTTGCTTTAGTTTACTATTACCTATTACTTAGATAAAATCTTCAGAAGTTTTACATATCTTATGTTCTTTGTATGGATGAATAACACAGTAATTTTACAAAAGTTTTTATGCCTTTGGGTATATGGAGTTTAAAACATTATCATTCTAACAGGCAGTTATCTTCTAAACAAAAACACTGCTAGAAGGCAAAAGTACATATTTTTTAATTTTATCTTTTAAGTTAAGATTTTAGAAGTACAAAATTAAGTAAATTAAAACATCTACAATATTTTCCCTTGTGGGATAAGTAACTTTCTTCACAGACAGTATATATAGTTAACTTCATTATAAACAAGAAGCTAATTGAAATAACATTTTATAAATATTTTGTAAAGTTTACTATCAGTAAGAAAACAGCATCGTAGCTCCTTGGGGAAAGTCCATGTGACTTCTTTAAATGTAATCTGACCTTAAAATAAGAAGAGACCTTGTTTGTTAAAGCTAATCACTCACCTTCTTGGATTTGGAAAAATTCAGGCAAACTTATAATAAACATGATAATTATTGCTATTAATAATTTCAGAAGATCTGCTTTTCTCATAGTCAAGCACGTGTCACTGAAGAGCTCCCATCTAGCATACTAGTGATAAGTTCCTTCCTGGTTTAGCTTTTAACTTATGCAAAATACTTATTCATTTCCCTTTTCAGGCAAGACTTTCTATTTCTTTTTTGACGTCCCGTTACAAGACATGACAGAGTGCCAGATTCTCCTCTTGTGTACACTGTTGTAAATGATGAGTAACTCTACTGCATACAATAAAGGCACACTAGTGCAAAATGGTGTAAGAGAAGAATCATGCCTACGGACATTTTCATTATTCAAGATACTCTTTCAAGAAAAATATCACCCTCTAATGGCCACTTTCACATACCATCTAAACACATGATCTACGTAAGTTAATACTTTCTGTGAAGGAATCCCATTCTCATTTGCCCAAAAAGATAAAAAGAAAATGAATCACTACCCCTAGTTTGAAAGTTTTACTATGTCATGCATTTAAATAATTCTGGAAGGCTAGACAAAGAAAATGTTACATGAAAGAAAATGTCATTAAAATACTATGTCTTCTAGCAAACAAATATGTGCTATAGTAAACACAATAAATATGATGTCAGATGAGTGCAGTATTAGCAGCATGGTATCTTGAAGAGCTAGCAAATATGTTCATGACATGCAGTGTTTTGGTTTGTATTTTCTTACTCTTCAGGTAGTAAGAGGAATGGAACAAATGACCATCACTTCTCTACACTGTAGCGATCAATTTACAGCTTAGGCTTTCTGTTCCAGCTCACAAAAGAGTTGTCTTTCATTATGACAGCTACAGGGAAAGTCCATAATTTCTTTTTAGAACGCAAGTGAGACTGTGAGGGAAAAATTACGAAATGAATAGCTTACACAAAAGTCCTCTGAATAATACATTCATAAAAACAAACAGTTTGACTTAAATATAGGGTACATTCTGTATGAGGGACTTAATTAACTCAGAAAGCTCGCTTCTCCTGCAGATCTTCTACCACAGCTAATTAAATATTGAACACTGTCAAAATGTAGCAGTGCTATTTAAGTCGGAATCAGAAAGAAATCTCAAATTTCATCCTCACTGTATAACTATATCAGTGCTTGAGCAATTGTGATGCTCATTGAATTGTAGGAGTTTCTTAGCAGAGGTTTATCAAATACATTTATTAGTATGATATGTTCACTGGTTTATTGATTTCATCTTATAAAGTTACAAAGTAAAGCCCTATGCTGTAATTTTTAATGATTTGGTGTTACAAGGGAAACAAGAATAAAAACAGAATCAGAATAATGTCATAAGCAAGTAATAGCCAAGATAACTAAAGAGATGACAGGTTCAAGCCAAAAAATCGTACTGTAACCAGCTGAAACATAGCCATTTAAGGGCAACAATAATAACAAATTCCAATTAACCTGACTACATCACTTGAAGCAAAGAGTGCTGCCAGGGGCAGGAGGGTGTTGCTTGCCTGCAATTTGTGTTGGTCTTTCAAGCAGATATTCACTGTATGGGCCTCTGTACAGCTTATCAACTGTAAACAATATGTTATCTGTGTCTGCCCTGCATTTTGAAAACTGCATTTTGTGCTGAGGCTAAAATGCATCAAACAGAATGTTTAGTACACCAGTTAGAATTTCAGAGAAAGTGCCTCTTCCTTTAATGCTCCAGAGTTCACTGAAATTCTAACTGGTGTAGCATAAATCCAGACAGGGTGTTGTGATGCACATGCATCCCCTTTCAGTCAAAGACATTATGAGCACAGCAGCCAAGGACTTTTTAAGTCCCCAAATTGGGTAAGAACTCCCCCCTCCCTTCTCCTCCCTGCTCAGCAGCACTACTTCTCCCCACCCCACCCACGGCTGACGCTGTCCTAAGCTGCCCCAATGGATGCTTCAGAGCCACTCCTGTCCATTCCTACTGGACTCCTTAGGGAGCTGGGCTGAGCTGGGGACAGTGGTGATAGTGGTTGGGTTTCTCCTTCCAGCCAGTCCCTCTAGGTATTCCCTGCCAACTGAAGAGCAGTCAGAGGGGAAGGGAACCTGCCTTCTACTGCCACTGCTGCTATCACTGCTGTCTCTGACTGAGCCTCATTCCACATGCAGCCTGGCTGGAGTGGGACAGTAGTGGCTCTCAAACATGCCTACCTCTGCACCACCTTCCTTCCTACTAGATCAGTTAGTGACAGTAGGCACAGCAGCAAAGGGCAAGAGAGCAGGAGAATGGGAGGAAAGGGGAGACAACATGCTGCTAAGCACATAAGGGAGGGAAGACTTTTACCTGACTGAGGGATTAAAAAAAAAAAATCCCTGCAGCTGCTCCTATGGTATGGTCTGATCACCCCAGTGGAGAGCAGGGGAAAAGGCTAGAAGTATGGGGTGCACCCAACCATACCCACCTTTTATAAAATCCTAGATCTGTTCATGGGCAAGGCCATGTTCTCACTGCTCTCCAGACAGACAGGAGTATGCCATACTTGTGGTGTTCAGTAATCACTCAGAGCCAAGGAATTTGACAGATGTCTTTCAATATCTGAGTTCTAACTGACTGGCATTGTTTAATATAAGTGACTGCACAACATTAGTAGTTCCAGCTGACTCAGGCCAGATCCTTTTAAAAGGATAGTTTCTTAAAGCATTTTTCTCAGGGTGGTATCCAAACATGTCCAATAAGATGAAAGTAGGAATTGTGATTGATTCAACCATCTCGCATCCCTTCAGTGCTTAGGACTCTTCTTGTCTCTTGTATATATGATTAAATAAATTAGCTTATTTAATAAATTTGAATTAATTGTGACAAGTAAGGATATGGGCACACAGACAAGTTTCTATGAGAAAAGTTAGTGTGTGAACTTACAGCATGCAGTAACTACCTATTTGCATAGGTATCTTACCCTATGGTAAATATGGGGTGGCTTGCCCGAATTTCATTAGCAGGACTCTAACAGGGTTCAATTCACTAAAACATTTACGCATGTTTTTAAATCTGTCCTTATTCAAGAAAGTGATGGCATAAACTTTAATTTCATTGTTTACTGTCTTCAATAAAAATTAAGAATGGATTTAAGTGCTATGTTTAATAGTAATGGACTATAAAGGTCATGCTTAAGTGCTTTGCTGAACTGGGCCCAGGTCAGTTCATAATAACCATGCCTGTAAAATTGTTAATCTGGAAAGTAGAATTGTAGTAAATGTAATCAAATACATCATCAATATATGAATCTAATTTACACCAAAAGGTGTTGGAGGCAGTTGGTGATAAGCAGAGTTGGCATCCAGGGCAAACCCTGTGAGAAAGTAAGTGGAAAGGGGCAGTTCCAGGAGTTAGAGGTTGTGGTTTCTGAGAGTGGGAGGAGTCAGGGATGCAGTAGTCTTACCCATGCCAGGAACTCCTAAACCAGGAATAGGCAACCCCCAGCACACATGCCAATTAGTGGCACGTGGAGACAATTTCCTTGGCATGCCAGGTGGTATACGAGGATATTGTTTTTTAAAAATATGCTGTGGCAGGCAC
>NW_005842367.1:1148211-1151541 GCF_000455745.1 Alligator sinensis | reverse complement strand
GAGGAGAACACAGGCAGGGACACTGGAGGCTCCTGGCTGGCTCAACCCTGAGCACTACCAACGGCACTGGGCTGGGCCATGTGTGGGCCCTTGCATCGGAGGTGGCTCCGTCCCGCTTGCACTGTGCCCAGTGCATAGGGAGGCTGAGCCTGTAGCTGGGAGCCCCCTTAGCCCGGCATCCTGCCCTGGCCAAGTTGTGTCCCCTTTTGGGCAGGGCAGCTGTGGTACATCCCCATGGAATTGCATAGGCCGGACCAAGCCAGGTCCCACCTCGGGTGCCTCTGGGCACCCCTGCCCGCCACCAGGGCCTGAGTCTGTGGAGCCCTGGGGCTGCCCCCCATTCCCTCCTGGCCCCTGCTCTCCAGCTGCCACCTTCTCAAGGGCCTGGCCAAGCCAGCCTGCCTGTGGTGCCTCCCCCCATGCCTGCTTCTCCCCACACCAGCCGGATCCTGCCCCGAGCACTCAGCCCCCGTGCTCAGTGCCCCAGTGGGATGGGGCCTCTGTTTGCCCAAGCCCCAGATAGACCCTTCCTCTCAACCCTGGGCCTGGGCTCCCCCTATTCCAGGAGTGTTGGGGAGGCCTGAGTGCCCTGGCCCTAGTGGCTGCTGCTGGGGTGTCACTGCCTCTGTCTGCCAGACACTGCCCTGGACCAGCAGGCCCAAGCCACAGCTAGTTGCAGTGGGAGATGTGGGTAGCAAGGGACATGCCTTCTTTCCCCGCCCCCCCCCCCCCCCCCCGTCTTCTTTCTCTCTCTCTCTCTTTTTCTGTCTCTCTCTTTTTCTTCTCTTCTCTCTTTCTCTCCTTGTTTTTTTCTCTCTTTTCTCTCCTCCTTCTTTGTCTCCTCTTTTTTCTCCTCTTTTTTCTTTCTTTACCTTTCCCTTTCTTTTCTCTCTCTCCTCTCCTTTTTTCTCTCTTTTTTCTTTCGCTTCTCTTTATCTCTTTTTTTTTCTTTCTCTTCCTCTCTTTTTCTCTATCCCCTTTATTTCTCTTCTGTCTCTCTTTCTCATCTGGTGATTCTGATGCCCTTACGAATTTGGTGCCCAGAGCAAGTGCCCCTCTCACCCACCCTCAGTTATACTACTGGCATGAGAGGAAAAAAAATGGGTTTAAGAGGAGTTAGTTTGAACAAGTTGGAATAAAGTAGCAGGGAAAAGTTGTTTGTTGGAGCTTTTTCCGAAATTCTCTTCAGTAGATCCTATTTAAAATAAGTGTACTGAATTAGTGACAGAATATCTTCACACATTTGAATACATTATAAAATTAACTGAAAGATGATCTATACTCAGGACAGGGAGAATGTTTTATTTTTCAAAAAATGATCTGACACAGTTTGAGCACTATACAAATAATGTGATTTACTTACAAAGTGCTACACTTACTCTGTAGGCTACTTACTAATACTGTACAGACATCAAATTAAAACATTTCTATTTAATAACAGATTGTGGTTATTATTGATATTGTTAATAATTAACTACTTATGGAACTGTGTATACAGATACACAGAATACTATATTGGGAATATTAGATTAACTAAATAGAGAATCTCAGAAGCTAAGCATTTGAGGATTGATAACTTACTTCAGTTTCTTCAGTAAATCTCTACATTTGCCTCATATGATTTAGCTGATGAACAATACTGAACAACAAACTAACCTTTCTGTTTTCTGAATTTCCTATCATATTAATGATATGTGTATCCATTAGCAAATTACCTCCCCTCCGTAAGAGCTACTCTCACATCTCTGAAAATTTTCTATCCTTATTACGCACTTTAATTTCTCTAATCTTCAGACCCCCATGTTACATAACCATCCTTTTTTGGTAAGGACTGGAGAAAACTCCCTTAGGAGCAGTAAGCAAGTTTTCTCCAGCCAGTTTGGCAGTTTTAGAGGGACTAAGGTAAGTGGTCAGGTGTAATGATACAAAAAAAGAGTTACCATAGAGACAGGAGTTACTAAAGATAGGATCATAGAAATGGCCATTCTTTATCACATTCAAGTTCCATCTGTTATGAGACCTCCTCTCTTATAGTGGGTACCATCAGATGCTAGGGGTGCAAAAATACCACAATCAAACACCACAATTAGTTAGTTTGATTGTAGCACTAACACAATCAAACACAATCTAACAATCAAACATGAATCAAGGGTTTGATTGACAAATCTACAATCAAACACCACAATCAAACACCACAATCAAACACAATCTAACAATTAGTTAGTTTGATTGTGGCACTTAGTTGGCAAAAGTACCAAACTAGGCAGATAATCTATTTTGGCATTTTGCATTGTCATGTTTCACCAGACCATCTGCGTAAATTAGGGTCACACATTGTTTCTCCTCCCACATTAGCGCTCATCCCAATTTCTAATATTTAGACATGGATTATGCCTAAGATGAAAAGAAGCTTATGATCTACCTTCCTTACTTTAAGAGGGGGTCTTCTTGGGGCCGATTTACCTTTGGCCTGCCCACCTGTTTCTGGGCCAACCACCCGCCTTCCCACCTGCCACGCCTTGTTGTTCATTGATTAATGATCTTAATTAGGCAGGAGGCTGCCCATTCTTGCCCCGATGCCAGGGGGCACTATCTGCGGCTCCATACCTCCCCTACAATGCAGCCCATGCCTCACAGGTGGCACCTGCTGATATTAATCTCGCTGGCCCCACACTGGGCCCCAGACTTCTCTAATCAGGACCCCTCCAAGATCTCTCCATTCCGGTGGCCTACTCCACCTTCATTCAGGCTATCTGAAACTCCCTGAAACTATAGCTCCCTGAAACTATTTTCCCCTCTCAGGTGTGGTCCTCCCGGGATCTTTGGCCATACAGGCCCTGGCCTCACCTCCAAGGCCAGTTGGAAACCCCAGGCCGTCTGAGCTCTGGGCATCCCTCGCAGTGGGCCCCTGGCCCTTTTGACCATGCTGGTCCTGGCCCCAGCATTGACCAGTCAAGGGTACTCTATCAGGTCTGAGTCTCTAGCCCCACTCTATCTCCTGGGGTCTGCCCTCTGGGCCCTACTAGTGGGTGATCCACCCGGTTGTGAGAGCTGGGGTTAAGGCACCCCGACCCACCTTTCACCGGGGTGGTAACTGGCCTTGCCTCCCACACCGCTGAGATCCCCACCAGGCCACCCACTCCCGGCAGGGTGCAGTTTTAGGTCATGCCCAGGACCAGGAACCTCCTAGGCATCCCCTACAGCTCCTCCCCTACCTCCAGGATGATACCAGCAGCCTTGCAGCCAGGTAATGTTGCTGCCTGGCCTGCCAGCAGGGAACTGGTCTATTTATATAGGCAGCCAGGAATCTAAAATGGCTGCCACCAACAA
>NW_005842367.1:1145844-1148195 GCF_000455745.1 Alligator sinensis | reverse complement strand
TTTCGTTGCAAAAGGCTTCTATATTCGACATGGCTTGCAAATGGCTTCCGCATTAGCTTCTGCACATAGATTGAAGACATAAGATAAAAGACCCCCTGTTAAAAACACACAGGTGCTATAACATAACCCATAATAAGTTAAGCATAGCATGAAAACCTAAAACATCCTGTGGAAATGTAGACGTAACCATGGAAACTTTGACGTCTTGTGGAAACTTAGACGAAACAGTAGAAGCTTGTAGACACTATAGGATAGCCAATAACTGCATAACACGATACGGTTCTTTGTTTAGATAAGCTATAAAAAGACCCTCGGACAAAGACCAGGGGTCGACTCTGCTTTGGGCTACTAGCCCCCTAGTCGATCTTGTTTGCGCAAACAATAAAAGTTGAAATGGACCCAGCCTGAGTGTGTGACTCTCTCCTTGAGGTCAATCGGAAAAGCCTCCGGGGGCACGAAACTAGCCGTTTGGGCAACAGGGGGGCAGGACCAAACATCGTCCTTCCGATTCAAACCAATTATTCATCAAAGACATGGCAGATGAGGCCCCTGGGGAACCACCCCAAAGTCGCTTGGTGACTAGAACGTCCATCCCAAGAAGCCACAGCAAGGTTTGAGAAGCATCCCTAGCCGCGATGTACCAGGGAGAGACACAGGAGGTTACAGTCTTTGATAGATTTTCGGTGTGCGTTCATTCTGGTGCGCAGTTGTTGCTTGGTTTCTCCTACATATTTTCTATCAGGGCATTTGGTGCATTGGATGAGACATATAGCATTTCTGGAGGTGCAGATGTAAGATTCAGGAATGGTGATGGTTCTGTTGTGGGATGTAATTTTGTGGGAGTTATCAAGATGTGTTGGCAGGTTTTACATTTCTTGTCCCGACATGGTTGGAATCCATTCGGCATGCTATGGCCCAAGCAGAGGGGATGACTCCAATCCGAAGAAGTTGAGAACCACTGCAGTTGAGAACCAAGTCTAATGAGTGTGCCTTAAGTCTAACAGGAGGTGACTCCATGCTGAAGAGGTTGAGAACCAGTGCACTAGTCTCATTAGCAGATAGCGGGCACGTCTACATTAGATGTTTATTGCACAGTAGACTAATCTATGCAGTAAACGTCGCACATCTAAGCAGGTGCCCTTATTAGGCTGGAGTAAACTAGTTTACACCACAGCAGGGCAGTACTTGCAAATACAAGTACTATCCTGCTGCAGAGTTTTTCACTCTGCAAAAGTGCACATGTAGAGGCTGCCTGGCTGAAGCACCCTCATGCCCCATCCAGCCCTCCCACAGCACATTGAGGGAGTGGGTGGGAGGGAAGAGCAACCCTAGGCTGGCAGGCTGGCCCCTCCTCCCCCTGCCAGACATTCAAATGTTACACCCAGAGCAATAAACTCCAGAGTTTATTGCTTTGCATTAATATGCATGTGTAGACCTGCCCAGAGAAGCAGTATATAGTCTCCAGGTTCATTAATCTTCATACTGTCATGTAGCACCTGGGTGGTAAACGTTTTACCCTCTTGCGTGGATTGTGTCAATACCCGATGCTCAAACAGATGTTTACAGCACATTAAGCTGCCATAACAGCCTACTAATTTCAGGAACTATTCTGATTTTCTAAGGCAGAGGTCACAGGTATATATTTCATTTAATGCAGGGTAAACCAGGGGTCGATTTATGTATCCATGGGCGTGCCTACATGTTCATTAATGTACTCCCTTCACCTGAAGATGGGTGTTTGTACCCAAAAGCTTGCAAAGAAGAATTTTTCCAACTATTTGAGTTGGTCTAATAAAAGATATCACATTTACCCAAAGACCCTTGTCTGCCTATGTCTTTAACCAACACGGCTACAACCAGCACCCTGTCATTATGGCATATTTAGTACCTGTAACGACAGGTGCTCAATGTGCTGTAATCCATGGTACTGTGCATTAGCGCAAGTAAACATCTTTCTGATGTTAATGCGCAGTAAATTAAATCTACTGCGCATTAGCACATCAACACTGTTTTGCCTGCTGCACTCATGAGCAGTAGAATTAGTCAGCTGTGCTCCAGCTGTGTGAGTTAGGAGCCAGGCCAGGGGACAGGCACTCTTCTGGCCTGGCACCGCCACCCTGGGACCCACAGTGAAGTGCATGAAGCTCCCCAGGACTGGCAAGGCCCCCACTGCCCTGTGGTTCTGGGGTGACACCGGCTCTCCCCAGCCCCGCCCCCAGGGCTAGCCCCGCCCCCAGTCGTTCCAGGAGGCAGGCGGAAGTTGTCAGTTGGTGCGCGCGAATTACCCCTCCCCCGCCCCGCGTGTCATGCCGCTAGGGGGCGGGGCCGGCCCGACCGTACCTCCCCGCCCG
>NW_005842367.1:1133706-1145736 GCF_000455745.1 Alligator sinensis | reverse complement strand
GCGCCCCGGCCGCTCTCGGCCCCGGGCAAGGGAAAGCTGAAGCGCCCGCCTGAGCCCCCGGGGAGCGGCGCGGCTTTAGCTTTCGCTTGTCGCGGGGGAGAAGGAGCCACAGCGGCTGACGTGGTAAATACCGGCCCCCTTGCAACGAGCTGTAGTCGATGCCTCTGTGTGGACCGGCCGCCGGGCCCTGCAGGGTAGGGCAGGGCAGGGCCTGTCCATGAAGTCGGGGGCAGCCCCGCTGGGGGCTGCACATGCCCACCAGCCACCTGGCTCTGCCGCCGCTCAGCTGGCTGCTGCAGCTGGGTCCAGGGCTGGCATGCCAGGCGCCCTGCGGTCTGGAGCCAGCCTGCCGGGAGCCCTGTGGTCCAGGTCTGGCCCAGGGCCAGGGAGGGTTGGCACTCTGCGTGTCCCTAGTCCAGCTGCGATCAGATCACCTCTTGTGTGTAAGGCCTTGTTTACATGGGACACTTCTAGTTGTTACTCTTGATACTTTTGTTCCAGAATAAGTCTTGCGGTTTTTTTCTTTCCCTGTCTAGCTTAAAACTCTTCAATTAAAGATCAGCCTGTCCACATAAGGAGTTATCCTGGTATCATTGTGTAAGTTTAATTTCTCATTTTGCTTATTCTGAAATGTGAAATTATTAATTATCCTGTCCTGGGTCAGGCAAACCCTGTGTACTTATAGGACTGGGGCCTAAAAGTTCAAGAAAACACAAGATCTCTGTGTGGGGCAGTTCATTTTGTTGGAGACAAAACTCGCAGTCATTTGTCTCAATATTTTTTTTTCCCCTGGCTGACCTTAACATGGGTGTGGATCGCTATCCACGCTAAGTTGTTTTCACTTCTGGTTTCCTTCAGAGCTCTGGGAACTGACCAACAAGGGTTGCAGTTGCAGTTTGATTGTTGACCTCCTCTGTTCTTTGGTGGTGGTGGGGTACGACGTAACTGTACCTGGCTTCTATTGTAACCTTCCTCTTATTCATGCAATAATTTGCATGCATGTCACAAAGAAGAAATATTATTTATTGTATAAAAGGTAGCTAGCTTTGGCACTGCTGGATGACTTGTGACATGTCTAAAATTCTTCATTACAATCTTTACTTTCCAGACGTTCCATTGTGATCTGGGATTATTACTGGCCAGTGTATATGAATTATATTGTCATTTTTTTACCCCACTTTGTCTAATTCCTTATGCTTTGCCTGTTGCCTTATAGTTCATCTAGGTTGTTGTTCCCTGCTTTGGTATTTCTAATTTCTCTAACATTGGCAGAATGTTACAGGTTCTCACTTTAAAGGCCTCTCTGGATTTTTGTGAAGTAAAAGTTCTTGTTCTCTTTGTGTTTTATTTAATTGCAGGGCCTTTGGGACCGCTGTAGTGTTGACCTCTTGTGTAACTGAGCAGAATTTAGAAATCTGTTGGTTCCTCAGATTATGAGGTCAGGCTATTTTTACAGGAAAGCAAGAGAAAGGAGCCCATTTATCCTCTTGAGATTGTATTCAGTATGTTGTTTTGTTGACATTCTGGCTTCTGGTTTTAGTAAGAGTATGCCAAGCCTGCTGTCCTGTAGCAGTACTTGGACAACATGCAGGTTACAGTTGTCAGTTTTCGTTTGCAGGACAGTGTTTGAACTATAAGGCTGGGATATAGAAGAGGGGATTGTATTTATAGAAATACATTCATCGTTGCTTGTTAGATGTAGTTAGAGAGAGACTTGTTTCAGTCCTGCAAATAACCTCCATGTTTTTATCTATGGCCGATGTCACCCATTTAACTTAATACAGACTAAGTGGTGTTAAAACTCACAAAAATGCATGGTTAAGCAGTTTAGTATGCATTAAGTGCTGTCATAGCATTGGAAAGTTGTTCCCTTTCAAGTGAGGATTACCAGTACAGCTACAACCTGGAAACCTGACTAAATGTAAGGTGTAACTTCACAGTTAGAAATGGCACTTAAAATGTGAGCACCCTCACGTTAAAGCTCATTAATACATGCCAAATGTCTTCTGAGTGTCTGTTATGCCACTTCAGGTTAGTGTTAATTCTACGACTTGCTACCAAGCTCACATTAGGGTAACTGCAGTTATAGAATCATAGAAAATCATAAAAAATTTAGGGTTGGAAGGGCACCTAGTCCAGTGCCATACTCAAAGCAGGATCATCCCAGCCAAGGCTTGGTCTAGCCAGGTCTTAAAAATTTCCAAGGATGGAGATTCTACAGCCTTTCTGGGTAACATATTCCTGTGCTTCACTGCGCTCCTAGTGAGAAAGTTATTCCTAATATCTAACCTAAACTTCCCTTCCTGCAACTTGAGACTGTAGTTCATTAGTCATCTGCCACCACTGAGAAGAGTCTAGCTCCATCCTCTTTGGAACCCCACTTCAAGTAGTTGAAGGCTGTTATTAAATCCCCCCTCAGTCTTCTCTTCTGCAGACTAAATAAACCCAGTTCCCTCAGCCTCTCCTCATAAATCATGTGCGCCAGCCCCATAACCATTTTTGTTGTCCTCTCCTGGACTCTCTCGTATTTGTCCACATCCTTTCTGTAGAGGGGCCCAAAACTGAACACAGTACTCCAGATGTGGCCTCACCAGTACCGAAGAGGGGAATAATCACTTCCCTTGATCTGCTTGCAGTGCTCCTACTAATGCAGCCCAGTATGCTGTTAACTGCCTTCTCAACAAAGGCACACTGTTGTCTCGTGTTCAGCTTATTATCCACTGTAACCCCCAGGTTCTTTTCTGCAGAGCTGTTGCTGATGCCACTTGGTCCCCAGCCTGTCCTGGTACATGGGATTGTTCTGTCCTAAGTGCAGGGCTTTGCACTTGTCCTTATTTGAACCTCATGAGATTTCTTTTGGTGCAGACTTCCAATTTGCCTCAGTCTTTCTGAATCCTAGTCCCACCCCCCATCTTATTTACTATTACCCCCAGCTTGGTGTCATCTGCATACTAGCTGATGGTACATGCCATCTCATCTTCCAGGTCATTGATGAAGATACTGAACAGGTCTGCTCCACAGAGATAAAATGAGCAATTTTTGGCCCTCCAGTAACCCAGGGTGCACCACTCCCAGCCCCTGCCTGCCTCCTGCTCCATGGACAAACTTTTCACTCTCCTGAATGCCCAGGGGTTGTGTCCTACCTGGGTTGTAGCAGGCAGCACCCTGTAAAGACTCTGAGAGGGGGTTAAAGCAGTAGGGACATGGAGCTGGGAAGCAAGAGGCATAGAGGCTGTGGCTTCCGTTGATGGGAAGAGGCTTTGTTGAAGAGAACCCTCCACTGACCCCTGCTGATGTGATCCCAACCCCATCCCCAACTTTACCAGAGAGGCCTGTGCCTTTCACTGGCTTGGAGCTAGGCAAAAGCCAGAGAAAAGTTCAATTAACCTTGGTTACATGAGGTTAATTGGAATTTTTCCACATAGCTTGGCCTGGTTTCCCTCAAACACCATCAGCTCTCCTCTGGCCAGGTGGCTTAAGAGGTGGTGTGGTTTCCCTCTACCAGCCCCCCCCCCCCCCCCCCCCCCCCCCCTTCCAATCTTGACGCTTGGGAGCAGGGGAGGAAAGAAAAGCTTTGCTACCAGCAAGAAGCTCCTGGAGTTTAGCATGGCAACAGTACAGAACAGGGAAGCATAGAGCCCTCTCTGGGGAAGGTGCGGGGCCTGAGATCACGTTATGGGGGCTGGGGCTAGTGAAGGGCTTGCAGAACAGCCTTCTTACACTACCCACCACCCCCAGATGGGAATGCAGGGGGCCTACAAAGGTAAGCCACAACCCCCACACTTCTCTGCCTCCCAGCTACATGCTCCTGTTGCAACCCCCACCTTTCCTCGCCCCCCCCCCGGGCACCATCTGTTAGCAAGGATAAAGAGTAGGTGTCTGGCTCCTAGCCACATCCCTGCTTGCCAGCCCTCTAGGCCAGTGGTTCTCAACCTTTTTTGGACCAAGACCCATTTGTAAACATTGATGGCCAATTCCAACCCATTCCCCCCTGTCCGTCACCCCGCAACCTGTTGCCCCCAGACTCCAGCTCCCCACTGTGGGGAAGCATGAGACATGGGTAGTGGGACTGTAGGGTGGGGGGTATGGGGCAGCAGGGGCTGCAAGCAGCCCTTTGCAAGTTGGAACTCTGCCAGCCTGCAAGGGAAAAGCCATGGTTTTTCTCCTTTAAAGAAGAATCCGTTTTTAAAGTTTGTTGATCCATTTTAAAGTTTGCTTGTGACCCTTTCATATATTCTTATGACCAGAGGTGACCTGAGCAGGGTGCAGGACCCAGGGCAAATCAGCTTGTGCGGGGCCCCTCCCCCAGACATGAGGAAGCCGGCAGTGGATTCGGCAGCAAGTGCCAAGCAGCCAGATGCTGCTCCACCCGGCTCTGGGGCCCAGGGCGGTTGCCCCAATTTGCCCCCGGGGCAGAGATCCACTCCCTTCATGTCCCTGCCCATGGAACCAGCGCCTGTCACTGGGATGTGCTGGGAGCAGATTGTGGCTCTGCCTCAGACCTAGCCTAGCTCTGTTACTGCCTCATGATCCCAATCCCTGGCCCTGCCTGCCCATCCTGCTTCCAGATGCTGCTCCCCACCCGAAGCTCTCTCTCATCCGCCTGGTCATGTGCCCTAGCCGAGCGGGTCCAGCCAGTCTCCATGGAGCCCCTGCTAGCCCGATTTGTCAGGAGCCCCCAGAGATGGGTGCAGGTGGACGGGCTGGGGTGCCTGGGCAGCAGGGCTGTGGCTGGCAGCAGCAGCTAGAAGGAGCCACCACGGGCTTCCGGGAAAGGGAGTCCAGCCACTGTGTTGCACGAGTCCCACTGTACGCCTAGGGCCACCAGGACCATCTGCGCATGCCACAGCTCAGGATGTCCCCCATGCTTGGGCTAGTTAGGGCCAAGGGACCCACTGTGGGTTGGACAGAATGCCTTGGTGGGCTGGATCTGACCCTCAGGCTGTAATTCGCCCACCTCTGCTTTAATGTCACAACATTCCAGTGCTTTGCAACTGTTTCACTTGAGCAATTCAGATCATAGCTCCACTGTTGATCACTTGCTATGCTATTAACTTGAGGTGTTTAAGTGTTTTTAACATCTGAATCTGTGGTATAATGATAACAGAGAGGGAATGTTGATATGGACTTCAGTGGGAACATAATTAGGCTGCTAATGGAAATGATGTTTACAGGTTAATCATGTTTATACCAGAAAACCGTTTTTAAGAAGGCATTTTAATTTGTAAACTGTCAGAAAAATGTTGACATATATTTTATACTCTTAGAAACACTGTCTTAGGATACTATATGATGTGACAAGTAGCAAATTAATATTAGCACAATTTTAATTTAGGCATAATTGCAAATGCTAGACTGTACTTTACAAAGTATTAAATAAAATTCACTCTATTTAAAAAAAAAATGCAAACAGCTATTCACTGGAACAAATAAGTGTTTGTAGTTCTAGAACTAATCAATGCGACTTTTATTTAATCCCAGTTGTGTATTTCAACTTTAAAATGATAGGTCATTTCTATATTGTACACACACAAAACTCAGTCCTGCAAGTTATTTTTGAGAACATAGGACTGTAACAGGCCTCTTGTGTCATTGAGTCTGATCCCCTGTTTTGCTGGCAACTACATCGTATAACTTATTTCATAAGCTGGTCCTAAAACTGGGTAAGGGTTTATCCCTATTACTGCTGGAAAGCTGTTTCAGAGCCTTACTCCTCTGATCATTAGAAATCCACTTCTAGCTTCCAGCCTATATTTATTCATAGACATTTTGTACCCATTGTTTTCTGTACTGGTAGTGTCCTTGTCTTAAAAAGATTTCTTCCATTTTCAGATTTCCTCCCAACCACACACATTTTTACACAGCAATCATATTCCCTCTACACATTCATTTTAGTAAGCCAGCCAAGCCAACTTTTTTGTTAATCATGTTAGCTACTAATGAAGAGTCTTCTAAGGCAGGGGTTGGCAACATTTCTGGCAGTTGGTTGAAATGACCCAGCTTGGGTCTGAAGTGGGCCAACACTAGGGCCCAACTGCTTCCCGCACCTCTCCCTGCCACCCACCTGTGGTACAGCACAGGCAAAGTTCCCCCTGTGGCAAAGTCTACAGCACCTGGCTGTGGCATGGCATGGGCAGAACTCACCCTTTGCCAAAGGCCCTGGCACCCAGCTGTAGCATAACTTGGGCAGAGCCTCTCATCATCGAATGGTGCCAAAGCCACAGCTTTGTAGGTTGGATCCAAAGACTCTGTGGGCCACAGGTTGCTGACCCTTGTGCTAAGAGACGATTTTCTTTCCTTTTATCATCCTAATAGTGTTTCCATTAACCTGTTCCATCTTAGATTAAACTTTTTTTAACATGAATGTCCAGAATTGTATGCAGTATTTGAGATGATGTCTCACCAGTGCCTTGTAAATGTCGTTATCTCTTTTGGAAATAGCTCTCCTGATCCATCCTATAATTGCATTTTAGCTCTTTTAGGGCTGTCTCACATTGTAGTTATTGTTATTCTATGATACCAAGGTTGTTCTACTACCCTGATACTGCTATCTGATTAATACCCAAGCTTATTGTAAAAATTCTTGTTCCATAAGTGCAAGCACTTTCACTTTACACTATTACATTTCACAACACTTCTGGTATTCCAATAATCAAGATAATTTATTTCTTCTTGTATAATATTGGGGTCCTTCTCTAGCCTAATAGTGCCTCAAGTTTGTCGTCAGCAAATTTCATTATCACGCTTCTACTTTGTGTCAAAGCCCTGAATGATAATATTAAATAAAATTATTCTTGAGATTGAATTCTCATGGCTAATTAACTTCTCCCACTTGACTGTTCATATTTCAGTGCAACTGTAGTTGTATTCTGTGTAGTCCCTTACCTGTCTTGCAGCTCTCCTACATAGAGGTGTAACTTTTTACATTTTGTTGCCCGTGCTGGCACAGTGTGTGGGAGGGGAGCGAGCACTTTCCTTCTCGTACAGGGGCTGTGGCAAGGGCTGCTGTTCCCTTGATGTATGCTCCCCCAAAATGGGCTGCCGCAGCAGTGTAGGCTCCTTGCATACTGCATTCTGGTGCCCCCTCTGAATTGGCACCTGGGGGTGATGCCTCTGTTGACCCCTGCCTCAAGTTATGCTACTGAGTCTATAATCTCCATCTTCTTGAGTTTAACTAATAATTTCCCATGTGGCATTGTATCAGATGCTTCACCAAAGTACAGGAAACCCTTGTTATTTGTGGGTTCAGCATTCGCGGTTTCAAATATTTGCAAATGCCAAACCTGCATTTTCAATACACTTTAAACACTTACTGGAGCTCTTCGGGAGCTCCACGCTTGCTGCCGGGCTCCCCCCGGAGCCGTGTCCTAGTCACAGATTTTGCCATTCGTGGGGATCATGGGAACGTATACCCCGAGAATGGCCAGGGTCGCCTGTAGAGATATATTAGATCTACCACATGTAACATGTCATTTGTCTAGAAAATCATTTCTTATCTAAGAGAACTGTTGCATTAGTCTACCCTTTGTGAATTCTTGTTACATTTTATCCCATTTTCTGCTTACATCTGTGTCTCTGATTAGGCTTTCCTTTAAAGTTTCTTCTAAATTCTTGCATGGAATTAAAATCAGAAGAATGATCCTGTAGCCATCTGCATCATTCATCCTCCTTAAAAATACGTACAGTTTTTGCTTTTCTCCTTTCATATGATACCACCCTTATTCCTTCTTCCCATATTCCCCATAGGGTCTCTTAAAAAAAAAGATACAACAGAGAAACCTATAATAAGGTAGTTATACTCCCAATTTGTTCTGAAGCTGTTTACTACGAGAATTTTTCTTGCTTGGAATGCAACTTCCAAATAGTTTTTGCACCTTCCATTTTGATGAAATTCAAAGCTGCTTTTGCATTTAGTCTTGGAGTTTTTCAGTCCAGTTGATTTTACTAACTAGTTCGCTTTCTCTCTCATGGCTTGCCCTCTTGAAATGGAAAACCATTGTTATGAATCTGCTTTTTTGTTTCTCTTTCATTTAATTAAAAACAATTAGCTTGTGGGTATTTGATCCAAGATTATTTTCTACTTGCAGCTCTTCTACTAAAGTCATTTCTGCTTACCAAGTTAAGGGTAGTATCCTGTCATGTGAATGGAGAATGTACTTTTAAGAAGTGGGGGTGAATGATGGGTCATTCATCTGATTTCAACTCTGAAATGCTACCACTGCTTATTTCTTTGATATCTGGTAAAGAAATTGGTCAAGTATTACATACAATATTAAGTGAGCCCTACCTTTTTTTAGCATTATTTATACTGGAGGTGTCAAACTCAAATGAGTTAGTGGGCTCAGTGGTGCTCAACTTCTTGGCTGGCCAAGTGAATAGTATGGGAGCAATCTGTGGGCCAGATCCTGTATTAGGCCCAGATCAGGCCTTGCATCTCCCAGGCCCCTTGAGTCTGGATCAGGCTCCATGTCGTCTCATCCCACCCCTGGGCACCTAGATTCAGTTCTGTGTCATCCCAACCCTTGTTGCACAATATAACGTACAGTGCCTTGCTCTTGGGTCCCCGTGCTCCTCTCAGTTCTGGAAAATTGGCAGTGGAGAAGTAGCAATGAATGTTGTTAACCAATCTCCTGCTGCCAAATTTTCAGGTCTGTTGGGAGCCTGGCAGGTTGAATGACACTACTTCTTGGCTGTGAATAGGTTGGATCCAGGCTGTAGATAGGTTGGATCCAGACTATGGATTGCCACAGCTGCTGTCAGCAAAACCAATGTGCACGTGGGTTTAATGCCATTGCTTGATTTCCTGCTGCAGATTCACATGCTGAATGATGGTCAAAAACTGGACATTTGGCAGCAGGTGAGGGCAGGGATATATTAACCCTTTAGGTGCTGGATGTACTAGCACAGTGGCTCTAGGACCTGGTACAAGAATCACTGCAGGTCAGATCTGGAAGTGAGTTATCTGACCAAAGAATTCTTGTGGGCTAGATGACCTATCTCTGCAAGCTGAATGGAGCTGTTTGACACCCCTAATTTATACTGTGGAACTTCCTGTATATAAGGGAAGCTAACGCCTCTCAGAGATAGTTTTGGCTAGTATTTATTAGCAGTCTCTCAATGTGCAAGTCTGACCCTGGGGATCTGTAGCAAACTCTTAGTAGTACTATGTTAGAGGTGCACAACACATGCGCCTACAAATTGTTTTCTGATGAGGGGTTGTCTTGATGCCTGCTCAGTCTGGCCAAACACTGAGTTTCTGGACTACTGATATTATCCTGGTGGTTTGCACATGGCCCATAGGTCAGGGGTGCCCAATATGTGGCCCAAGTAGTACCTCCTTGTCCACAGCGTTTGATGCAAATAAGTTCTGCTTATACCTGTGCTGTCCCTTATTTTTTATGGTCTGCCACATCATAAATGTATAATCCTATGCTCTTACTTTAACTTTATTTCTAATTATCTTGAGTAGTGTATTTCCTTTCTATAGCTGTGTTCCAGTCAATATTGCTATTCCTCTTTTTCCATTATCCCTGTTGAGATGGAATCTCATTACAATGAAGCCTGTTCTAACAAAAATTTTATTGTAACAAAAATACTTGCAAGACCTGGCTCCTGACCTAGAGTAAATAGTGCCAGGTGGCTCTTGGTAAAATAAATTTCACTACTATAAAAATTATACTTACCTGGCTCACAATGGGATTTTATCTGACCCCCAACAGGTCCCTTGGCCTCTCCCAGCCCAGGCACGGGGGCAGCCTGGGCTGTGGCACATGCAGCCTGTCCTGCTGCTCCCAGACATGCAGTGGGGCTGTGGCAGCGCAGTGGCCAGACTCCGCTGCTAGTATTGCTGCTGCTGCTAGACCCATCCCCACTGCCCGGGCGTCCCAGGCATCTACCCTGCATCTACCACCAGGGGAGCCAGATGGAGTGGGTGGGCAGGTGGGGTCTCCATGGAGACTGGCCCAGCACCTGTGTGGGTAGGTTGCATTTTGCTTGACAGATGGGATGCAGCTGCAGGCATGTGGGATCCACTTCCCACGCATCCCTGTGATGGGTGCTGGTTCCATGGGCAGGGGCATTCTGGGAGCGGATCGTGGCTCTGCCCCGGCCCTGTGCTGTCACTGCCCCGAAATTCCACCCCCCCAATCCTGCTCTTAGATGCCACTCCCTGCCCATCCATGGCCCCATCCCAACTGCCTGGCCAAGTGCATCCTGCCTACACAGGTCCCAAGCTGGTCTCCATGGAGACTCTGGGGGCTGGAATGGAAGGGTGGTGACAGTGTGGTGCTGGGCCCCCGGGGCAGAGCCATTTAGGTAGTTTTGGTGAGCTGTTTGGGGAGGGAGTGCTAACCCAGCCCACAACAGCTCACCAAAACTCCCTAAGTGGCCCTCCAGCCCAAATAATTGACCACCCCTGTCCTAGTAGCTCAAATAAAATGTTTGCTCCTTGCTTGCTATATGCAAACTTTCATAGTGCTAGTAGTGCTGCTTTGATTTTTTTGCATTGTATGAGATGCGTGTACCTATTATAAGTGGTGTTACTGTGGAGTAGCTGGTTCATGATGTAAATCCTTTCTGTTTACTCATTGTATCTTGTGTCTCCAAACTCATTTGCTGTGTGGTAACTGAATATGAATAACAATGTGCTCTTTTTGCAAAAAAAAAACAACACAACCCAACCAAAAACCTCAAAAAACAAACCCAGCAGCATACTGGATTGGATTAACAGGAGCATCATTTGCAAATCAAGAGAATTGATATTTCCACTCTCTACAGTACTAGTAAATGAGGTTCTCCTCTTTTGGAGAACCATGTCCAGTTTTTGTTTTTGCCATGTGGGACCAATGTGGATTGATTGGAAAGAGGTCTGCAGGGCACAAAAAATCATTAGAAGCCTAGAAAACTTGACATGAGGAAAGGCCGAAAGAAGTTGGATTATCTAGTCTGTAGAAGAGAAGACTGAGAGGGGATTTGATACCAGTTTTCAGATACCTGAAGGTGACTTATGAAGAGGATAGAGGACTATTCTGTGACCACAGAACAGAACTAGGAGCAGTGGTCTCAAACTGCAGCAAAGGAAATTTAGACTGGAAATTAAGCAAAACTTTCTGACTATGAATGTGGTTAAAGATTGAAACGGGCTATGTAGGGAGGTTGTAGAATCTCCATTCCTTGAAGACTTTAAGACAGATACTGGACTATGATGGTGATCTTGCTTTGAACAGGGGCCAGAAATAGATTATTTTCTGAGGTCCCGTCAAGCCCTACTGTCCCAAGACCCTGTGAACTGTTTGTGAGAAATTTTACATCGTAAAATTTGGGCTAAGTTTGCCTAGCATAGCTTTCACTTCCCAGAAGTAAATATGGACCCAAGCAGTTGGGGAAATGAAAATCACCCACATCTTTTCCATTATAAGTAGTATGTTGTAAGAATACTTGTTCGTATTTTACTTGCCAGAGATTCGTTGTATCCTTTTAAAATTGGAAATGCTGTCCCAGGGTGGTTGAAAGTTTTTTAAAAGTTAAGGAAATGGCAAATAAAAGCAATGAAAGTACTCAAGTATACGAGTAACTTACTCGGATGTGTCTGTGGAAGACTCGTCTATAATGTATTACATAAAGGAAACTGGATTTGTTTTCAAATTCCTGCCCAACACACAAGCAAACTGGAGAAAAGTTTTTACCTATTATTTTCACTTAGAGAGAACTTAGTTTTTACTTTTTACTACCATAAGCACTGCATTCAAACAGAAGGATGAGTTTGGGGTTTGTTTGTTTGGTTTTTTTAATTGTTGCTTAGTTACTACACCATTGCTTGAAGCAAGATAACAGACAGAATAGACTAATTCAGGGGCTGGTGACGTATGGCCTGCAGGCTGGATCCAGCCTGTCAAGTCATCAGATTCAGTCCATGAAGTGTTAATGTCTGTGGTGATTTGGAGTGTCTATAGAGCTTCCTTAGTGGTGTGGCCATCATGACAGGGAAAGCAGTGACACTGGGGGTGAAGTGGGGAGAAGAGGGAGGGAAAG
>NW_005842367.1:1088285-1133507 GCF_000455745.1 Alligator sinensis | reverse complement strand
GAGTGAGCAGGGAGGGTGTTGCTGGCTGGTTGCAATTGGTGGACTGCCTTTGGAGCTAACTCCATTAAAGTGACCCACTGCTTTAAAAGGTTGCCCATACCTGGACTAATGGGTTCAAGTATTGCAGCTCCAGTATATTAAGAACTTGTGCTTGTAACATAAAATTGTGGTATTCATTGTGCAGAGCCATATCTCAGACATATTTGTGAATTAAGTTTGAGCTAATGTTGGATAATTGCCTCTTCTTATCCCCAGAATAATTGTTAGAATTAGTTTTACAGAGTGGCAACCAACCCGAGTGAACACAGATGTCATTTCTACAAGTTTTAATTGGCATATGAGTCAAGAATTACTCTGTGGGCCAAACTAGACATTCAGGTAAAGGTGTGATAGGATCTGATGTGTGATCCACACGATCATGGCAGGAGGCATGGTTGTGGGATCCAGCATCATATCCTATCGTGCCTTGTTGCTGGTGCAAAGGGAGCTCAGGATTGTGATCCTGTACTCCCTTTGCACTGGCGTACTAGTAGCATGCTCCTGCAGCTGAGTCTCATATGCTGAGGGACTCCTAGCCGTGGCAGCACATGGTATGTCTCCATAGCTGGGAGCCCTGTCTGCTGATGAGGCTCACAGCCAGGGGGGCATAACTCTGCACATTCAAATTTAAAGCTGGATAGAAACCAGCTATTAAGTTGTTACACATTTTACAGATCTGACTTTATAGTTGGTTGGTTCTTTTTAAAGGTGTGTTAATTTGCAAGTCAGTCTAAATGAATTGTGTAATACATGTAACATATAGAGGTGGCCTGCAGGATAAGTTGCAGGCTGGGGGCAGGGAGAAACTCTAAGGGTTTTTTTTAAAGCTAACTCCCCTACTTCTCCTTTCCCCTACCCCAAACCCTAATCACACAAGGGCAAGAGTTGCAATAGCAAGGGGAAGGAAAGAAGGCAGCATTTGTGAGGAGTCTCTGGTGTGTATACATATTTATATAATCTGGAATAGAAAATAAGATCATTTTTAATGTTAAGGTTCATTACCACGCAAGGTATCTTAAGCACTGTGGCCTCAATGAACAGCCTTTGTATTTACTAGTATACATAATGATTTCATCCGTCTGATTTAGTAAAAACTATTTTTAAATATGGAGTACAAATGGAGTTACAGAAGAGATGGCAGGCTCTACTCCTTCAGGATGTGATGACAGTTTGGATCCATCCTTTTGCAAGGATTAGAGAATCTCCACATTTACATTTACATGAATGTATTTTGGGGACAAAGAGAGAGAAAAATCTTCAGAAATTGCCACCTTTGGTTCTGGACTTAAAAAAAAAAACAAACACACACAAAAAACCACACAACAGAACCGTGTGAGGCTTTGAAACTGTTGGATCCAAAATCTAGAAGTAGAGCCTTGTTGCTTATAGTCTTCTGGTGTCTCAGTCTGAAGAGCATGTGAAAGCCTCCTGGTTCTGAACCAACTTGTGAGCATGTTTTGGTAGTTGTGACAAAAAAATCCATATTATCTCCGATTTGGAAGAATTGGGTAAGAATTTTCCATCTAAAAGAAGAATAGTTCCTGATCAAAATCCTGACAGATCTCTGTAATGTAAAGAATGAGATCAGTCCCCTATAATTGTCAGAGAAGGATGAACTGGTGAGACCTGAACAGTCATAAACTGATGCTGAATTGGACAACTTTGTGGAGATTGTGACTAATGCTGCTCCCTTGGAGAATATAGTTCTTTTTGAACTAGTGGATAGAATGGTAGTGATCTTACAAATTCCCCCTACTGAGCTTCTCACCCAATATTTGATGTGCTGGGTTAATCCTCTTGAAAAAGGAAAGTCCATTTATGGAGAAGGGATCTAATTGTAACCGACTTACTTGGGTAGATTGTTTTCTATATAAGCAGCATCAAAAAGAAGGGTGATAAAGTTTATGAATCAGCTCAGGAAGATTTCTTCATCTTTCATACTTGTCTGGTCCCAAATTTCTTAGTATTGAAGTCCTCTATTCTAACATAATAAAAGCCTTACCAGTTCTGGCTGTGTGTCTGTGTGTTCATAACGCTCCGGGCCAACCGTGCAGGCTTCTGTGGACCCATTCCCCTTACCAGAATATGTTCAGTGGCACTATGGAGTGGGATTATACACATTTAATAAACAGTACTTTCTGGATCTAGTATGCAGATCAGATGCTTCATTTAGCAGAGTAGCTATTTAACCCATTTCCGATTAGGCTGCTATCCTTACTTTCTTGATCAGATTACTGCTGGCCAAATTATTCAAGGAATTGGAATACATCAAGAAATGCAAAGGAATATAGATTACTTGCTTATATAACCAGAGGTCTTTGAGAGAGGTTCTGTATATGCCGTCTTGGGGCTCCTAATTAGCATACAGGGCAGGACACCCTCTCCAAGTCTGCAGATGATACCAAGTTATGGGGCAAAATTAACACACCAGAAGGCAGGGAGCAGATACAGGCCGACTTAGACAGGTTGAATCAATGTGCAGAACGAAATGGGATGTGATTCAACAAAGATAAATGTAAGGTACTTGTGACAGGGGGCCACTCAGGGCCGACCTCCGTGGCCCGCCCACCTGTCACCGTGACAGGGGGCCACTCAGGGCCGACCTCCGTGGCCCGCCCACCTGTCCTTGGGCAACCGCCCGCTTATCTTGTCCGCCATGCCTTTGATGATAATTGATTCATTAAGATGTCAATTAAGCAGGAGGCTGCCCATTTAGTGCCCCAATGCCAGGGGGCGCTCTGCAGCTCCAACCTCCCCTAATACCGCAGCCAAAGCCTCGCAGATGGCATCTCGGTGTTCCCATAATCACCGGCCCCACACTGGGCCCCAGAATCTGGGCCCCATATAGGACCCCTCTCTATGATCCTCTCCACTCAGGCAGCCTCTCCACCTTCATCCAGGCTACCTCGCCCCCCCGAAGCCAGTTTCCCCCCTCGGGTGTGGTTCCCCCGGAAACTTCAGCCTCTTGCCGTGGCCCACCTCAAGGCCAGTCGGGACCCCAGGCCCCCGGCTCTTGGGCGTCCCTCGCGGTGGGCCCCTGGCCCTTTTGACTCTTCTAGTCCTGGCCCAGTCGAGGGTGCTCTCTCTTCGGGCTGGGTCTCTCTAGCCCCTCACTCGCATCCTCGGGCCTCACCATGCCACTACTCCCTTTCTCCTAGGGGCAACCGCAGCACCACGCCCTGTACTCCATCACACTCTCAGGGTCCGCCCTCTCTGGGCCCCTTACAACACTGGCCCTCTGGGCCCCCCAACAAACACAAGGGTAACCCACCCAGTGGTGGTGGGAGCTAGGGATTAAAGCACCCCGACCCACCTTTCACCAGGGTGATAACTGGCCTGGCATTTCTTGGGGGCTCCCGCACCACTGAGAGCCCCACCAGACCACCCACTCCCAGCAGGGTGCAGTTTCAGGTCATGCCCAGGATCAGGAGCCTCCTTACCTCCAGGTCATTCTCAGCAGCCCTCCGGCCCTAAAGGGGGCAGACACACCCTGTGCTCTGCCACACACCTCCCCGCTTTAATCATCACTGCCTGCTCATACTGGGGTTCCTCATCGCTGCCCCCTCACACTGGGGCTCCGCACCCGCACTGGGGCTCCTCGTCACTGCCCCCTCACACTGGGGCTCTGCCCACTCACACTGGGGTTCTACGTCGCTTGGGGCTCTACGTCACTGCCCCCCCCAAAGCCTTCTTCCCCTCTCGGGTGTGGTCCCACCGGGACCTTCGGCACCTAGCCCTGGGCCACCTCAAGGCCAGTCGGGACCCCAGGCCCCCGGCTCTTGGGCGTCCCTCGTGGTGGGCCCCCGGCCCTTTTGACTACCGTAGTCCTGGCCCCAGCTTGGGCCAGTCGAGGGTACTCTCTCCTTTGGGCTGGGTCTCTAGCCCCTCACTCTATCCCCTCGGGCTTCACCGCGCTGCTATCCCCTCTCCACCAGGACAACCGCAGCGCCACGCCTCCATCACTCTCCGCGGGCTCATCGCATCCTCACTGGGGGGTTCTCACCACTGCCCCCTCTCTGGGGCCTCATCACCGCCCCCTTCCTGGGGCCGGGGTCCTTGCACCCCACACACAACCCACTGGTTGCACCTCATCACCGCCCCCTCTCTGGGCCTGATCACCGCCCCCTCTCTGGGGCCTGATCACACTGCCCCCTCTCTTGGGGCATCTCTCCACTGCCCCCTCTCTTGGGGCCGCCCCCTCACTGGGGCCGGGGTCTATACCCCCCGTACGCAACCCACTGGTTGCAAGTGGCAGGCACACACAGTGCACTGCCACAGTACTCCATCTAGGAAGGAGGAATCCCCAGCACACCTATAGGTTGGGGGATGTCCTCAGCAGCTCAGAGGCTGAGAGAGATCTTGGAGTCATAGTTGACTCCAAGATGAACATGAGGCGGCAGTGCAACGAGGCCATCAACAAAGCCAACCGCACCTTGTCGTGTATTACCAGATACATGACCAACAGATCAAGGGAGGTGATGCTCCCCCTCTATGCGGCACTGGTCAGGCCGCAGTTGGAGTACTGTGTCCAGTTTTGGGTGCTGCACTTCAGGAGGGACACGGAGAATCTGGAGAGGGTTCAGAGGAGGGCCACTCACATGATTAGTGGCCTCCGTGAAAGACCGTACGAGGGGAGGTTGAGAGATCTGGACCTCTTCAGCCTTCACAAGAGACGGCTGAGGGGAGACCTTGTAGCTGCTTATAAGTTTATCAAGGGAGGACAACAGGGAATTGGTGATGCACTATTTATCAGAGCGCCCCAGGGAGTAACTAGGAATAATGGGTGCAAACTAGTGGAAAGTAGATTTAGGTTAGACATTAGAAATTTTTTACAGTAAGGGTGGCCAGAATCAGGAATGGGCTTCCAAGAGAGGTAGTACTATCACTTAACTTGGAGGTCTTCAAGAGGAGGATTTATGGCTGGGGTCGTCTGATCTCGGTCCTCTTTCCTGCCAGGGGCAGGGGGTTAGGCACAATGATCCATTGTGGTCCATTCCGACTCTACAATCTATGACATAAGGAGGTAGTGGAGGGAAATGAGGTTACTAGAGCACCACATATCCTTATAGCCTCTTCTTCAGCATATTGAAGAATGGTGAGGGAAGAAGCAGGAGGGTATATGTTAAGTCAGTGGTTCTCAGCCAGAGTACCTTGTGCCTTGAGATCCTTTAAAGGGTGATACACAACGTTAGCACTGTTAGGTTTACAAATATGATTCACAAGATAAACCCAGAGATTTCAAATAGGAATCCATAGTGTTAAAAGCGTTCTGACCTATTGTGGTCTTTCTGAGTTCTTTGCAACAGAAAAATTGCTCTATTATTTTTCTATAGTCAAAAACCAAGTAAAAATTAAGAGCTGGCATTTTCTGAAGGGCGCCTCAAGTATGAAAAGGTTGAGAACTGCAGTATTAAGTGTTCTAAGTGCCACAGCTATTAAATGAAATTTCACTGATGAAAATTCCTTGTGTGAATGTGTACCATCCATCTTGAATTAAAGTTACCAGTTAATAACCTTAATTTTCTGGTTAATTTACCTTGCAAATTTTTTATCATTCTTAGTATTTTAATGTGCATCTATCCTCCCTCAGATTCTTCCATCTGCCTGAAACATTTTGAAGAACAAATGGAAGAACTACATGGCATGATGAACAGCTAGAAACATAGTAGAGGTAATTATTGTACAGGTTTTATTATATTTGCAAAATATGCTTGAGTAACATTGTTGAATTACCTCTTGTTTACAAAAAACATGGCAGTTTTAAATTCGACTGAAATCCATCTGTTCCTCTTTTTTATGTCTTTATTCTGTAAGGCCCTCAAAAGTAAAGACTATTTGTACAAGTGTGAATTGAATTTATTTTTGTGGGTCAGATTGTTTGGATCAGTTGATCAGTCTTATGTGACTTTATTTCCTTTGCTGTTCTTCAAAGTCTGATTTATGGAAAAATGTCAGTCAGTATTGCTAAAAAGTGCTTTATTCTTTTGAAAATTCAAAAGAAACATCTGACTTATACGCAAGTTGAGAATTTATTTAATCAATAGAGCAAAAACAGAACAGGAAATATTTTAATGTTCAATCTGTAAGTGAAAATGTTACAGTGAGAGGAGTAGTTATGATGAAAGGGAACTAACAGCTTGGTCAAATCTCATTATTCCTATAATGTGACAGGCTTTAGCTTAAAAGAGTCTCTACTTTCCTCTTTCTTTTTCTGTGAGAGCTAAGGTAATTTTCACAAGGCACAGCCTTGACATCTCCACAAAGCAAAGTGATAAAGGAATGTTGAAAACATGAATGCATGTAGGTATCTAGATTTGTCTGAAGTCTGTGTTAAATGAAATACTACAGGGAAAAGTGTGGGGGAATAGGGAGGGGGATGAGGGGACACGAAAGGGAGGTTCTGTCCAAATAAACTAAGATTTATGGCTTTTATTAAAAATGGCAAACTGATCAGCTGCTGCTTTCTTGACTGATTGAACCATTTTTAGTTTTGGATCTCTAATAATTAATTCTCCCCCCCACAACAGTCTTTATTTCCAGTATTATCTAGTATCTGCATATGTTCAGGTGTAGCTATGAAAATGAGCTGATTTTAACTTCTGTCACATTACCAATACTAGTATATCTTATAAATGAACATATTAACCACAGATAGCTTCCCCCCATTCTATTTTTTCCTGTTATAATTCTAGGAAAACATCATTTTGACTGTTTTGCTATGGGGAATTGTACCTTTAGTTTCTCATACATGAGAAATCAGGGGGAGGAAAGGGGCAATGTAGAAGCACATCTGTTAATAAGAAGCAGTTGGAGCTGCAGAGCTGATTAAAGAGGTTCTTTATCAAGCATATTAAGCTCAGAACAGTTATTGAACAGTACACATTACTCCCTCATGGAGATCTGCTGAAGCAATTTCAATGTAGAAATTACAGTGCTATGCCATGTGAGTCACAGAATCAGTTATGATGGTTGTACTTAATAAGTTTTATAGTACCCCTATCATGTTTTCTACAGGAAAACGTTTTCTCTTGTTATAATAATGAATACTTTGTTTTTAATTTCCATGAAATCCAGAAAAGCAATATTAACTTCCTTACCTGAGAAAGACAGTATACTATTGGTCCCTAATTAAGGCAAAACAAAGGTAACTTAAGGGAATAGCACTGGGGCAAACAGCTAACTGAGGGCATTCACAGCCACTCGACCCCTAGCCCCCACCTGCTGCTGCCATTTCCCCACTTTCCTGCCCACCACCGCGTTACAGCATCATATAGTTCCTGGCTGTATCACCAGACCACAGGACTTAGCAGGAGCCAGCCCAGCCCCAAGGACTGGGGTGATTGCCCATGGTCCTCCCTGGTAGGTAGAGGCTTCCGGTTGGGGGCTGGGCGTGGGCCATGGCCAGGCAGGCCTAGCTGCTGCTGCTGCGGCTGCTGGGTACTGCTGCTGGCTCTCCCTGGGTCCTGTTGCTGCTAGTGCCTCTCATCTTTGACAGGCAGCCAGGGGCAGAAAAATATTAATTTCTGCTTTTTTTTTTTGCTTTTTTTTTTTTTTAGGAGCCCCATGAGCCGGATCTGGCCTATGGGCTGTATTTTACCTGCCCTTGCCTTAGTAGCACTCAGAAGTTGCAGTAGTTGGGACCAAAACAAAAAAAAAATCTAAGAAGAGAAATCCAGACAGAAGTTTAGCCAACCTGAAATTTTTAAATTGTATGTTAAGCAATTTTGGGGGTTTTTTAAATAGCTTTAAAAAAATTTTTTTCATGAGAGAGGGAGAAAATCTGGAATACAGTGAATTCTTTAGTAATGCATCAAAGGATGCATGTCCTATCTAACAGCTTCTCAGAAGTGGGCGGGCTTTAAACTAGAACAGTCAATTATTTTTCCCAAAAGTTTGGCTTCTGTAGGTGATTAAAATACTAACAGTCATAAAATAATGGGGTGGTGAAATCATTGGGGTTGGCCTGTAAATATTTCCAAAGCTTTCTTCAGAAAATCTTACAAATTCACAAATATATCTTTCACAGGCAGCATACTTCAATGGCCAAGATTAATTGAGCCAATATTCTTATTCCCTTTCTTTCTTATATCAGTTCTGTGTAAGCTTTCCAGAATAAGTGTGTCATTTAATGGCCCCCCTTTCATACTTATTGGCTCTTATCAGCAGAAACACTCTCCAATGCAAAAATTATTCATTTGCACATGTAGCCTGGCAAAATATTGACATTCAGTACATAGATCTACCTGTGTTGTGCATAAGCTGTCACTTCTGAAAATGGATTCTTGCATTCTCCCTTTTTGCTCCTCTTTACGTGTAGATGGGAGAGAGAGGAAGGAGACAGAAATGAAAGGAAAGGAAGAAAGGAAAAAGAAGGATTCTGAACATTGTTTTTCATGTTTCTCAAACCCACAAAGATGTGCTTGTCTCTTGGCAGCCCATTAGGCTGTTGTGCAATCCTAACTAATTTTAAAAGCAATAGAAATAAGGAGAAACCTACTTTCCAGTGAAAACCTTTCAAAATCATTCTTGATATACTGACTTTCTCAGCGTACCCTCCAAGTTCCTTTTTCACTCCTAATCCCTTAAGGCAAAGGTTTGAGATTTCATGCTGTGAAATAATGTCGCTGTGTAGGATTTTGTCCAGTATTTGTTCATTTGAAATAGCAACATTTTGATGTCTGCTGCTAGGGCAGATGGTAACATTTATATGACATGCACACGGTTGCACCCTTTAAAGGTGTATAATATTGTTATAAGATAATTCCATATGAAATGTAAGAAGTATTAAATTATAAATCTTGAAATATAGTGGCATTGCCATTTAAATTTTTAGTAGGCAGTAACATTTGTATTTAGTTTCTGGAATGTAGGCTACTGATGCTCCCATGCATCTCTAATACAGTCTTCAGAAAGCTGCTCAGAAAAGAGACATCATGTCATGCTTCACAGCTGCAGTCAAGCAAGATATTTTCGACATTCAGGCTGGCTTTTTCATTTTTTTTTCTTTTTAAAAGTATAATTACTCTAGTTCAGTTTTGAACTTTTCTGTAAGAAAGTGACCAAAGCCCATACTATAAAAACCTGAAAACTTATTTTTGGTAGCGCACAGCCTGCTCAGGCAAAATATCTCAATCCTTTTTCTTGAAGGTTAGTTTTCTCATATTCACATCCAAAACAAAGTACTTTTAGAACAGTTGAAGGTGATGTTTGTCCATTCTACTTTGTATAATTTTGAATAATAATAAGTCTGTGTGCATGGCTTCATAAATGCACAATAATACTAGATCCTAGTTCACAGATATCAAGCTTTATAACAAAGACTGGATAGCATTTGTGTGCATGTGCAGTGTGGAGGAAGAAATATGCAGAAGAGCATTTTTATTGTTTTTGAGTAAAGTTTGCATTGCAGTTGTTAGTTGTCATTTTATGTTAACTTTTGCATAGCTAAGCTCCTTAGCATGACAGCTACCACACTTCAATTGAATTATGAATTCTATACTGTTTAAATCTAATCTTAGCTAAATAGTTTTTAGTCAAGTCAAAGTGTAAAACACTGCATGTAAAAAAGCATCAAGGAAAATTATATCTGTTAACTGTCACTGTAGTAGCAAACCTATGCAGTTAGGTTATAATTACTGTATTAACTCATTAAAAGTACTTTTGTATGTATCCGTCTCTAGCATAAACTTGATAAGACTTGGCAAGTTTAACAGCGTAACCTCTTCAGCCTTGAAGCATTTTACTAGTACATAGGAGAATCTATTAAGATTCTAGAGCAAAATAGTAAAGTATTGATAATTAAAATGTGGCCTTCTCACACTTCCATAAATCAAAACTTAGATTTAGTTAATTGGCAGTTTAGTTCTTTTAACTAGCTAATTTAAATCTCAGTTGTATTTTTGTAATTGACTGGATTTTTGGCCAGAGAACAATTATACGCCAAAATACACTAAATGGATGATTTCAATAGAAATCCATCCATTTTTATCACCTCATCATAAGTGTTCTCAATATATTGCATGTGTTTTTAGAACTAGATGAGGGATTTTAAAAACAGGGTTGGATATATGTGTGGGAAGAGAATAAAGGAGAAGATACATTGGCAAATACTTAAGGACTATTTTATAATATCACATGAACGCTTAGCCTAAAGAAAACCAGATGCAGTATTTAACACATTTAATTTTGCATTAGAGTGACTTATGGTCTGGGATGAGAGGGTAAAATCACTGGTAGGAGACGGCAATCAAAGCTGTCTCCTACTTTCTTCACTTTCTTCTGGCAGCAGAATTTGTTGGCCTTGAGGATTGTGTTGCCCGGGCACACAGATTTGGCTTCTCTTGGAATGAAAAGCTTTTGGTGGCCTTGCAGCTCAGATTTATGCCCTTTGTTTTCTCTGGCAGTTTGTGTGTGCCACCATTGTCCAGTTGTCCGTCTTAACATAAAATGGGAAACCATTTCTGCGAATCATGTGAAGCGTGTCTTCAGGGGCATTGCTGACTGGTTTGGCAGCGCTATTGGAGGATTAAATATATTAGTGCCAATTCTTCAGGAAAAAAGAATTGTAGGATTTAAGGGTCCTGTGTTCACTAGATTGGAACGGCTTAGTGTGATGTGGGTAGAGATGCAGGTTTTGTGAAGACGGCATTTAAACTCTTCTTTCTTAATAGCTAGACTCAGAACTACCACCTCCGGTAATTTAAAAAAATGGATAAGACTTGGGTTTTTTATGAAAGAGGTCTTTTGGCTTGTTTTTGTTAATTTGTAAATTGCTGTTGCTAACGTTAATGAACTAATATGGAGAAGCTTTTTTAAATAATGCTTCCAGCAATGGATGATCAGGTAATGTAAGAAGAAATGTCTGCTTTGGGAAAATCATCAAGAGAAAAATATCTTTCAAAGAAATTAATTAAAATAGTCAATGTTTCTGTTTAACCACAGAGCATGAGAATAGGTCCCATGGGAAAAGAAAGGCCAGATTCTTGAAAGTAAATGCTGAACTCTGACTGCATGTGCAATAAAGCAGCAATGAAAATATATGAAATTAAGCAATGGTGGACTGGGAATTTTTAAGATCTTGATTTTAGACTTGGATGGTTTATATGCTTATGAGCCCTATTTGAGGTGTTTTGAGTCCTTTATTGTATTTAACCTTAGGTTTTTCAGAAGCAACTTTTTTATGTTATGAGAATCCAAAAGCTAGCAAATTTACATGATATGTTGGCATT
This sequence comes from Alligator sinensis, assembly GCF_000455745.1. NCBI lineage: Eukaryota > Metazoa > Chordata > Crocodylia > Alligatoridae > Alligator > Alligator sinensis. Next base: position 1,122,240 of record NW_005842367.1, on the reverse strand, counting down.
ATGCAAGGAAGAAGCTGTGATCCGTGTTCTGCAAAGTTGCAAAAATATTGCTTGGCTCAAGAACAAGATGTCTGAAGGGACTGAACTGAGATATTATGGAGTTTCCCTATAAAAATACTTGTACCACTAATGAGAGAGTTGGAGTGAAAAAGCAAGTTCTTAGTATAGTTTAAGAGTGTTTTCCTGAAGGATCCTTTGCCTACTGTACATCAAAAAATGGTTGATTTGGTGATACTGCATTGAAGTGGTATTAAGTAGGGAGTCAAGCATGTGTTAAATATTTAATATTTTTATATTTTTGGCTGGAGATCTTCCATTTAAAAAAAATCAGCATTTTTTGCAAATAAAAAGATTTTTCCAAAAATCTTGGAGCAGGTGCTCTGTATGATAACATTTTAGGGTTGTTTTTTTTACTTAAAAAACATGATTCGTCTTGTGGAAAGCACAAGAAATGTAGGAGGAACTAAACTTTCCTACTACAAAAATGGAAGAAGTTGAACAATGGTGGTAATACTACACAGCCAATTAGAAGAAGTTGGCAAAATGTTTTGAAGTCGTCACTCATTTTAAAAGGCTGGATCTGTTGAGATACCTTCTGCAGCACCTTTAAAATGGTGTCACATGTGGAATATTCCCTCCTCTTTATATTGACTGATTAATCCAAGATTGTAGCTATTGGATTGTCCTTTGACCAGCTACTAGAATGCACTTCTGAATTACCCTGCTGCATTTGTCCATAAAGGTCGGTGAGCAGCCCAGTAAGGTGGTAGTCTGAGCTAAGCCACTTTACCATAAACATAGAGGAGTTTGGAAGCAGAAAAATGCAAACTGTTCACATTGGCCAGAAAGCATTCTGCTGCAAAGGCTGATGCATGTGGACAGCTGATGCAGTGGCATGCCAAATTATACTCTATTGGCATAGAGAGGTCTTAATGGAAACTGACTCCACAAAGTTTTACCAGATTAGTTTAGAAGAAAGGTGAGTAGGTTTCAAATTGCGTAAAGTTCCCAGCTGGTCTGATTGTAAAACACTTTTCTCCATCCAAGAAAATGTTTTGAGGCTTGGAAAATGTTTTTCTGTCTCAAATTGAACTGATAAGACCAGCTTGAAATTTCATGAATCTGAACTTCTCCCCCCAGCCCCTCCCCCCCATTTTTTTTATTTGTTTGGATTGGGTTAACGGAAACATTTCATTTGGATTTCAAATGTTGTATACTAAAATACATTTTGAAATACAATAATTTGAATACAAACATTGAACTTTTCAGTTATAAAGGTGAAATGCCCATTTTAAAACTCTTCAAATCAGGAAGTTTTGGGATGCAATAATTGTTCCTGTGAACAATTGTTTTCATGAATCATCATATTTTGGTGAAAGAAACATTTATTTGAAAAATTCCTGATAAAATCTAGTTCTCAGCAGCTTGTGAAAGGAGCTGTCTCACCTTAAATCTCTCTGTTATGGATAGTAGCAAGCTTGATTTTGCTCTTTTGGATTGAGGAAGAGAAAGTTGGGATTGGTGCAGTACAGGGGTGAGCAAAATACGGCCCGTGGGCCGAATGAAGCCCGCCAGGCCATTCTATCCAGGTCGTGGGGCCCCTAAAAATTTAGAAAATTGGTATTTATCTGCCCCTGGCTGCCTGTCATGCAGCCCTCAGTGGCTTGCCAAAACTCAGTAAGCGGCCCTCTGCCTGAAATAATTGCCTGCCCCTGGTGTAGTACTACAGCGATGTAGGAGGAATCTGAGTTCCAAGAGAAATGACGGGGATAGATGGCCATTGTAAACTCCTGCCATTGTAATGAAAAGAGCAACTTTTAACTCCTGAGTTCTCTTCAGACCATGGGATATCTGTTTTATTAGGGTTAATATGAATGAGTCGGGTTCAGGATGTTGATGATTTCTAAGTTTGAAAGAAATGGCCTGTTTTTGCCTTGTTCATTTGAGCTAGGAGTTGATTGCCTAGAACCAAAATTTGTTTCTTTCTCCTCAAACCAAATGGAAGAGTACTTGGATTTCACAACATCACAGAAAAACGTTTTTTGGTACAGAATAGTTTCAGAGTTTCATGTGTAATTTAAAAAATAATAACATTTTTTATGATTACTAAAATTATATTTGTTTCAAGTTGTCAAGTTTACCAACTCATGGCTTGTATATACTGCTGCAGGAGTGTGTCTTGGCAAGGACAGGCTTGAGCACATCCTTCCCATTCACATTCACCAACATGCTCCAGACCTGGACTTATCACCTAGTGGCCGCTCTTGAGCTAGGAACGCTCAGTCCCTGCTTGAGGCAAGCGGTGGAAGAAGCCTACCACTGCAGCAGCGACGGGGAGCGCCCGGCAGAACCAGCTCGAGTCCCTGCCAGTGGGACATGGTGTTGAGACCCAGAGGCCTTCAGGCCTGGGTTTGACCTTTGTGCTCAGATCAAACTGCATGCTTGGCTTGAACTGTGGTCAAGACCTGCACCCAGTAAAAGGAGCAGATGGAAAAATACTGTCCCTGACTTAAAATATCAGGAAGTTGGCTAACTAAATTGAATAAATATAACTTTGGCAAAAGAGGAACAGTCAGATTAAAATGTACCCCCACCTAAGAATGAAACGATTACCTCAGAATAGAAAATTCCAGTTAAGGGTAACCATATTTGGCAAACAGAAGCAAGATTATTAATATGCATTAGGAGGAAGGTGTAAGTTTATTTTATGTATTAAGAAATGAAAGCTATATTCAGGACAGTCCTGAAGGATCCTGTCACTGATCCAAGATCCAGTCTTGACATCAGACGTGGGAGCCAGGAGTCCCGGGCAAGACTTCATGACCTGATTAACCATTGAAGTTGCATTCACAATGTTTTGGGGCGGTCAGCATCTCCTTTGACTAGCTACATACCTAAAATTTTTAAACTGCTACTGCTACTTCAGTTTTAATTAGAATTGTATCTGTTAGGGTTCAGTAAACTAACTTTTAGCTTAACACAACCGTGTCTTAGTCTTCTTGCCTGGTATAAGACCCATTATAGTGTCATCGGGACACAACAAGGGAGGGGGGAATTAAACCCCTCTCTAGCCAGACCCCTTGGCTGGGGAGCAGAGGGGCAGGGCCAGCCCAGGGAGCATGCTGGGATGCTGAGGGACTCTGGTTTAAGTTAAACCAGGAAGGGGTGTGGGACAGACATTGCGCGAACTGGTTTGAGCCAAATCAGTTAAATCTGGTACTACATTCAACCAGGTTTATCTCAAACTGGTTTTGGCCATCTTGAAACTGGTTTGGGTGCACTGAATGTCTGTTCTGTCACAGGTTTAAACCAGTTTCTGATCACTTAAACCAGTTTATGTATAATGTCTGTCCCTAGCCCAGGTCTCTGGCAGGGGTGAAGGTGGCCATTGGGAACAAGTCCACAGCAGCCTTGCTGGCAAATTTCCCTTCCGTCTTAGTGGGTTCTGGTAGGCTAAGTATGCTCAGTCCCATTCTCCCTGGGACTAGCTGTTGTGGTAGAATAGATGGGCCCTTACTGTTGCATTCTGAATCAACAAACCCTGCAAGACCTTAATAAAGCTGACATGGGAGCCCTTCCTCTTAGGCATGAGATCTGAACTCTAATTTCATTGTTGCCATTTAAAGTATCACTAACTCTTTATTATTTTTGTAAGAAATGTTATGGTGTGATACCAGTTATAGGTTGCAGCACTGGATACAAAAGGGCAGGGGTGTCAAACTCATCTGGCCCTGCAGGCCAGATGAGGATCTCCAGGCCAAAGGCCATGCTGGACCCAGTGACAGGGCTGGTCTCATGGGGCACAGGGCACCGCTCTATTGCTTGTACTGCAGTTGGTATGTGGACAGGACCTAGCACCATGAGCACTACTCATGGCCCAGGGGACCAGGGTGTGTGCTCTGCGCACACTGCCCCACTGGACTGTCCCTGAGTGCTTGCTTTGGAGTCAATCAGGATTCGGCCACAGGCAGTCCCTGCACACTGGAGACAGCATGCAAGGGCACATCCTGTGCTGGCCCCCTGAGCTGTGGGCAATGCCCATGACACCAGGTCCAGCCCTTGCACTGGAGCCAGCACAAGTGCTGAAACAGGGCTGGAACAAGGTGCATGGGCTGAACCCAGTGATGCAGGCACTGCACACAGCCCAGAAGACTTGTATAGGCTGCATGCTGCATGCAGCGCCCCAGTGGACAATCTGCATACTGGCTCTGGCATGGCCTGATCTGGACCAGTCCTGGAGCCTGCATGTAGACTTGGTCCTGCATGGATGCTGCAAGCAGTGCCCATGGTGCCAGGTACAGCTGGCATGCTAGATTAGTTCTGTATGTAGCATGCAGGCTTGTTGTCAGCCCACGGGCTAGATCATGTGGCTCTACAGGCTGCATTCAGTATGTGGGACATATGTTTGACATACCATTGCTTGTCAAAAGTTGATGCTGTCTCCAATATGAATTCACTTCTACTTTAACCTAGAAGAAAGGGACAAGGGAAATGTATTTCCTCTGCAGTATCAGGCACCTCAACTCCCTGCTATGCCAAAAATGCAGTGTAACTTTTCCTTTTTTAAGATAACAAGAGTCCCCATTGCTTTCTGAATAAGAACTTATTTGTAAATGAAAATAGATGCCAAAACAGTGGCATTTTATGCGCATTTTGCAGTAAAATGAAAAGTTTGGGGAAAGCAGAACGTTGAGAAAAATTCCAAAATTTGGAAGCATTATATGGTTTGTGGTTTCACAATTAAATTACGTGTCATCTTGTATTAGCACAAACATACAGTTCACTACAAATATTTAGTTAGGAGTTATTAAAGCTTGTTTATTTATTGAATGACGTAATTAATTTTGTATGCTGTAGAAGTAAGAACATGCATACAGTATCTTTTGAAGCCAATTATGTTGAGTATGGAATTACATGGGATCGTGGCACATCTTTAAAGCATGTTCAGTGGGAGATGCAGCATTCTTATTCTAATGAAGTTGAAAACTTGAAACATTCTTCTTGCATCCTGAAGACTTTGTCTTGATTGGCTAACTTGCTGACTCCCTTCCCAAGCCTTTTCTGTTTATTGAAAATTGCATCTGTGAACGGTCTTCCATCTAACAAACTTGTTTCTTTTAAATTTGCTCTGGTTTACTCTGTGAACTAAGTATGGCATCCAGTGTAAAAATTAATGCAGGTAAAACAACGACACCACTTCTATTTTCCATCTCTGCTTTGACATGTGAAAATCTCTTTAGATACTCTGGAGGGCTTTCCTCCAGACTAGAAAATCTCATTTCTTTCACTTAATAATTTCTAGGGCTCTTGGTAAAGGAAAGAAATATTCTTTCTCCCACTCTCCATATCTCCCTGTGAATATGCCTCTGTCTCATGGATGTTCTGTCCAAGGGTTTTAAGGTTTGTAAGGGTTTTTTTGCATATTTTTCTCTTTCTCCTCACCTCAACTCTGGACGTTTTCTCCCTCACCTCTTCCCATTTTTATCTATTGATACTTCATTCTTTCTCCCCCTTCTCCTTATTACCAGAGTTATATAGAGTTCCTTAATAAAAACAACTTTTTCTTTTGAATCTTGACTACTTGTGGGGATTTTTGTTTTTGTTTTTCATTTCTTTTAAAATAGGGTCCTAGTGTTCCCTGCTGTACTACATTGTTAATTGATTTTGGTCTGTTACATTCTCTGCTCTATAAAATATGCTTTTAAGGAGACTTGGAGAACCTCTTCTTGTTAGTCAGTGGTCACAGTGTAAAATAATTGGTGGCGACTCTTGGGGTCATAACCCCCCACCCCAAATAATTAAATTCTATACATGGATAATTATACATTTGTTATAATTCTCCATGTATAGAATCTAATTAGTGGGAGGTTTTCCTAATTCCCACCCCCGCTGTAGACACCTGCCCTTGTTGTTGTCCCCCCACCACCTGTCTCCTGTCTTGTGCCTGACTGCTGCCTGCCCCTCTGTGCCTGCACCTGCCCCTCTGCATCATGCCTCTCCCATCACCTGCTCCCACCTTTTATAGCCTGCCTCCCACACCCACTGCTTTCCCTGTGCCAACTCTTTCTTATGTAACCTTAATTTACTACTATGCTAACCTAGCTCACAGAGCAGGTCCAAGCACCTTAGCCTGAAGGAGCACAACATAGGAACCAGTAAAAATTGATTTTTAAATCTTCCAAAATATTCAAAAGGGAGGGAGGAAGGAAATTCTGTTCTCCCTTTTGTCTCCAGCTCCTAAGCAGTAACACTGGGGCTGATTTAACAACCACATAAAATCTGAACCACCTTTATTGGGAAAGGAAGTGGGGGTCAGAGGAATGGAAGCCATTTTCACTGGCTATAGGTTTTTCCTTCAATTCTTCTTAAGCTGGGGCTTCTGTCAACTCGTCTCTGCTGCAATATACCATTTTGAAGTTATTGAAATTGCCTCACCCTTGAATATCTCCCTTCTATGGAATCTTCTTTTTGAGGGAGGATAATAGGGGAGAGTCTGAACATTTGTAACAGGTTTTTTTTTTTTCTTTTTCCCTTCCTTGATGGCTCTTCCCTGGAATCTGCAACCCAGATTCTTAAAGCAGTAGGCATCAGTATGCAGCTCTTGAAACAGAGACCGTCAGTGTAGCTCCTCTACTACAGGGGCTGACATCCTTTTAACAACAGCGGGTTGTTGCTTACAACCTGGCCACTGCCAGGCTGCTTGTTTCCCACCCTTTTCTCCTCCCTCCCCACCCACAGCCTACCCTGAACAGAGGTGTAGCTCTGGGTCGCCTTGTCAGCTTCACTACCCTCCCCACCACCACCCACATGAGAGGTGTCACTGCTGCAGGCAGAGGCATTAGTATGGCCAGCAGCCTGGGCTATAATGCATGAGTCACCAAATGTAGGGACTTTCTGGCATCTGGCTGCTGCTGTTGCTGCCAAATGTCAAGACCAGCAGTCAGCAAAGGTAAGTTTGGTGAGAGAGGCAGCCACTGCGGTAAAGGGGTTTTGTTAACCCCCTGGATGTTTGCTGTGCCAGCGCCTCCCCCCACAGCAGTGGTGTCTCCTATGGTGGGTGGGTAAGGAGGCATGAGGCTGACAAGGGGACTGGACCCACTAGTATGTAACTCCCACAAACCTCCAGCTGTTCTATCAGCTTCTGGGGACTTTGCTGCTGGCCATATGAGGCCTTAGGGCTGTAGGTTGCTGACCCCTGCTCTATCAAATCTACTTGCATACTTGCATGCCTCTTTTCCTTAATACAAGCTTTAAACTTGCAATGATTCCCAAACATTTTAAGATAAATTAATGTCCATAATTATATATCTAATGAACACTACGTAGTGATTAACAAATGCAAATATATATATATATAATAATTAAACTAGGGGGCAAGCTTGCTAATGATCATTAACACAAAATTAATGAGTTTTCAAAGCAGATTGTGAGGATCTGCTTGATGTCAATTGATATTAATGAGAATTACGTGGTTCACTCCCCTCACACAACTTTAAAATTGTTTCTTAGAGAGGTATAATATAGGAGCACGGATCATGGTTCGGAACACCCACTGACATGGTACGTGCCTTGATTCTAGATTTATGGTATTATTTAGTATCTAGATTAAAAGATATCCTCCTCTGTATGCTTTGGCTATCTGATTTTTAAACAAGGTTGACTCAAATGGTCCAACTGTGCAGAGCTGACATGTGGGTGTTGCGTCAGTTAGTCATGTAGTGCTTTTAAAGTGTAGAGGTCTGTTTTCATGAGATAGCAGACTTAGAAAGCTTAGCTGTTCTGTGTGGGAGGTTCATACTGTTGGAAGGAGATGATTAATTATGTTGTGAGTTGCTCGGTATTTTTCTCTCCTAAACAGTGTGCAATGAGCCAAATTTGTGGTTACAAAAAGTTAAGGGTTTCATCTGGCAGCTCAAATTTAATTACTTGGCTTAGGCTTTGGGAAGCCCAGTATAAAAAATGTATATATCCTGTTAATGTCTGATGCTTGCTGTTTGTAAACAAACCAGTCGTTACAAGACAATTTATGTAAAGCATGTATAACTTCACATTTTGAAGAAGAAAAAATGTTGTTTCATTGAACCAAATCCAATTCTAATATATCTGGGACCATTTAACTTGCCATCTACCACCACCCCTAAATCAATAATCTCTCAGTTGTTCTGTCAGTATGTAATAATAAGTTGAAAAAAGGCTGTATTGTAAATGTCATTAAGTATTGAGAGAGAATATGAAAAGATAATGTTTACCAGTGCCCACACTGATAATTTGCAGTGATATGCACATACACGAAAGATTAAATCTGAACCAGAAATAAATTGACTTACTGTATTTATCTGAATCCAAGATTATTTTGAATTTAAGGCAACCTCCCACCCCAAATAATTAATTTCTATACATGGATAATTATACATTTGTTATAATTCTCCATGTATAGAATCTAATTAGTGGGAGCTTTTAAATTTGCGCCCCCACCCCCACTGCTGTGGTGAGGAAAGCAGCAGTGGGGGTAAGGGGCCAGACACCTGCCCTTGTTGTTGTCCTCTTCCCCCCACCCCCCCTTGCTGCCTGTCTCCTGTCTTGGGCCTGACTGCTGCCTGCCCCTCTGTGCCTGCACCTGCCCCTCTGCATCATGCCTCCCCCATCACCTGCTCCCACCTCTTATAGCCTGCCTCCCACACCCACTGCTCTCCCTGTGCCAACTCTTTCTCCCCCCTTCCCCCTGCCCCAGGCATTGGCATGGAGGACAGGGGGTTGAAGAAAAGGTTGCAGATTTCCCCCTCCCCCTTCAAGTCCACTCTGCATTCCCCCCAGCTGTGTGCCTCCTTCCCTGCCAGATGAGCCATTCTAGCCCAGGCTGGTGACTGCTCAATTCTGGCTTCAGCCCTGACCCTGGGACCAAAACAGGAGCTGAGCCACTGCCTGCCCTGGACAGGTACTCAAATCTAAGATGAGGCTTTTGTTCCCCCATGCTAACTAGGGGAGGAAGGTGAGGAACTTTATCTTGGGTTTGAATAAATACGGGAGTAGTTTCCAAAAAAGACTTTGATACATGGTATGTTAGCGTCTAATCAGAATACATACTTAAATATGTTAGCAGCAAATAAGGCTGTGACTGCAGATATAACTTAAATTATTGGAGCATTTTTGTGTTCTGCTGTACATAATTCTAAAACATCAAAGCCTGGAAATGAATTAAGTTTCCCTGTGTGTTTAGTTTAGGGTTTTTTGTTTGGGCATTTTTGATCTTTGTTGTCAGTAAATTTCTTATGATTTACTAATTATTAATGATTATTTAATCATTAACTGAAAATTAATTATACCGTTATATTCAAATATATAACACATTCAGAGTTGAACAAGAAAGTACTCTATTGTAGCTGTAAAAGAAAAGGTTGAAAGATGTATAATTGGTATAATATTTTGGGGTTTTGTCATACCTTCATTTTTAAATGTTTACAAATATTTAGTTATTTCAGTACTTAAGCAAATAAGGTGGAAAATAATTTATGGGAGCAGAGGGTTAAGGAATACTTTTGGTTAGAGACATTGTTCTTTATAGGCTCAATATACATTACTTTATTTAGTGTATTTAGTTGTTATGCTGCAGCCAAGAATTTCCAGTACTGTTCTGGACCACAACCAAAAAAAAATCACATGATCAAGAATTTGCCATATTTTCTTGCCTATAACATATTCCACAATGTAGTGCACACCTTGTTTTTGAAAGGCAGCATGCAGAAAAAAAGATCATCCCCAGAATGTCATTGAGTGGTGGCAGCAAGTGAGCTGAACCTGTTCTTGAGCCTGCTGCCTGGTGTTTTGGTGCCTGCAGCTAGAGCTGTGCATCAGTATACATGGTCATGTCATCTGACCAGGGACTGGAAATTTGATGGCAGGGGAGCAGTGGGAGTGCTAGTTGCTATGGCAGTTAGCAATGCCATCACTTCCTCAGTGCCAGATTTCTGAATCTGTAGGGACCCCCACAAGCTGGATGACTTGGCTCCAAGATTCGCATACTTTAAATATAATGTGGACCCCAATTCCCACTGGTTGTTTTTTGGGGAAAAGATGCATTTTATGTACAGGAAAATATGGCACATAGCCTATAGCTTTACTTTAAGGTTCTAGTGACTCTCTAAATACCAAGATACATGTGATTATAAGGTTAGTGGGGGTATGCAAAACAGGCCCTATTCAATTTGGATTCGGCCCGAATCAGGGACAGTGATTTGATTTGGATCACTGTCCCCGATTCGATTCAGCCGAATCTGAAGATTCGATGCTGATTCAGAGAATCAGCGATTTGGACATAGAAAAAACATTTAAAGCTGTGTCTACATACCTCGAGGTACCAGGTATGGCTCGTGAATGCTGTGATGCTGGGGCAGATGGAGCGTCCCACAGGAGTACTTCTGGTCCACTTCTGGGTGTGGCAGGGAGCACACTGGGGGGCCCCCCCCGTACCCTCTGGCTCAGCAATCGGCCACAGGGGGACCCCAGGTGCCCTCCCAAGACCCAGGAGGCACCAGTTGCTGAGCTGGAGGAGAGCGCAGGGGGGGCCCCCAGCATGTTCCCCGGCAGACCCAGAAGTGGCCCGGAAGTGCTTCAGGTCTACTTCCAGGTCTGCTGCTGAGCATGCTGAAGAGCCCCCCGTGCTTCTGTGGGACACTCCATGTGCCCTAGCATCACAGCATTCATGAGCTGCCTGCTACCTAGAGGTATGTAGAAAAAACATGTTCCACAACGTAGTACACACATTGTGCCTATGTCCGAATCACCAAATCTTTCAGAATCTCTCTGAATCGATTTGGAGGGTTCTGATTCAATTCAGAGAGATTAAAGGGTCCTCTGATTCGATTCGGATTTGGAGATTTGGCCACCGAATCAGGCCGTATCTCCGCCGAATCAAATTGGGGACCGAAGCTTCACACAGCCCTAGAAGTTAGCATTACTAACAGAGCACAGATAGCATTAGAATGCCTTTACATTTTTTAGTGATAAAATACATGTATGTTTGTTGAGATCAGCTAAGGGAAATCTAACTTCAGCACACTCTCTGTTCTACTTTGTGTTAGGTTGACAGGAAAGGAGGAAAGTGAAGTAGGCATAGATCTTTGACATGAGTATGGATAAAAAACAGCTGATACCAAGTTGGCTTACAAGGATCAAAATTTCCTTTGTACTATTTAGTCCATGCACTCTTCCAATTAAATCTTGAGTGCTCAGGTCATAAGCCCAGTAGGTTGACATAAGAAAACTAGGTAGCTTTGTTTCATATTACAGGATAGATGTGTTACATGTGAATATATGTGCACATACTATTCCATTTTCATAAAAGTAGAAAACTCTGGAAAACAACATTATTTTTGTTGTCTTTACGTATTTTTATATAACACATTTTATTTAATTGCAGCTGTTTTGGGGAGTGTTTTTCTCTATCAGCTGAGAGCTAATGCCCAGGAAACAAATACCCTAGTTATGTAATACAGGAAGTATTGCAAAGTTAAAACTTCTTAAAACTGATACAGGCAACTCCCGCTTATTGCTCTTAATTAGTTCCTGAAAAACCGAGCGGTAAGTGAAATGTGCGTCAAGTGAAACCGTAAGTTTTTAACAACCCAAGATAGTGAGTGCAAGTGTTTTTGATGACCCAAGATAGTGACTGCAAGCGTTATAACGAAACTTGTTGAGCGCTAAGTGGAATCAGGTGTCAATTTAAAATGAGCATTATAGCAAAATAGCGCTAAGCAAAACAGCGTTAGGTGGGGGTTGCCCATATAAGAATTTGGTTGCCACTTGTTAATAATAGCCAAAGGAGCAAACCCAGGAGGTTGTGAGAACTGAAGGCATCATCCTGAGTAAAGACATGTCACAAGACTCGGCAAGAATACCACAGAATGTAAACAAGTTTCAAAGGAAATATGAAGTCAAAATAAGTTCTTTTTTCAAAATAAATAACATTACCTATTCAAATTGTATGCTATTATACTACAAGGCATTATTGGGTGTCATCTGTCACAAGCCTGGATGAAGATGACAGATGGTCTGACCACTCAAAGCTATCCAAAATAGCAAATCAAAAAACCCCTGCCCAAAAACAACTCAATCTTAGAGGCATATAAACTTACTAGGTGCCTCCATTTTTATCTATAAACCTCCCTAGGCATTTGAAATTTTGTTTTCACAAGCCAGAACTGCTCTGATGTAAGCAGCTTGGTGCCTAGGACTGCCTAACCCCAGTTCCTGTGGGTCCAGAAATTGGTAGAGTGATCCTTAAAGCACCTAAGAGATATGACTTGTTGGTGTGCTCAAAGCAAACAAAACTCACACAGTGACAGCACAGAAATCAGCACAGAACAGTCGCTTCCATTTCCATTCAGACCCATAGCTGGAAAACATGGTGGTACCCATCCCGCTCTGCTGTGTGCACTCCTTTTAGCTCCTTGAATCATGCATCTCAATGACGCAGCATCAACTGGAACAATGGAGAGTGTCCCCATGTCGTTTAGCTGGTAGTGTGGTGATCAGAGCCCTCTCCTGGGTGGTGGACAATATGGATTTGAATTTCCTGAGGCTAAAGAGGTCCTGTTAGCCAGGTCTCCCATATCCTGGATTCGTGTTCTAACTACAAGGCTATTACATGAATAATGGGCATCGCTTCTTCCTCCTGCTTGTGGTGTCCGACCGGCTTGCCGGGCTATGACTGGGAGCCCGGTACGTCAGGTGGGTACTTCGGCGAGTGGAGTGGAATTAGGCACAGATGCATATTGGTAAAATAGATTGTTTACATACGCCGCCGATGCGTGCAGCACAGGAAGAAGCTGACTTTGATTGCAGTTACAAACGTAGCGAGAGCTCTTTGAGACGAGACGAGACGTTCTGTAAATGGCTTATCGAGCATGCAGGGGAGGGGGTACGTCAGGGAGGTCGGTGATGGGGAGTCATTGGTGGGTGATCAGTCTGCCAAGTTTACTCCAGGATGCGTGCGGAGTTCTCCAACGTGGGCGGAAGCTGCTCGTACTTTTGAATAGTTAACAGGCCAATTGCTAGTTGCCAAGTGGGAATAATTTGTAACCGGCCAATGGGTGGCATGCATTTTGGCGTGCATAGTTAGCCAATTACAAGGGCTTGTGAATTTTAAACAAATGTAGTCGTTGGGCTTGGCGGGCTTTTCACTGTGCTGGGATTTTTCACTGTGCCATAGGCATTTACTTAATGGGTTCTGACACTGCTTTCTTTTAAAAACTTTGAGCTCTGCTCAGTTCTTCTGAAAAATACGTGTAGGTGCCTGCCCTCAAGAGTGTGTTCTAGGGTTGGGATCCCATGTGGATAGGAGAGGTCTGGCTCCCTTGCAGCATCGATACAGGTGCCTAAACCCTAGAGAGAGGGAAGTTCAGGGATGCCAGCGATGGATCCAGTACTTACCAAAGAGGGGTATAGGAGTAGTAACCCTCACTGCAGGGGTGGCTGCACCCCTTGCTCCCAGCCTCTGCCCACATCACTGGGCAAAACATAAGTCTGTAAAGTAAGTGAAAATACTGTTGCTGCTGCTTTCTATACTCCTCGAGTGTGGAGAAGCTTCAGAGCCAGGTGGGATGAGTGGGGCCTTGGGTCAGCTGGGGCAGGGACAGTGGCAACAACATAGTGGGAGAGTATCATATTTACTTAAATAGAAGACAACCCTAATTTATAAGATTACTCCCCATTATTTGGATTCTATATATGGAAAACTTATGAATTTGTTACAGTTTTCCAGGTATAGGATCTGATTATTGGAGTTTTGCCTCATATTTGTCCCCTTCCCACTGCTACAGCAGGGAAAATAAATATGGGGGTTTGGTAGACCCTTTGCCCTCTATCTTCCCTCTGCAGCCCCTTCCACCCTACCCTTATTGTCAGGCCCTGCTCTCCCAGATCACATAGAAGTGAGGGGCAAATTTAAAAACAATAATTTTGAAATTAAACATGGCTGTAACAATTTCTGTATAGTACCCATACACTTAGTTCATCCAGAATTGATGCATGTTACCTTTTTCTGAAACTGCTGAAAGTTTTGGCACAGGTACTCTATAAACAGACTTTTGAGCAGCACTATGTCACCTACTTATATGTAATCCAAACTTTTTTTGCAAAAATATTTATTTCTATATATATAAATAGATATATGTATATAACTGGTCCTCTAACAACCGGTCTTGTGACCACTGTGGTTTACTTGACAGTCCAAAGCACATTTTTACAGTTGCATCATTCTTAGTCTCATTACAAAGATTGCACTGCATACCTGCATTTTTGCCTGCCTGTACACTCATCAATGTCACTTTGAAATTGTCACAGTTATGTACAGGACTACTTCAGTCCTCTCCCCCTTTTCTCCCCCCACCCCCAAGTTGCCTAGGCCTTTCATTCATCATTGTCATCTTCATTGCTCTCTTCAGAGAGCTTGTTTCTGTCAAGTCTATGCCAGGCTTCTGTCTTCCATACAATGTTCGCCATCCCTTTCCTGTCCTCTTCTACTGTCTTTGTGTAGTACCGCTCAGTCCCACTTTAATACAGTCCTTGGCTGGGAGGTCTGTGTGTCTATTTATGAGCAAGTTTCTAGTCTTCCATAAGGCGTTCTTGAAGCAGAAGATGAATTGGTCAAAGCAGACTGTCGAGGCTCCTTGCTGCTTAGTCAAATACCCATACAAAACTGCCTCTGTCACCACCAGGAGGAGCATGCGTATTCTCTTCCACACATTTCTGGTATATGGGCAGTCCCAGAAGAGTTGGTCTATTGTTCTGCCTCCAACCAACAGGATTGCGTGGGGCAGTTGAGTGAACCGCTCTGCCCTGCACTGTTTTTCCATGCTCGCATGAGGAGTGCCCAGTGGACTACCTGCCACTGTGAGTCTCTGTGCTTCTTCTGCAGCTCCTTGTGGAAGATTCGCTCCCACATGGCTTGGCCACTGTCACCAGATAGTAGGTCCAGGGGTGATATGATGTCTTGCCCTCACCACCTCCTGCATCTTGAGATGGTTTACCAGCATTGCTGGGGCCTCAATGTGATGTTTGTATTTGTCCCAAAAGCGTTTCAGGACTTCGTAGAACCATGGGAACTCCAAACTATTTATGATATTAGCCCAAAGCCAAAGGCTTGTGATTTACCACGTAGTTTGTTGGGCTGAGCCCCACCAAAATCAACAACATTTCACAAACCATGGTGATCCCACAGCTCAGCACTGCTCAGTAGGTGTGTGTACTCCAGATGCCCCCCCACAAAGGACCCATGTGCTAATTAGTCCCCCCTCCAAAAACTTGTATGCCAATGAGGCATAGGGCAGCTTGGTCCGGATTCACGTCATGGAGGGCAGGGCCACACTAGTCATATGCACCAGGCTGAGAGGGGGTGAAGAAAGGGATCCTGAGTGAACTGTTTGGGGCCCCCTTTGGTGATGTTTGTCAGAGATTTAAGGCTGGTGAAGAAACAGGAATCACTGGAAATGGGAAAAGGAAGTCAAAATGTATTTACAATGTAGTGGCTAACCATGACTTGAAAAAGAGTTGGTACTGAAGGGGACTGTGGTTAATGAGCATTACCATACATCTTTATCAGATAGATTAGCATAGCCTATATTTGCCTTTTGGCACCAAGGGGAAGGTGTCAGGCCCTCCCAGTGCTGACTCTGGCCCTCCCAGTGCTGGCCTGGTACTGCAGTACTTCTAGTTCTGGTGCCAATTCCCTGTAGAGGGAACACCTGCTCATTTTTTTTTTTTTTAATTAAAAGGGACAAAAAAAAAAAAAGGTTTCAATCAGCATGTTTGCTCAATATGAGCTATGTAATTTATAGTCAGACTCAGTATTGGCTGCATTTAATCAACATCATAGTTCATTTCCATTGCTGAGAACATGCTGCTTTTTGCAGCAGTTTAAGGAGAGACAATGTATTTAGTGAGATTTCCTTGTATGTGATTGTAAGACGAGAGACTTTCTTCCCCATGCTGGTGTGGAGGGAGGGAAACCTTGTCTTGTATTCAAGTAAAAATGGTAGTCCCCCCCCCTGCCTGGAGCAGCCACAGGGAAGGGGAACCCCCCATCCATCCATGCTCTTGTCCCCCATCCCCATCCCCAGCCCCAGCCCCAGCCCAGCCCCCATGTAGAAGGTAAGAAAACCTCTGGTGCTTTCCTGGCCCCAAGCCAGCAGAAAAATGAAAGAGGGTGGGAGGGAAGGGGCAGAGAGAGGGTGTGCTTCTGAGCAAGAAGGGGAAGGGAGGGAGGATTTTCACATGCTCTGGAAGCTTAAAAAATTCCCTGGAGGGTTCTGTGTTGTGATGAATACTGCAAAAGTGCTGCTAAGGCAAAAACTATCTTTAAGGTACATGCATACCACATAGTGGGAATACATAACGTACAATACATCTTGAAGAACTTCAGTTGATAGTAATTTATTTATCAATTAGGACAGTTCTGATTATTCTTGACACCCATGTAAATGGTCAATTCTCTTTTGAATTGGAATTTATGAGCCTCAATGATTTCTTTTGTTTGGAAGTTTTGTACCTATGGTAAAAGTTTTTCCGTTATAGGTATTTAATGCTTGATTTTTTTCCTGTGTCATAAAATGGGGAGAGCTAAAGTTTTTGCCTGCTCCAACTCATTTTATGCACTTTTATCCCATCTCCTTTTATTTATATCAACCAGTTGATTGGAATTGAACAGGGGATCCCAAAGCCTCTTGATGTTGATCCTGGGCAGCAGGGGCTGAGCATGCATATGCATGCACGCACCACTGCCCAGCCCAGCTAGTCAGTCGGTGGAGGAGGGAAGGGGCAGAGGCCTGGGGGACACATGCAGCAGAGCTTGGAGTGGAAAGCCTAGTTTGCTGTGCACAGATCGGGGGGTAGATGTCTCCCCCAAAAGTAGGGCAGCACCAGCAACTCTGAGGTACGGAATGGGGCAGGTTCTGCACAGCTGAGGCAGGACAGGGGACAGAGCTGTGAGTAGGTTGTCTGGGGGGCACAGGAAGGGGGGGGCACGCAGCCTGGGAGGACACAGGGGTGTGTGTGCCCCCGGGTCTGCCCGCGGGGTGGGGCAGGCTGGGGCCAGTGCAGTGCTAGGCTCTTCCTAGTGTTTTTCTAGCTGCAGCTGTGGGAGCAGGGCCACTGCCACCTCCTCCCCACCGTGGCCCTTTTCCCTCCCCTGCCCACAGACTTACCTGCTGGGTGGGGAGGAGGGGGTAGACCTTTGATTCCTTTTAAATTCCAAAAGTGATCTCCAACTTAAAAAGGTTGGAGACCACTGATTTATACCATTTCTTAGGCAGTCGCAATTGTGCCCATTCAGTTTTATCTGCAAGCTTTCCATACTCTTTATTATTCTTGATGCTGTACTATAAACCTTGTTAAATAATTAAATCATCAGTAAATATGATGATTTAATATTACTTTCTCATTGTTTCCTCTTGTATTGTATCATTCTTTTGATATTAATGCAAGACCTGAAATAGAACTTTGAGTTACCCTACAGTTAACCTTCTGCCAAATAGGCATTGATTAACTTTTTGAATATCATAATCTCATTTAATGCCAACAAAATTATGATTTATACTTTCTCTGTTCTTCCACTGATTAAGGAGAATTGAAAGGATTCTGGTGAGACAACTGTGGCATCATTTGGAAATTGTTAGATTTCCTTAACCCTCTCTATCCATTTCAAAATGAATGTAGTAATTGTTCAGATGGTGTCACCCTTGTTTGATTACATTCTCATGCTAACAGGAAATTATCTCCAGGATGTTCTATTTAGCTCAGTAAGAATCCTTTGGTAGCCTTGATTGAGAGATTTTCTTAGCTTGTTTAGGCAGTCCTTTCTAAAAGTCCTTTCTAAAGTGGTCCTAGTGTTGCCTGGCAAGGAAGTTGTAAAGAATTTGTTTGGGCAGTTGTTTTGTTGCTTGAGGCTCTCTTGCACATGGTTCCACAAGACTTTAATTATTAATTCTGCTCATTGCTGGGACATTATTAGAGAAGCATGGTGATTTGGGTTGGAGTATCACCAGGAGATGGATGGCACATCTTCCCTTTTCTTGTTTTCAGTACAATTGGGTGCATGTTTCCCCAGTGCCAAACTGAAATTGAGGCCTGTGTGAGAATATGCAGGGTTCAGTCTGTCTAAGAAAGGCAGATTTAGGAGGGTGGAGGAAGAAACAGGAGGGCTGTAGGACAGCTGCTTTATCCATTATTTAAAGAAGGGATTGCCAGCCTGTGGTGTGCATGTCGCATGTGGCCTGGACAGCCTGTGTGGCCCACAGCAGATTAGAGAGGGGGAAGGGAGCAGAAAACAAAGTAGCAGGTTGGGCAGGGGAGCACAGAGCTGGAAGAAAGCAGAGCAGCAGATCAGGCAGGGGGAGTGGTTTGAAATGGCACTTGGGGAAGGGTGCAGGGCTAATTTGTAGCATTGAGGCAATCTTCTTTGCCTTGGCATTGATGTCCAAGGTTTGCAAACACTGGAAGCTGAGCATATTACTTTGTATCCATTTTTTAAAAGTATAATTATATTGGGGAGCTTGAATTGCAGTATTTACAGTTAGGAAGAGTATATTGAATTAGAAAAGACAATACTCTAGCTTTTTAAAATAAGGACTGTATATCTTCTTTAATTATATTTGGTGCTTTCATTCTTAATTGATGCTTAACATCTAAGGACTAGCCGAGTCTTTTGTCCCCCAAACTTTAAACTTGAAAAAATCAAAGAAGGTTTTTCAAAATACAGCGTGCATTTATTTTTATAACTTGTCTGACAGAATGATTAGTTTGAAAATATAATATCTGATGCTGCATTGATGGCTAATAGCATGATTATATCATTATTAAGTCAAAAGGTAGCAGCAGCAGCCATAGGAAAAACCACCCAGAGTAAGAGAGTGCTAATTTTCAAGTCTTAAAAATGCTTCAGACAGGGTCATTATTAGTTACGTATTTGTTCCTTTGGAAGTTTAATTTTTAAGCATTGCTATCCTAATTAGTGAATACTAATTATTAGTGGATAAGTGTGAATTATTTAGACTTGCCTATTTTAATCTGCTTTTTAAAAGATTTACTTGGATGGTTTAACTGCCTTTCACTCAAAGTATTTTACATTATTATGAAAATGCATGTGCAAAATTCAAATGAATTGCTATCTACAGAAGAATCTCACTAAACTCATGTTAGCTATGTCCCTTTTAAATGATGTAATTGGTATTAAAGAGCACCTGCTGATCTTGGAATAAATACTTTTGCTTAAGCTGTTATCCAACATAGTTAAAACTCTTCTTTAGCACTTGGATAAATGAAACAGGTCATAATTATGTTGTCTAAGAATGTCTGGGTCAGAACTTTCTTAGCTAATAAAAGAGAAAAAGGTTGACATAGGTCTCTTCTGTTCTTTCATGTTATGCTGATAAATTATTCCAAAGTCCTGTTAGTGAAGTAAATTAAAAAAAAAAAAAAATCTGTCTTGATATATTCTTGGAGTTTGCAATCTTTTCTGCTACTTCAATTTTAACAAATTATTGTTAGTACCATATTTATTTTACGTTGTTCTTAAGTCAGAAAGCAGAATTTTGCCAACTTTAACCCCAGTCATTTACACACACAATTCTTTTCAGAATTTTACTCACTTCAGTAGCCCTGTTGGAGTCTGTGGAACTACTCATGTGAGTAAAGTTGTACACATGATTAAATACTTATAAGCTCAAGGGTTTTGTCTTTTAAAGAAAATCAGTGTGTTTATAATCATTGGAATTGGAACTTGTCAAGCTTAGAGCATCATTGCAGAAAGTGTTTAAATGCCCATTAATTTAAACAGAATTATGTTAACAAATAGAGGACAACTTATCCTCAGGTAAATTCTATGCTTTTACAGTTCACTATAAAGTATTAAATATATAGCAGTTAATGCGAAAAGATGTGCTTAGGCATAGATTTTTTTGGTTCTTAAATTTGAGATGGCATCAGTGCTACAGATTTATGCGCCTAATTATGCACTTTGAAGGTTCTGATTAACTTCGTAAAAGTACCTGTGAACAAGGTTTGAAGGACTGGGACCTAAATGCGTTTCTCTTAGTGCCTTATGAACATGGTGTTATTGCATGCCATATTTAGTGTGTTTGTGGCGCGCTTGTGCTCATGTGCTCTCTCTTGCTCTCTCTCCCCCCCTTCTTTCTTTGCGCCTACATTCCTTCCCCCATCAAAATATCACATCAAATATAATTAGTTTTCAGTAAAAGAAGGATTTTCCTTCCCCCACCCCTTTCGCTCAATTCCTACAGTCTAGCTTATCATGACTCCTGGCAGTATTTTTAGTTTCTTTATTCTGTGTATTTGTAATGATTTGAGGAATCTGTTTTGCAGTCCTAACACTGCAAAGTTAGGAACTTTGGTTGATGCTATGAAATTGTTGTGGTGAAAGTTGCTGCATTTACCTTTTGCTGACAAGGCTTCAGAAATAAACCCACCCATCAAATTACTTATGATGGAGAGCTGTCAAAGTACAGTCATTAAGTTAACTACAGTAAGCAGTTGGCTTGGTGAGATGGTTAGAGCTGAGAGAAGCTACTTCTGCCAACTTGTCTGCTTGGATTTTGTGAAGTACAAAGTGGAGAAACACTACCAGCTGAATAATACCATATTTACTCAAATATAAGATGGTCTTCTCCCCCAATAATTAGAACATTCATACGTTTGTTATAATCTTCCAGGTACAGAACCTAAATTATTGGTGGTTCTCCTTGAATTTGTCCCTCTCCCACTGCTACAGCAGGGAAAATAAATCTGGGGGGTCAGGTAGCCTCCTTGCCCTCTGCCCCACAAATTCTTCTGTATATAGGCAACTTACTACAGGTACACAGGTAGTGCAGGTACCTGTACTAACTACAGGTACACAGTTCATCCAGAACTGATGCATTTTACCTTTTCTGGAACTGCTACAAGTTTTAGCATGGATACTCTATAAACACACACTGTTAAGCAGCAGCACTTGTGTACCTACTTATATATATGTGCAGAGGTCAGCAACTTTTTTAGCTGGAGTGCCAAAAACACCCCAACCCTGACTTTCACCTCAACTTGTGCCCTGTGCCGTGAATAACCCATGCAGTTGCCACCAGAATGGAGCCTGTGCCAGAGCCCAGGGCAGCTGTTCACAACCTGCCCACAGCCTGTTGCAGCTGCCCAGAGCCTGGACCAGCTGTGGCATGCTGAGCAAAATGGCTTTGCATGCCATGCTCTGGCACACATGCCAGGGGTTTCCAACCTCTGATATAGTAAAAACTATGCATGATATTAGCTCATGATTTACTACATAGTTCACTGGTCTGGGCTCTAGCAGAGTCAACAGCATTTCAAACCATGGTGATCCCACAGCTCATCACTGCTCAATGTATGTGTATACTCCATATACCTCCCCCCACCTTTCACTGGGGTGGTAACTGACCTGGCATTTCCTAGGGACTCCTGCACCACTGGGAGCCCCACCAGGCCACCCACTCCCAGCACGGTGCAGTTTTAGATCATACACAGGACCAAGAGCCTCCTTACCATCCCCTACAGCTCCTCCCTTACCTTCAGATGATATCAGCAGCCCTCCAGCCAGGCAGTGTTGTTGCCTGGCCTCTAGGCAGCCGAGCTGTCCTGTTTATATGAGCAGCCCCAGATCCCAAAATGGCTGCCCTAATCAGGCACCTGGTAGCTGCCAGCTCCAGGACCTTAAAGTGGCCGGCACAACCAGTGCCCTGCCACAGTGAGCAAGGGAGAAAATTTTCACGGGGACTCTGACCCCAGTGGAAAGAAATGGTCAAGAATTGACTTTGTGTTCTATCAAGAGAAACAGAGATAAGGAAGAAAGGAATTGTAATTGTGGCATTTAGGGATCACCAGATGCTGAAGACAAAACTGAATCTTGGTAAAAACCTGCCTGCATGTACCCCTCTAGCCTCTTTCCAAGTACTCCTGGGGGTATGTGAACTCCTGGTTGACAACCCCAGTTCTAGACTGAGCACTGAGTCCTATTGGGTAGAGTGATTTTCTTTAACCTTTACTAATCTATGGAGGAGCCTCTGGGAACCCCATAAGGTTGGGCCCCTAATATAGTCCATGGCCTGTTTTGACCTATTTATAAAACTTTTCTAAAAAGGTTACATGAATATATTGTCTCAAATAGTATGTAATTAGAAGTTATAATCCCTATTCCATGATGATATCTTTGAGCTTTAACATATCTTAAATTAAGTCTATCTTTATATAGGTTTATTTTTATCCAAAAGGCATCTTAACAAAAAAATACGATTAAATAAAAAACCTTATTTAAAGTTAAAAAAATCAGATTTTTTTTTTATTTTAAAAAAATCGTTGATTTTTTTTATCGACTCTGCTTTATTAGTATGTGTTAAAACTAATTTATGGAAAGTAAGAAACCTCTGAGTTTTTAAGGGGTTGGCCTTCACTGAAAGAGTGCCTGAAGCTAGGGCTGCATGAACTGAAATAGTATATCAACTGGGACAAGGAAGAGATCCGAGAAGAAGAGGCAGAGCAGAAGTGGAGGAAGGAGGACTGGACACACTTGTTTAACTGAACTAACAGAGAGAACTGATGAGAGGGGCAGAGAGTTTCAGGTGATTACTGAGGTAGTAGTTTTTCATGGGGTTCTCTATGAAGAAAAAAGCTCTGTAAGGATTTTGTGGGAAGTTTTATGATTTTTAAGGATTTAATATATGTAGTTGTACGTTTTTGGATATGTAGTTTTTACAATATTAAGTTTTGGTAAAACGGGGATGCTCAGTATGTGAAGCTTTGTAAGTGTAAGGTGATAAATGTGTTTTTAATGAAACTTGTAAATAAAACAAACAAACAAAAAAGGTTCCCATCAGTATGTTTGGCCAGTATGGGCCATATATTTTATAGTCATACTCAGTGTTGGCTGCATTTAATCACCTTCATAGTTGCTTTCCGTTACTGAGCACGTGCTTCTTTTGGCAGCAGTTTAATGATAGACAAAGTATTTAATGAGGCTTCCTTGTATGTGAATGTGAGATGAAGGTCTTTTTTCCCCCTATGCTGACTGGGGTAAAAAAAAAAAAATCTCATCTTGTATTTGAGTAAATGTGGTAGTTAGGTGCTGGAAGGGAGAGGGATATAAACCAGAGAAAGCTTACAGCAACAAGAAGCTTGGGGAATGGTCGAGGAAGAGGGAAGGATAGTACCGGGTTACAGACAGGGATAATCAATTTAGCTGCAGGACCAGTTTTGGTCATAGGAAATGGGTGTATGGTTTACTGTTTTGTTTTTTTTCTTGCTCTGTTGTTTCTTATGCTACTAAGTGAAGAAAACGAATGTTTTATTATATACAAAGCCTGTGTTGCATCTATGGGGTACCCACATGTTAATATTTTCTTTGTCTTGTGTCATCTATTTTTGTTGGCTACAATGGGAGACAAGGTTATATACCATTGTCCTGCTTTACTTATGGCAGGTTAGGGTGCTATGCCTTGTGGTTGTGAGAGGGGTGACTGTAGTTTTAGTAATTGGTTAGGCAAGGCTTTGGATGGGATCATTTAAACAGGGATGATCCTGCTTCAGGCAGGAGGTTGGACTACATGACCCCCAGGTGTCCCTGCTAGCCTTATTTTTCTATGATTCTATGATCTGACTTCTCAGAGTAGAACCATGTTCAATCAATACTATTCTTAAATTTGCAAGTTCAATTATTTTAAATAGTAATTGGTAAGATCATCTAAAAATCCATGCATTTTATATTGATATTCATTGAAATTGAAATGTGAGGTCAATTATACATGTACGGTAAGGGTAGGGAAGGTATCTTGTTTATTGTCTGTTAAATGTTCTGTGTCAGTTATAAGATCATTGTTATCTTTAAGTAAGCTCATGCTTTGCTCTGCTCAAACAAAGGGAGCGACAATAACTACACGCGTGTGTGTGTGTGTGTGAGTGTGTGTGTGTGTGTGTGTGTTTGTGTGTATACATACACACACAAAGGGAGCAACAATAACCAAATATATGTGTGTGTGTATATACATGTGCGTATACACCCACACACTTCTCTTGCACCCCAAATGTCTTCCTAATCATCTGGGCGTGCTTCAGTGACTAACAAGTGTAGGATCTTGGGGACCAGAGAGTTAGTGTATAGATTCTAAAATGAAGAGAAGGTCTTCATGGGGAAGACCTAGTTGGTATCTGGTTCTTATATGACTAGGTAAAGTTGAAGCATCTCTAGTGATAGCAAATGTAATAGCCTGTGGGAGAAGCAGTCTGTTAGTAACCAGCTCTAAGCAATTTTGTGCTTAATAGATTAAAACCAGCGCTTTCATTAGTGTAGATCCCAGAGTATTAATATAACCTGCTCATGGCATGAAAATCTGTTTAATAGGTGGGTGGCAAAATTCAGCATTACTTAAATTTTTGTGAGGACCCGGCATGTAGCCCATTTAAAGCCTGTTACAATAACCTAATCTTGAAGTGATGATAAACGCATGATTTTTAGTTCTAAAATTCACAAAAGAAAGAGTAAAGCATATTGTTACTGCCAAAAGTAAATGGAGGGGGAAAAGCATTTTTGTCCAGTTTCTGTTTGCATACCCTGGAGTAGCCAGAGTTGAACAGAATAAATTCACCGATGGATGAAAATGCAGACCTACTCTGTTTATCAAGGATGCTAATAAAATCTATGCTATATTTTTAGTTGCTCCTCCTAAACTATTAACATTCTCCATTTTGTCTTAAACTCTGCCGCTTGGTTACCCAAATGATCCGCTACATCATGTAGGTATGGGGTATTTTCTTTCATGTAGCAAGTTAAATGTAATATGTGATTAAGTATAATACATAGTAAGTTACACTCCTGTCATTTTCTTTTCCATTCTGGAAATCCAAATACAGAATTTTGATGTGATAGTTTATAAATATCTATAAACTTTAAATTTAAGGTTTGGTTTGGTTTGAAGGCTGAACTCTTCCTGTAAGCAATGTTTATTTTCTAATTCTGTCCCATCATTGTGGCTTTAATGTGACCTATAGGACCAATTTTAAGAGGTAAAAAGTAGTGTGATCCTGATGACTTACTTCAGTCTCTGACCATCTGGATGATAACTTGACCGTTCAGCTTCAGTAGTGATTATGGCTTTTGTGCTATGTAATGGATAAAAACCATTAGCTCATTTCACACAGACTGCTAAACAACCATCAGTAATAACTTTCAGTCACTCAGACCCAGATTCGAATCAAAAAACCACATCAAGATGAAAGGTTCTATAACCCATTACCAGTCCCCTGAGCCATTCAGTCTGGTTGTTTTGTTTGGTTGGGGTTTTTTTAGTTTTTGTTTTAAAGGTTTGATGCACACCATGTAATGGAAAAGAAATAAGGAATTGTTTCCATTTCAGTTTCTTCTCAAATACAAGCAGTATAATGGATTTTTTTAGCCTTTTTGTAAATGATTTCTAGCAGTGCAGGAAACATATTTCATTTGCTCTTTAGAATCACTATTTTTTCCATTTGTAGTAGGCAAGAGTTAACAGAATAAGCAGGAGAGTTTCTGAGATGCAGCATAGGAATTGTGTTCTGTCATTTGTGGTTTAAGAAAAAGGGGTGGCATTCAGTGTTTGAAAGGGCTTTAATGAATGCTGTTAGTGTTTGTGAAAGCTAATGGTCGGAGGATAGGGAAGAGCAATAGAAAGTGCATAGGCTGCTTTAATGTAAGCAGATTGGAGTTTTTCTTGATTAAGGCAATTGTTCCACCTTGTCCTTTTATCCCCAAATCATCCCTTATCATTTATTTACATCCAGATGATACATGATTAAAAAATCTCTCTTTTTATGTGAATGCTGTCTGTTTTTTTCCTAAAAAATCTGCTTGCCACAGGCAGCCGGAGCATGTGTTTCTCTTGTCTTGGTTGGGTGCACAAATCTTCTTTTATGTGCACTGCTTCTTGCCCTGTTGCCTAGACGATCACTTGCTTTCACTGAGGATGTCTGGCTCTCGTAAAGAGTTTGACGTGAAGCAGATTTTAAAAATCAGATGGAGGTGGTTTGGTCATCAGGCATCAACCCCTAATTCTGCTGTTGATAGCCACCAGGGAGACTTCTGGAATAGAGGACAAAATGCAACAAATGGTGGGACAAAGTTTTTAGATCCAGGTAACCTGCCCTTGCCTTTGGCGTCAATTGGGTACAGAAGGTCCAGCCAACAGGATTTCCAGAATTCACCTCTTTGGCCAATGGCATCCACCTCTGAAGTCCCTACATTTGAGTTCTCAACAGAAGACTCAGAAGGTGCACATTGGCTTGACAGAGCTGAAGCAGATGACGGGGGGAGTGAAGAAGAAAATGAATCGGACAGCAGTTCATGCAGGTTAATTGTTACTTTCCTGTTGTAATAAATCTGTTGTCATTTTCTGTTTTTAACATAGTTTTATGTTTTAAACTAACATTGTATGCTAAATATTTCAGAAAATTGAGTTTTTCATTAAAAATTTTAAAAGTATGTGGTTCAATATTATTTGCTACTTCAAATGTATTTAATAAAGAAGTTTGCTTATAATAAAGTTGTTCTTTAAAGTTAATTAAAATGATTATCTTAGTTTCCAATTGATTTAAAATATGCCTATATTGATATAATCTTTATAGGTACATTGCACAACAATTTTTAAAGGCTGTCCCCCCACCCCCATTGCTGTAGAATAGCACTTATTCCGGGTGTAGGTGGACTAAGAATTAGCCTCATAGTTAGAAAGAATAATATATATGCAAGTATCTATATATGTGTAATTTGTTCAAGAACAGTGGTAAAATAAAATAGGAGCTGTAGACTATATGCTTCAGTTCCCATTTTGCCTATACTCTCATTTTATATTATTTTTCAGTCTTAAAAATCTAGATATGTATAACCTGAGGAAAAAAATGTTTACTTCATGCACTAAATGTGATATATTGCCAACCAGCTTGTGTGGTAAACTAAGGCAGGAATGTCTTTAATTGTAAGCCTAATTTAGACTAAACAAAATGGGTCTTTTATGTCTGAAAATATGATAATTGTCTTTTTCTCTCTTCAACCCTATTATTGTTGCTAAAGAATAAATAATGTATAATAATAATAAGATTATTTTCTTTTAGCAAAAGATTCTTAATGATTGGTGGAAAGCGAGTAATACATAAATTCCCTTCTTTCTTACTTGCTTTATTTCCGCTACCTCCTTTATAACTTAACTATACTACAATGAAGGTGCTTTGCTCTGTTCTTTATTGTTGTGGCGAGTATTACAGTAACTACTGTAGTATGCATATTTATTTCAAATTCATTTCATAGTGTTTGCTTTTTAGCTTTTGAATTAATTTTGCAATGACTTGACATTATGAAAGAGTGTAACTATTTAAAGGTACTGTGTTAATAAAGTGGATAGTGCAGGTATAGTGCATTTCATTCCCTTTGAAGAATGAAAACCTTCATATAGAAGAATCTTCTGGGTGCAGGGGGAAACAGATAAGCATAAACACTGCACTCTTCATATCCTTTAAGGATGGAAAAATAAATACCCAGGAAAAAATATTAGTCAACCTAATGTGTTTTCTTTGGTTATTGAATTGTAATCATGTTCCAAAATTGCAAGGGAATGAACAGTGTATTCTGAGAGTTTAGAAGAATCTGCTTTACCTTGGTATGATATATATATCCAGCTATCCATAATATACATATGTAGGGGTCTTCTGTTTGAGGTGATTTTCAGTATGTTTTTTTAAAGCAGTTTAATATAAGTAGTTCCTAGAGATGTCATGAATACATCATCATTTAGTTTGCAGAGCTAGTACCTTTTAATATTTTTAGAAATATCTTAATTTGGATTGTAATTTTTCAATGTAGAGCAGTGTATAAAACAATTTCTCAAGGTGGCAAGCAATTGATATTAAAACTCCATCTTTCATTCTGAGAGGTTGATGCAATAGTTAAAATACAACAGATACATTTTTATTTGCAGAAAAGGTCAAGGATAGGGAAGGAACTGAAGTATGGCAAATAAAACTACTTAGTAATATAATGGGAAAGAAGAGTTATCCATTTCAGGTATGAAAGAAAATGTCTCTAGTCTTAATATTTTAATTTTATTTTTGGTGATTGGGTTATCTTGGGGATTTTTTGAAAGTGATGGGGGTTATATACTTCTACAAACAAGTGTAAATTTAATAAAATTAAAGTACACATCCTATTTGGCTTCTTTATCCTTTACCAGAGTAACTGCGTCCTTATTTTCCTATATATTCTGACTCAAGTTACAGCTGAGAGAATCATGCCCTTAATTATTGCCTTTTTAATTTTTAATTTATTGTTTATATTGTATTGTAACCCTTGCCGTTACTTTATTATTTTCATTCCTTGATTACATGTGAGAAACTTATGTAAAGTATTGTAAATTATAGGTTCAATGTTTTGAAATTTCATGTATAACTAATAATAATGATTCATGTTATCATGTGATACATACACTTAGATCTTCAAGGAAAGATTTATACTTCATCATTTCTCCTGCATGCCCTTCATCAAAAGTGTGCAAGACACCACAAGTGGAATCTTCTTAAACTATTGGATAACATGGCATATAAATCATGAGAATTTGACCAAGTGAACATATCTTGAAGTTTGCCTCCTGTTCATAGGTTCCTATGAAAGTAGGGCTTAAAGGGAGCTTACAAGGTCAGAGTCCAGGTCCCTGATCAAGGCAGGGTCATCCCTGATTTAAACCACCACAGCAAAGTGTCTATCTAACCTGTTCTTGAAAACTACCGAGAGAGAGATTTTGCCATTTCTTTTAGGTAGTCTGTTCAAATGCTTGACCACCCTCGTTATTCCTAATCGCCAGCTGCGTCTCAAATTTCCCCTACTGAAGGTTGAGGCTGTTGTTTCTAGTCCTGTCTCTGTGGTCACAGAGAAAAGCCCATTTTCATCTACCCTGTAATCATCCTTCAGGCATCCGCCTAAGGAAATGGGTGTTTGAAGACCATGACATCGGATCCAAAACCAAGCTCAGGGTTTATCAAGCAGAAAATAAGGTTGGTCAGGCACAACTTGCTCTTGGTGAATCCATGCTGGCTCTTCCTGATAACCTTGTTTTCCTCTTGGTGCTTCACAATACATTCATTGAGGACCTTTCCCAGTATTGAGGTCAGGCTGACTGGTCTGCAATTTTCTACATCCTCCTTCTTCCCTTTTTTTTTTAAGATGGCCCTAAATTTTCCCTTTTCCAGTCAAATGGAACCTCATCTGACCTCAATGGGTTCTCAAAGAGGATAGCCAGTGGCTCTGAAGTTACCTTAGCCAGTTCCTTCAGTACCCTAGAGTGCATTCTATTCACTCCTACTGACTCGAAAGCATCTAACTTCTCTAAGTAATCTCTTAACCTGTTCTTGTTTTACTCCAGGCTGTTTGTCTCCTTCTAGGCTGTTCTCTCCTGCTGCAGCTGCATTCATCTGGTAGCTGGCCCTCTTTTTGAAAAGTGAAGTAAAAAAGACATTTAAATACTTCAGCCTTCTCTGCATCATCTGCAACTAGATTACCTTCTGTAGTCTATAAGGAACCCAAGGTTCCTCTGTCTTCCTCCTCTCTTGGCATACTTGTAGTATCCCTTTTTATTGCCTTTTATATCCTTTGCCAGGTGCATCACATTGTGCCTTGACTTTCCTAACTTTCTCCTTGCATGCCCTTGTGTTTGGCATCCTTTTATCTGTGAGACACGGTGGGTGTTGCAGCCTATGATGTAGATGGTTTGTAGTGTCCCGTGAGTGAATTGTCCCATCCGAGATTTACTTGATCTGTGGCAGTGGTTGCAAGTGTTTGCATCATGGTTGGGTGGTTCAGGAGCTGCTTGCTTCCTATGGACTTGTTTCTCTTTAAGCTGTTGGAGCCAATTCCTATAGACTTTGATGCCCTGGTGGAGATGATGACGCCACTTGTTCTGAGCACTAGCCAAGATTTCCATTGGTCAGGATCAATTCCAAATGCCTTCATATCTCGCTTGCATATGTCTTTGTAGCAAAGCTTGGGAAATCCTGTTGATCTTGTTCCCTCCAATAGTTCCCTGTATAGCATGCCCTTGGGTATATGTCCATCTTCCAATCTGCTCAGATGGCTTAGCCAGCACAATCTATGTTTTCCCACCATACATGAGTACTGAGTACACAAGCTTTGTGCATTAACATTTTGGTCTTGATGGTAAGCTTTGAGTTGTTCCATGCTCTTTTAGTTCGTCTGCTGAAAGTAATGGGAGCCTCTCTGACGTGAACATTAAATTAAGTTCATCATCCAGTGAGAGGTTGGTGGTCACTGTAAAACGGGCTGGCAAAATACGGTCCACAGGCCAGATCTGGCCCACCAGGCACTTTCATCTGACCTGCAAACATCTGCCAACTAATTGTACCCTGCCCAGCCCTTCCGCCCAGGGGGTGGGAGCAAGGCATCCATGTACACACACCCCTGCCAACATACCATAATGTGCCTCGCTCCCACCCTTGTGGGCAGAAGGGCCCCGCCCGGCTAGCATGCAGCTTCTGGACAGAGCTACTGCTGTAGCTGCCAAAGGACCTGCGCAGCTTCCCTGGCATCCTACTTGCTCCGGGCAGCAGGTAGAGAGTGGTGGGGGCTGAGGGGAGCTGCAGCTGAGTAGGAGTGTAGGGCTGGTGGCAGTGCAGAGCCTACACCCGGGGGTGGGGAGGGGGAGTGCAGAGCTTGGATGGGCATGGTGTAAGTGTGAGGGATTGTGGGGGCATGTGGGGACGCCTCACACTGTCCCCCCATGGCATGCACAGCCCCCGTTGGCAGCAAAAGGCGCACCAGCAGGCAGTAGGTGCTCGTGTTGGTGCAGGCACTGCTGCCCAACTGCACGCAGCTCTGGTCAGTGCTGCACATGGGGCAAGGAGTGCAGCCCTGCCAGGCTGCCTCAATCATACGGCACTCCCTGTGTGCACGTGCAACTCTTACACTCACATGCCACGGGAGGGAAGCACCACGCGCGTAAGCCCACTGCCTTCCCTGCCCCCTGCCATAGCTCCCGAGACTCTTGGGGGGGAAGCAGGGGAAGGGGCTCCCCTCCACTTCCAGCAGAATATAGGAACCTGTGGCAGGGGGCAGGAAAGGCAGTGGGCTCCAGCGCATGGGGCGTCCCTCCCATGGTATGCATGTTCAAGAGCTGCACATACAGGCAGGGAGAGTTCTGTGCAATAGAGACAGCCCAGCCAGGCTACATTTCTCACCCCCGCGTACAGCACTGGCCGGAGCCATGCACTGCTGAGCGGCAGCACCTGCACTGGGCAGCACCTGCATTGGGCACTCACTGCCTGCTGGTGCTCCTGGTGCTGCCAACAGGGCCTGTGTGTGCTATGGGGGGAGGGTGTGGGGTGTCCCCACATTCTCTGCCATGATCCCTCACACCCCACAAATGTCACACACCCACACCCTGCCCTCACAGCCCCTCCACATATACACCCCTCAACATACCCTATTCCCCCCCCCCCACCATACACACCCCACACAATATATATGACCAAGACTTTATTTTTGAGTTATTGTGCGATCTTCTCTATATATACTATGTAAATACAAATCATGACAATAATATAGTAGGTGTTTGACATTTAGTGTGTGATTTGTTTTTGTTTTTTTCTGGTTCCAAGATGGCAACCCTCCCCTCCCAAAAGGAGTATTTCTGGGGGGTAAGGGGAGGGACTTCCAGTGGCAAAGGTCAGGGGTTGGGAGGTGGGACATCAGGTCCCAAGATGGTGACCAGGGGGGTGAGGTAACTGTCAAGGGTTGGGGCTACCCATGCAGCCCTCGACAGCTCACCAAAACACATTAAGCTGCCCTCCAGCTAAAATAATTGCTTGCCCCTGCTGTAGAACCTAGGTAGCTGAGATTTTGGACTGCTTCTAGCTGGTTCTCAAGAAGAGTGATTGATGGACCTTGTCGAACTCCCTGTCCTAGTACAACTGTTTTCTTTATGCTGATGGTGAGAGCAAATGCCTGACAAGCTCTTGAGAGCAGATCCATGAGTTCTTTGTCCTGGTTCTAAGGACAGCATCATAGACGAATAGAAGGTCCCTGATAAGCACCTTTCTAACCGTTAGTCCTTGCTTTGAGTTGTGACAGGTTGGAGAGTTTCCTATCCAATCTTGTCTGAAGGTACACTCCACCTTCCATGTCTTTAAACGCGCAGTGCCGGAGTACTGAGAAGATTCCAAAGAGCATAGGGGCAAGAACACATCCTTGCTTTACTCTGCTTTTAACCTCAAAGCTGTCAGAAGACCCATCAAACTGAACAGTTGCTTTCATGTTGTCGTGGAATGAACGTATAAGACTTAACAGGATTGGTGGGCATCCTATCATTTCTAGGACTGCAAATACGCCTGCTCTGCTGATGGTCAGTCAAATGCTTTGGTTAGATCCACAAAGGCGATGTACATTGGTCGATTTTGCTCTCTGCACTTTTCTTCAAGTTGCTGCAGGGAAAATATCATGTGTGTGGTTGATCTTCCAGCCCTGAATCCACACTGAGATTCAGCGTACACGTGACTTGCCAGCTGTTGTAGGCACACCAAGATGACCCTTGCTTTTCCTGCTATACTTAGTAGCAAGATACGTGTGTAGTTCTTGCAGTCTCCCTTATCTCCTCTATTTTTATACAGAGTAATGAAGTTTGTTTCACACACGTCTTGTGGTACCTCACCCTCTTTCCAGCATTTAAGTAGTAGCTGATGAAGATATGGTAGTAGGCTTTCTTTCCCACACTTGAGAATTTCTGCTGGGATACCATCTTTTTCAGGAGCCTTGCCACTTGATAATGAATCAATGGCCTTGCTTAGCTTTTCTACAGTGGGCTCCATATCTAACTCTGGCCTGACCTGTAGAGTTGGTATTTGGTCCCATTATTTGCTGATGATGTTTCTTTCTTGTGAGTGTAGATCTGAGTAGTGTTCAACCCAATGAGACATTTGCTTGTTTCTGTCTGTAATGGCTTCACCAATATGCTCTTGTGATATTGTTGTATTCTTGCCTAGTGCTATGATTGAGTTTTGACTTTTTATAGGATTCCTTTTTGAGTTTCAACTCATTGAAGCGATTGCTGTGTAGACAGGCTGGGCTTCTGTTGCACTTCCCATTCTTCTGTTTCATTGGCATATCTTACTTCTG
The DNA here is from genome assembly GCF_000455745.1 of Alligator sinensis. Lineage (NCBI taxonomy): Eukaryota > Metazoa > Chordata > Crocodylia > Alligatoridae > Alligator > Alligator sinensis. Next base: position 1,089,035 of record NW_005842367.1, on the reverse strand, counting down.
TGCTCTTAAAAGGGCCTCCTTAATGTACAGTCAGCTTTCCTGTACCCATTTTCCCCTCTCAGACTTGCCTCCCAGAGTATCCTGTTTACCAGTTCCCTAAGCCTACTAAAATCTGTTTTCCTGAAGTCCAGTGTCCTTATTCTGCTGCTCTCCTCCCTTCCTCCACTTAGGATCTTGGACTCTGTCATTTCATGTTCACTGTCACACAAGTTAACTTCCACCTTCACATTCTCAACCAATTCCTTCTTGTCTGTGAGCAGTAAGTCAAGACCTTCCCCTCTGTAGTTGGCCTTTCTACTATATGTATCAAAAATGTTATCCCCAGTATACTCAAGAATTTGCTGGTCTGCTTGTGCACTGCTGTGTTTACCTCCCAGCAGATGGCCTAATAACTAAAGCTCCCCATAAGAATCAGCCAGGTCATGAGGCGCTACAGGGATTTGGGAGCGGGGCTAAAGGGTCTGGGGGCACAGGTGGTGTTCTCGTCGATCCTCCCAGTCTCAGGCTATGGGCTGAGGAGGGAGAGGAGGATCCACATGGTCAACCAAAGACTGTAGCGCTGATGTCGTCGGGAAGGCTTTGGCTTTCATGACCACAGCCCGCTGTTTGGCGCGCGAGGCAGCGAGCTGCTGGGAAGAGATGGCCTCCTCCTCTCTCCTCTAGGGAGGAGGCTCTTCTCAGCCAGACTGGCTGACCTGCTCCACCGGGCTTTAAACTAAGCCCGTTGGGGGACGGGGGGACTACCGCCAC
>NW_005842367.1:1087902-1088263 GCF_000455745.1 Alligator sinensis | reverse complement strand
TCAAGGCACTTAAGGGAGCCCACCCCTGCCCCAGCCCTGGTAAAATCTGTGGGCAAGGAAGGAGCCCCCCAAGGGGCACTTGCCTGCCTGTACACAAATGCCAGGAGCTTGGGGAATAAGCAGGAGGAGCTCATCCTCCTGCTCAATGCAAACAATTATGATGTCATAGGGATAATGGAGACCTGGTGGGACTCTACCCATGACTGGACCACGGGTATAGATGGCTATACCCTGTACAGGAGGGATCGGGTAAATAAAAGGGGTGGGGGTGTAGCTCTCTATGTTAAGGAAAGCTACACGTCCCTGCAAGCTGATATTGGCGACCAGGGTGGACGACTGGAGACCCTCTGGGTTAAAATCC
>NW_005842367.1:1074181-1085060 GCF_000455745.1 Alligator sinensis | reverse complement strand
GTTTCAGGCTGGACTTAAGGAAGAATTTCTTTACTGTCCGAGCCCCCAAGGTCTGGAACAGCCTGCCACCGGAGGTGGTTCAAGCGCCTTCATTGAACACCTTCAAGAGCAAACTGGATGCTTATCTTGCTGGGATCCTATGACCCCAGCTGACTTCCTGCCCTTTGGGCAGGGGGCTGGACTCAATGATCTTCCGAGGTCCCTTCCAGCCCTAATGTCTATGAAATCTATGAAATCAAGTCCTGCAATTTGGAAGATTCCATTAGTTGTTATGTAGTAACAAATGTAAAAACTACAATATTCATACAACCAGTCTTCTTTTGCCCTGCCTTAGTACAGCCCATTGCTATGCTGTGAGCTGGAAGCAAAGTAGCCACATTCACACAGTGCTCTGACAGGCAAGCTATTGGTACTTCAGCAGACCTAGGTAGCTTAGTGGCCTTCACATTGCAATTCATTCAGGCAAGTTAACTTTGCTGAGAGACAAACATGCTTGCCTGGGCTCAGTGTCATGTCAACATGGCTGTATAGCTCTGGCTCAGGATATTAGCATGTTGGATGTAAGGAACAACTTCTTTATGGTAAGGGTGACCAGAATCTGGAATAGACTTCCAAGGAGATAGTGCAGTCCTCAACCTTGGAAGTCTTCAAGAGAAGACTGGACAGATACCTCTATGAGATCATTTGATCCCAGCAGTATCCCTGCCCAGAGCAGCAGGGTTGGACTTGATGATCTTTTGAGGTCCCTTCCAGCCCTTCATTTCTATGATTCTATGAAGTAGTAGGTTGTTACCTCTGAAAGCCACCTCTGAAAGCATTTCTGAGCAAGTTAGTCAATAACAGAGGGGTGGGCAGTTATTTGGCCTGGAGGGCCACTTAAGGAGTTTTGGGGAGAGGGAAGGGGGGCAGTGCTAACCCAGTAGTGGATGATTGGTCCTACCCAGGAGGTACTGACCGGAGCAGGTGGATGGACAGGGTTTCCATGGAGACTGGCCTGGGACCACTGCATGCAGGGCACACTCAGCCAGGTGGATGGGGAGTTGTCCGGGAGCAGAATGGGCAGGCAGTACTGGGACCAGGATTGCAGGGTGGTGACAGCGCAGGGCCGGGCACAGCAATCCGCTTCCTGCACATCCCTGCAATGGGCTTCAGTTCTGTGGCCTGGGACATGCCACATGTCCCAATAATGGCTCAGTCCCAGACCCCAGATCCCTGCCCCAGGATCCCAGCCCTGACTCTTCCAACCTGTCTCACTCCTGGACTCCACTCCTTGCCCACCCATGGCGCCATCCCATCTGCCTGGTTGCAGGGGCCCTGAGGCTAGTTTCCATGGAGACACCACCCATCCACTTTGTCTGGTGCCCCTGGCAGCGGGTGTGGGGCAGATGGGACAGGGTGCCCAGGCAGCGGGGCCAGGTCTGCATTTGCCACACCGGGCTGCCTCCTGCAACTGCTAGGCAGGGCCAGAGGACACTGAGCCAGAAAGAATCCCTTGGTGAGCTGCATTTTGCATACCCCGATTTATAAAGTGCCACCCCGTCCTGCCTTCTGCCTGACTTCAGATTAACACAGCTGTTAACACACCTGTTTCAGGAGACTAGACTGTTTCATCTCCAAGTTGCAAGCAGTGTAACTGCATTCCAAGGGGGCAGGTAGTGTCTTGCTTAGCAAAGTTTTGGGACCAATTTTCAAATTTGGAACAAAAGTTCCATTACAAGAAGTCCTTTGGGCATGACAGGACATAACCACAATATTTAAGATGGGTGGTCACTTTAAATTAAATTAGTAGAATCTTTTTGGGAAAGATTTGGATAATCACATCTTCCCTTTGCTCTAAAATGAGGGAGAGCAGGTGCTAAAAAAGATCCATAGCATGGGAAGGTCCCTTGTGTGCTGACTTTTTGCTTCTATAGTCCACTCTAGCACACTGTCATGGTGCAGGCCATATGAAAGGATAGTATGGTTCAGGTAGCACTGCTTTATATTCCATGTCATCTTCTACCACGCCTAATGAGAATATTTAGCAGAACCATCCTTAAATCAGTGTTCTGGTGTTCTGGAAGTCTTAAATCATGACACGCTTGTAGCTGGAGTACTGTGGCCAGTTCTGGGCACCCCACTTCAAGAGGGATGTGGACAACATTAAGAGGTTCCAGAGGAGGGTAACCCGCATGATCCGGGGACAGCAGGGCAGACCCTACAGTGAGAGGCTATGGGACCTGAACCTGTTCAGCCTTCACAAGAGAAGGCTGAGTGGGGACCTGGTGACCGTCTATAAACTCACTAAGCGGGGACCAGAAAGGTTTGGGGGAGACCTTTTCTCCCCTAGCGCCCCGCAGGATAACAAGGAATAACGGCCACAAGTTGTTGGAGAGTAGGTTTAGATTAGACATCCGTAAGAACTGCTTCACAGTTAGGGCAGCTAGGATCTGGAACCAACTTCCAAGGGAAGTGGTGCTGGCTCCTAGCCTGGGGGTCTTTAAGAAGTGGCTTGATGCCTACCTGACTGGGGTCAATTGAGTCCAGTTTTCCTCCTGCCCAGGCAGGAGGTCAGACTTGAAGATCTACAAGGTCCCTTCCAACCCTACTTCTGTGATTCTATGCTGATATCAATGGAACTTAGAAATGAGATTCCTTTCACTGTTAATCCTCTTATACTATCAACACTACTGTTTTTTATTAGCTTTTTTTTTTAATCTCTTGGAGTGTACCTGGTATACTAAGCATGTCAGCTGGTTCATTTCTCCCAGGAATATCTAAAGGGTTGTTAAGGGATGCCTGTACATGAATGCAGAGGCTGCACCGACGCACTGTAATTACAACGAGTCAGGACAGACTCAATAAATTGTGATTACCATGCTCCAGCCAGCCTTCATGTCTTGTGTATTAGTGGCCCCATGCTTCAGAGTGCCAGTTGGGACTCTTTTTATCTAAATCTCATTGAACGAGCCTTAGATAAAGTGCCCCTGCCACCATTTTGAAGCGCAGAGATCCTGATGCAGAAGACAATTCGGGCTCTTTAATTTGAGCAGCTCTTGGAGGGCTGCTCAGGGTTGCTCCCAGGGTGCCTGCTCCCCTGTCTCAAAGCACATTGCACCTCAGCCAGACAGGGAGCAGCTGGCTGGGACTCGGGGTGCCTCAGCATATGGGACTCCGCAGTGCAAAGATGGGAGCAGGCAGCCCCCCTGTCTCCACATACCACTCCCTGGCTGTCTAGGGCACAGGGTGCCTCAGCATGGGAGCTGCCTGTCAGCTAGCCCTGTACTGAGGCACCCTGTGCCCCAGCCAGCTCCCCCCTGCCTGTAGCACATGAAGCAGCCGAACAATGTGTCCTGCTGCAAACAGCATGAGCATGGGCGTGCACTGCAGCACAAAGTAACCACACAAATTTGTGTTGCTGCAAATGCACGGCCCTGCTCATGTGGATGCGGCCAGAGGGAGTTACTAAGAAGTTACCGTGTTTGTAATTGCACATTCCAGCTAACTTTGTGGTAACCCATGTAGGCAAGTCCCTAATAGGTTGTATCATGTTTTTTTCTGCCACTGTTGTCTTTGTAGACTGTTAAATTCCTTGAAATAGAAAATATGCTGTACGTGTTTGTATCGTTCCTTGTGCAAACTAGCCATTATTTCAGATTGGGGTTGTTTGTAGTTGTCTTATTTGTGGGTTTGTGGTAGGATGAACCTAAGATTCTTAAAACTAATGGTGGAAGTTATAGAAAGTATTTGTATCATGTGTGTGCCTATGTCCAGGAACTAAGCCAATATCAAAACAAACATTTAATCTGATTTTATTAAAAGTTTTTTTCCTTGTAACACTGAAGTTGTTAGTGACTCAGAACTTTATTTTACATGTATACTAAGACATTTGCAGGTAGTAACAAAGTCTACAGAAGCATTGCAAGTGGCAAACAAAAAATAATGCCTGATTGTGTTTTTCTGACTGACTGAATTTTTTTTAGTATAGTTCTACCACGAATACCTTCTTACTCAACATGTTTATTTGTGTACATTAATCTTACTAGAATGAATAATACAAGGGGATTTATTTATTTGTTTTCTCTGTTCTAGGAAAGGAAAAGTGAGGAAAGGAGGAAATAAAGTTCAGTTTTTCATAACGGTAGCCATGTATCTTGTATTTGTGAGAACTAAATGGTAGTGCTATATCGGGTCTTTTCAGAACTGAGGTTTTGTTTTTTTTCTACTTCATTTCTATCACCATTTTTGGCCAAGTTCACCTCAAAAGTTTCCTCCATACTTTTTCCTCACTGTTACCACCCCCTGCCTAAGTATTTAGTCTCAAGCTATTTCTCCTTTTCTGCATGATGTCTGCAATTCATATTTTTCTTGTTATCCCATTTTGAAAAAGTTGCCTGCGACTTAGTCATTTCTATATTTGGTGGCTATAAAATAATGCCTTCAGCTTTCCTGTGTCTATCTCCTCCAAAACCATAACACTAAAGTAATCCCATTTTTTTCTGCATACCACATTCTCTTATGAATCTCTTCCTTGGCTATGTATTTCTTACATTTGGAAGTATAGTTGCAATATGTGTAGGTCTACCTGAACTAGATTTAATTTAGCTAGCTCAGGTAACAATCACAGTGAAGACTTATTGGTACAGGCTTCAGCATAGGCGTTAGAAGCCCACCAGGGATTCTGTGATGCTACAGGGATATAGGTTTTAGCCGTGTTGGTCTTAAACACAGAGGTGGACAGAACTCTTGGGGTAGAAGCGATATCTTAAAAATATCATTTCTACCCCAAGAGTTTTGTCTAGCTCATGTTACTGCATCTTTGCTGCAGTGGCTATCTGGGCTAGTTAAGATTTAAGCAAGCTCAAGAATACATTCATGTAGGTGTGTAGACACATCCCTAACTGCTAAAACAAGAGATTATTAGCCAGGTTTAAAGAAAGCATAACTCGCACAGATTTTGTCACAATGCCTGTTGTTAGAAAAACTGCTCTATGTTGATGCAAGTTCTGTTTAAAATCTTGAGGACCACATCTAGGTTACATCTACACTGCAACTGAAAATATGATTGCATCCTGCATAAATCCATATCTGTGCTAGTTTTAAGTTTGCCAACATGGATAACTGTAGCACAGCATAGACACTGACATGAACTTCAGTAACTGTATATTTATCCAAGATTCCTAATGGGCTTTGTATAGGCTGCCCTGAAGTCAGTGCCATTGTACCTTCACTTTTGTTGTTATCCATGCAAGCTAAATTAAAGTTATCATACCTTTGTCTATGGTGTAATGGTACTTGTGTATCTGCATCATGCTGCATACTTTTCTTAAGTGTAGACAAGATCTCAAGTTCAAGGATTTCTATTCTTTTTTCTCTAAAACACCTTCTATCCGCACTTCCTAATAGTTACCCCTTTCTACTATAATTGTTAAGTCTCTTAACTGTTCTGCTTCTCTTAGTTCATTTTAACACTCCTGTTGCCCTTTCCCACATTCTGACTACTTTCTTTCTTGCATGCTACCTCTTTTCCCTAGAATAGTTTACTACTTCTTGTTTGCCATGTACCTTCTCTTTTGTTAATTAAAAAAAACCCAGAAAAAGCTAGGATATCTTAAAGTTCTGACAGTAAGGTGAATTCCTGATTTCCGTTTCCAGTAAGACATGAGCTAGCAAAAAGACAGCAGTACAACTCACTGAATTGTAAAAAGTTATTTCCAAAGACTATATGAAACCACGTAAAGGTGATATTTAAGTTGCAAAATTAAAATCAACTCACAAATGCAAAGGGCAGGTCTGAACATATAAATTAACTTGCTTTAATATTTTATGCTCTCTGTAACCTGAAAATTATATTAAGTTACTCGCTCTTAAGGTAAATATAACAACTAGGTCTCTCTCTCTCTCTGTCTCTCCATAAACTAAAGTTGCTGCTAGACTTTTAAACAGAATGTAAGAAATGCTATATCAAATCAGATTGGTCATGCAGCATGTCAGGTCTAATATATTGTCTCAGAGGGTGACCATTTGATTTATTGACTCTTGCATAAAGTGGTATATGGTATATTCACTGCTATTTTTTAAAACTCCCATATTTGGTAAATCTGGATATTTGGTAATACAGGTAAATGCCATGTCTAGTTGTGAAACCTAATGAAATTCTTGACTTCAGTATCTTGAAGCTAATCATTCAAGATATAAAATATTTTTGTCAGTTTTTGGTGCCTTTTCAATTTAATTGGCTGTCTTCTTGCTCTTGCTTTTGTAAGAGTTTAAATAAGTGCATCCAGTTTATATTCTCTAATAAGATGCATAATTTTCTCCCCCTTTATTATTTGTTTCTCCTAAATAGTTAAATTTTTCACCTCACCTCTCTTCAATTGGCATTTTTTTCCTAATAATTTTTGTCAATTGTCTCAGAACCTCCTCAATTTCTGCTATAACCTTCCTGAGCTAGGGTGACCAGACCTAAGAATGACATTCTAGGTGGAGGTGTTCATTTATTTATCTAATGGCATTTTTTTCAATATTTTCTATTCTTTTTCTTTAAGTAGCTTTACATATATATGTTTACTTCTAGACTGTCTACAGATTGTGCCATTCACTCAGTTTTGCATTTCTTATTTTTAATTGTTAATTAATAAAAGACCTCCCAGTGCATACCCAGTGTTATAAAATAAAATAATTTCCTTTAACATGATTAAAGAAGAAAAATGTGAAAATATAGTGGGGAGACAGGGGGGAAAAAGGGAAAGGAACGAGAAAATCTGGAGATAGTTGATCTCTACCTCTTTACAAGATCCAGTAGCTTTATCAATGGGTCTTTTTCTTCAACTTGGATCTAGTCTCTGTTAAGATACTCACGCTTCACTTATGATATATAATAACTTATCCACATAAGACACAGTACTGTAGCTCTCATTTTTGTACTGTTGCAATGTATCTGCAATTGCAGTTTGTATTTCTGTAGTTCTTTAATTAAATCTCTGTGATATAATTGAGACATTTTTTAACTGCTGGAGTTTTTACTTTTGCCAGTAGTTGATAAGTTCTTTGAACCATGCAGCGTGTGCCCATTTAACTGTTTCCTTAACTGACCATATATTTGAGCAGTATATTTTTCTGCTCTATGGATATTTTGGACAAAAAAAAAATACTATCACTTGTGCTATTGAAGATCCCTTGTCTGGTCAAGGTTTTGCAGCACCTGGTGTCTTGTATTGGCTATGACCAGTCAAAATCCTAGTAGAGACCAGGCACAGTTATACTTGTATAAGTGAGATCAGGACTTACAGCCCGGCCAGTGGTTGACATTATCAAGTTTATCATGTAGTAAAACAAAAGCGTCTTGCCTCCACTGGGTTTTTAGAACAGAGTAGCTGATTAACTGAGCTGTACGTTATTTTACTGATAGAAACAAACTTTTTGGCAGAGAAGACAAAGCCTCGATTAAACCAGTGGAACTAATGGTACTACTGATGCAATTTTTTAAGTTGTTGTGGCGGGCCAGTAGGGGGAGCTCCTGCGTTGAGCCGCCCACCTCACTGCGCCCGACCACCTTCCAGGCTCTGAGTGCCCTCCCTGGGGTGCCTCGCATCCGGCCAACCCCTTCCCTGGAGTACACCCGCTAGCCTGGGGTTCCTACTGCCACCATCCAAGGCTCTGGACTCAATTCTGGCTCTGCGCACCTTGGAAAACGCAGGCCTGATCATCCAATGGGTACTAGACCCAATACAGGCACTTGGGGCACTTCCCCAAGTCAGGGGCTTAATAGGAAAGTCTCCCTTAGTCCACAGATCTAAGGGGCCTCCTCGGCATAATTTAGACCCACCCCTCAATAAGTCTCCACACCGGTCACAAAGGAGAACTTTATTGATTACAGGGGGTAGGGTGAAAACAGGGTAAAAGGTAGAGCGGTAGCATGGAAATATTTGAGGAATCCCATAGAGCAAACCAGCACGGCTGAGGTAGCCCTTTTGATCTCGCATCTGAGTTACTGTAAGCTAAATATCTAGTCGGATCTCGAGTAGCTTACTCACACGCATCATCCAGAGGTGGTTGGAGTTTTCCTCTGAAGGCAGATCACTCTTTGAGCATGCGGTTATGAGGAGAGAGCCAGTTTCAGATTCATCTGGGTGACCACATGGCTAATGGCTTCCCTTCTTCCTGGCCCGGGCCTTTAAATAACCTTTCTGACCTCAGCAACCCGGTCCAATCGAAGCTGCCAGTGCTGGCCACTAGCCAACCAATTAAAAAAACCATCACTGGCTACCTGGGCCGGTGAGCGGAGCTTTTCCCTCCCCCTCCCCAGGTAACCAGAGCATCCGCCTCCGAGGCACCAGGCTTTTGTGATCCTCCTCCCTGAGGAATTCAACACCAGCCTCTCACGCTGGCAGAGACAGATTTTTGGAGGGGGACACAGACAGTGGCATTTCTGCCACAGTTGTATTTACTGAATACAGTAAAACCCAGATAATTTGTATCTCGATGGCTTGCAATCCACTTGTTTTACAGGGGATTGCTAAATTAAAGATGAGCCCCTCAGCTGTTCAGTGCAGCTTTTATTTCAAAGGGCTCTGTTTTTCTGATCAGCTTGAAATCATATGCAGTCCTGCCCAGCTGGTCAGAGAAATGGTATCTTTTGAAATAAAATCCACAGCAAATAGCTGGAGCACCTCAGCAGTGCTTCACAGCTGTTTGCTGCCATTACCTGTACCCCCAACTAATGTGCAAACCTGCCTATTCACAGGGCATTAGAAGCCTAACCCTGCACAGAATTCTGTTTCGGTCTTTCAAACCAGAAACACTTATTCTACAGATGTATTTTGTCCCTGCTAAGAGTCAAATTCCACATTTTTTGCTAGATTTTTTTTACAATGGGAAAAGGATGAAATGTGCATTTTCATCCTGTAAAGAAGAATGAAAAAAATCATCCAGTTTATTAGCAGAGAGCAAGAAATGAGAAGTTTAATCTAAAAACTGAATATATTTAAAAGCAAAATGGTGAAAACAGGTGCTTAGAAGAATGATGATTCTGCAATCTAAGTTATGATATGCAAGGCTAGGACTTGCTTAGAATTCTTATGGAGTAATTTTAAATATGTATAACCATAAGGGGAACTGTCATTCTAACGTTTCTGTAAAATGAATAGCTGTACCCCTATATAATTCACAAGAACAACAGAAATCCACTATTTACATGTTTTCGATGGACTGCTATTTCTCCCACCAAATTAAAAAGCTGACAATTTCTTGTGCTTGTAGCCAGTGCTCACATTGTAAATTTTGTGCTAGGCACTTCTAGAAACTGCAGCAGTGTAGCCTAAAATAGTGCAAGGATAGGGGTGCATTTTACCCTCCCATTCTTCATTTTAATAAGCTATTAATTTTGAAACATAATTATGATCACTTAAGTACCAGCACAGTTAATTGCTTCACTATTGCACAGTGAACCAGTTTCTTAAGCAAAAACACTTAATTAGTCTGAAGTTGTGGTCTCAAGAATCTTACTTCCAGAAACATTTTTTTTAAGCTAATTGGTTTTTAAACTGTGGTCTCAGTTCCTCAGTGTGAAAAGTTTTAAAACCCAAGTAGTGTTGTGACTTTAACAGGGCCATCCATGTTTAAAACACATGAATAGCCCTGTTGAAACACTGAGGTCCTGGAGAATAGGATAATACTTTTACCGTTAGTATATCTTTATCAATGGGATATCAGAAATATATCTACTGTGGGTAAACACTCTGTCCTCAGATGCAGTACCGTACCTAGACTCCTGGCGGCCCTGGGAAAACTTTTAGTGTTGGACCCCCTTTGCCAAATAATCAGATAATGATAATAATAATCAGACAAAGGAAAAAAAATTACCACTTTTGGGCCCTCTTTCTGTCCAGGCTCCAGGCGGCCACCCGGTTTGCCCATGTCTATGTCCAGATCTGCTCAGATTAGTTATTGTGTACACTTATATTCACACCTTTTAAAACTACTGTGCTTTATAGATCTTCTTCTTGTTGATATGCATAGTATTATATTGGTTCTTCTTGGCCATGTCTACATGAGATGTTGACTGCACAGTAGTCTGAGACTACTGCTCAGTAGTGTCGTGTGGCAGAAAGCGTGATGTAATGCTTTCTCAGGCTACTGCACAGTCAGCATCATGAAAAAGCAGTTCAGCAGTGCTACTGTGCCCTAGCTGTTCCAGTTACTGCACAGTCATTTAGTACTTGTTTATACAAGTCATTTAATACTTGTTTATCCAAGTACTAAATGACTTCACAGTAACGACTGTGCAGTCAGCATCTTGTGTAGATGCGGCCCTTGAGAATCAGAGATGAAACAAAGACCAAACCAAAAAATAAAATAAAAAAATAAAACAAAGGAAGGGAATTTAAGAAAAATGCTTCTAACTGAAACGTGTTTTGACTCCAATAAACTTAAAACAAACTTCCATATCTATATACAGTTAAATATTGAATATAATTTAACCTTGGATGAATTATATAGAAAAGACTCTTTGGAGCACCTCTATCACATGTACTGGTATGATATGGCCCTATTATTAACGTTTCTGAGACTCATTGTATTTTAATGTATATATCTTTACAACAACCCTGTGAGGCAAAAAAGTACCAATATATCCAGGAAAGCTAGATTTACAGAGGAATTTTGGCATTGTCATTGTCTGGTTTTTTTTTAAAGATGTGTCTTCACTGCAAAACATTGTGCTGTGAATAGATATTCAAGTTAGTGTAAATTAGTATAAATAGGATTCTCTAGTTACCCACAGGGGTCAATTAGCCTAAATAGAATTCTGTAGTTAATGCAAGCCCTTTTTTATACACTAGTCTCTTTTTATATGTTTTCTCAGAGTGTGGGAGAAAAGAATTAAACAATTAATTGGGTC
>NW_005842367.1:1067031-1074171 GCF_000455745.1 Alligator sinensis | reverse complement strand
AAGAGGAAGCGTGATCTTTGGTTTAACTGGAACATTTCTCTACCGTCCCAGCTGAGTGCCCTAACCAGTAGGCAGCAGTCACGTTTCCTCTTTGCTCTTTTTTGGCCAGCGCGCCTGGCACAGTTTCAATAGAACTGAGAAAGTGCCCCTGTGCAGAAAAACATATAGACTAAATACAGACAATCAAAAAGCCTGAGGCTTAATGGGTTCAGTCTTTGCAGGTTAGTCTAAAATGAAGAGATTAAACTGAGAAACAACTGGACAGCCCAGGGCTGGAAAGCATGCTGGGATGCTGGGGGACTATGATTTAACTTGAACCAGGAAACGGTCTGGGACAGAAATTTCATGAACTGGTTTGATCCAAATCAGTTAAGTCTGATACTACATTCAACCATGTTTATCGTAAACCAGTTTCAGTCATTTTGAAACTAGCTTATGTGCAATGAACTTCTGTTCTGTTACAGGTTTAAACAAGTTTCTGATCACTTAAACTGGTTTATGTGTAACTTATGTCCCTAGCCATAAGGAGTTTAATAGGAGTGCACCAATATATCAGCTGGCTATCAGATTGGCAAAGGAGAAATGACATTGTTGGCTATTGTCAGACAAGGTTCTTTGGGTAAATCTGGTATCTTTTATTAGACCAACTCAATTAATCGAGTTGAACCTCGTCTGCCTATGTCCTTAGACCATCACGGCTACAACCTATACCCCTATTGTTGGCTATTGGCATTTTTAGATGGTTGTAGGCAATAATTATGGCTGTGTGCCTGGAGCACCCTGATGAACATAGTCCGATCCTTGCACCCTGCCACCAGCCCGAGCCCACAGCAGACTACAGGTCCCAGTGAGCAGCGGAAGGGGGCACCAAGGAGCAGTCATGCTAGGGCACCACAATCAGCAACAAAGGGACCTCCTGCTGCTGCCATGGCAATACCACATGCATAGCAGGGGATTGAGCGCCAAGGCTGCCATAGAAATGTGCTGCATGCAGGTGGGGTAAGGCTCATCGCAAGGGACATTCCACTCCACTGGGCACCGGGAACCTTTCTAAAAGCAGCTTCTTCCTGGTGGCTACAGGACTTGGCTGTGTGGGGCCCACCAGTGGCAGCAGTGTGCTCCAGTGCTCCAAAAATGTCTGCTGTCTGTGCAAGGGTCCACCCCGCCCACCTGGGATGGCAACGCAGTCTGTGCGGGGAGCAGGGCTGTGGGTAGGAGCTGTGAGCGAGGGGGTGATGTGCATGGGAATAAGGTGGTTACTACCTTCGTCATTAAGGGCTGGCGCAGGTAGGAAGCGTGTGTGTGTGAAATGCAAAACAAACAAAAAAAGCATTTATGTATGTCAGTAGTTTAAAATGCTTTGCATTAAATAACGGTTATCAGATCAGCATTGGCTGATACGATTGGTTAATCATAGACTATCAGGTACTGGCCATGAGTATCTTTATTGGTGCACCCCTAGTGTTTAGAATACTGTCTAGGACAGGGGCTGTCAACCACAAGTATGTGTACCCCCGGGGATATTTGAGAAGGCCCTAGGGGGTACGTGTGGGCGAGTGAGGACGGAGCACCACCACGCGCCATCCCGTGCAAGTGCTGCCCACATGGCTGGACATGGTGGGGGCAGGGGAAGGTCACATACGGTAGCTGCTGCCGTTCTGCATTCAGCCACATGACACCCCTCTCCACCCCCATATCTGGCTGCCAGGGGTATACCGCTCCACTTGCAGCTGCTGGGGGTACACTGACCCAAAAAGGGTGAAAGTTCCTGCTGTATGGAGTTGGGAGATGGGTTCTATCATAAGTCTGAATCCTTCAGATTGAGGAGGAAATTGAATCTATGTGGACCATACTATGTGTTCTCTAATCATTCGGCTGTTGTACAAAAGGGCCACGTCCATACAAACGCACATTGTTTTCCCAGGGACAAGAAGTAGTGGCATGCTTTGTGCTGCTGCTGCTCATCTCCATGGAACACCTGTGCCACGTGCACTCTGGCGCACAGCAGGTTACCCTGAGTGGGGTTAGGGGAGGCTGGGGCCAGCAACTGTAGTGTCCCCACCAGCCTTACCTGGGGTCCTGGGGAGCTGGAGAAGCTGCAGTCACAGCTGCAGTGCTCCTACAGCTGAAGTTTGACTCTGGCTGGCCAGGCTCTGGTTTTGGGTGTTACATGGTGCCCTGCTTTTTTTTCCCACGTGGGTTTTTTTGACCCCCAGAGATGTCCCAGGATCAGTACTCCCCCCCCCCCCCCCCATGCTGTAAGGTAGCAATGAGACTGCCTGAATGTGAGGTGTGTGGTACCACATAGCGCATGGCCACACTTGTTTAGGCGCAGCTAAGGAGGGGAGGGAAATGACACTATATCGACTCCTCATCAAACAAAGATTTTAGGTGCCACTGTGCCTTGAATAGAGCCCAGCTCTTTCGGCATGCATTTGGTTACATTCTTAGCATGCCTTCTGAACCAGATCCCTCAGAGGAAGTGGGCTGACAAATGCCCACTTCCTGGATTCCAGGAGAGCTTAGGTGTAAGCTGGCCCATGATTCTCAGTGTTTATAGACTCAAGACACCCCTCAGAAAATTCCAGCTTGTTTTTGACGCCACAAAAATAATAGAGCAATTCTCCTGTTGCAAGGAACTCTGAAAGACCACATCAGGTCAGAATTTTTTTGACACTCTGGATTCCTATTTGAAATTTCTGGGTTTATTTTGTGAATCATGCGAATGTTTGCATACCAACATGAGTGTCACCCTTAAAAGAATCTCACAGCACCCCAGGGGGCTGAGACACCCTGGTTGAGAATCACTGAGTTAGGCACCAAGCTGCTTATCCTTGTCAAGACTTGTGGTACTTCCAAGCATGTACAGGAGTAGAACTTTAGTTGTCTGGGGAATTTTATTTGCAAAAAGTTAGATGTTTATAGAGTTAGACCAGAATTTTGAACTTCTCACTCTCAACCTGGATGCCTAAATTCCATCCGAGTTGTTGTTGTTTGTTTCCTTGTTTGTTTGTTTGTTTTGTTCTCAGGTATCTTACCCATGCTTATATTGGAATTGTGACAGTTAGAAATTGAATCTGGGTCTCCTGAGTACTTCCTTAACTGCTAAATCATGTTTAGTCTCTTCAGTGAGTTTTGGATGAGGCTCATGGAAAAAGAGAAAACTGAGAATAAAATATGATAATAGCAAGAAAAAGTTATAAATACTAGTTTCTTTCTTTCCACTCTGTATGCAATTGTTGTGGTAAAATGTTAGCTATAAGATTCTTTTTTAATTGTATCTTCCAGGACCTCCAACAGCAGTCAAACTCTGTCTTCTTCTCAAACAATGGAGCCTTGTACATCAGATGAATTTTTTCAGGCGCTCAACCATGCTGAACAAACCTTTAAAAAGATGGAAAACTATCTGAGACACAAACAGTTATGTGACGTAGTATTAGTTGCTGGTGATCGTAGAATTCCAGCTCACAGGTAAATATCTAAAAGATATTTTAGATATATAATAAAATAAAAATCTATATTTAAAAGGTTCATTCTTATTGAATGAAATTAGTGTGCTTATAATTATGCACCCAAGTTGTGATGGTTCACTATTTTTTCTTTTCTTTTTTTCTTTTTTTTGTTTTAAAGCGCAATATCTGTAAGAAGGAACAGGTTTTGACGAAACAAAAAGTTACAAAGGACCATAAGCTCTGGTTTGGCCATTGCTGCACCCCCAGCAGCACAGGCAGTGACACTACCCTGTGCATCACTGCCATGCACAGTGCTTAGACATCCAGTTATGCCCCTGGGATTGAGGGGGAAATAAACAGTTGTTTTCTATACTTAGATGTAAATGGGGTTAGGCAGCACAGTTGGGACTGAATAGGTAGGGAAACAGGAGTGCATGATAGGGTGGGGAGGAGTTTTCACATGTTGGGGTATCATTTGGGGAGTCTCTTGTTGTGTTTTTTTAATTTAATGGCTGTTTGTCAGTTACTATAAGCTGCTCTGAGCCTTTCTGAATAGGTCAGGATATAAATCTAAATAATAATAATAATTGAAAGTGGGCCAACAATGTAGTTGCATTTAAAACACCAACAAAACAACAGTATCCTGGATTTGATTCGTCACTTGCAAATTGAAGGAAATGATCCTTCTGCTCTATTTGCACTGGTTAAGCTTTACCTGGAGTAAATGGGTTTTTCTCTGTGGCAGTAGGGGATAGGATTAGGAGCAATGACCTCACACTTCAGCAGGGGAAATTTGAAGGAGATTAGGACAAACTTTCTGATGGTGAGAATGGTTAAGTATTGGAATAGACTACCACAATAAGCTGTGGAATCTCTATCCTTGGAAAATTTTAAGAGCAGGTTGGACAAACATTTGGCTGAGATTGTTAAATCAGGGTTGATCCTGTTTTGTCCTGCCAGCCCTGCTTTCCTATGATCCTCAGATTCTATAGCTATAAAGATCCCTCCTCTTGTAATTTTGCACAAACAATTTCAATTAAATTATCGCTGTTTTTTATGCTCACTTCTTGTATTCCCATGGAAAAAAAGTACAATCATAAGATGAAAAATGATGGACCTGAAGCCAATTCCTATCCTGTCCACATCTTTCATATTGTACTTTTACAGTTATGGTTGCTTAAATATTCCAAACTGTATACAAAGGCTTAAGCCTATACCTTTAGTCAGAAATGTTAAATGGAAACCTTTCAAACGATATAACTAGGTTGGTTTTATTTGTTGGCAAAAATCATTTTAAGTTCTGGACCATTCTACAACAAAGACTGGTAACCTACATCCTGCAGACTGGATCTGGCCCACAAAGTAATTGTATTCAGTATATGGAATATATATCTGCTGACCTGAAAGCTATGATCAGCTTTCAGGCAGAATATATATCTGCCTTACTAGACTTGGTACTGGCCACAGGGGATGACTTGGTGGGGGATCTGTAGGTTGAAGGTAACCTAGGGGATAGTGACTACCTATTGATAGGGTGCAGTATCTGGAGAAAGGTGGGGAAGATAACTAGTAGGGCAGAAGTGCTAGACTTCAGGAAGGCCAACTTCAACAAGCTCAGGAGATTAGTTAGGGAGGGACTGACTGGTAAAAGCCTTGGAGAGATGAGAGTCTAGGAAGGGTGGGCATTTCTCAAGGGACTAATCCTGCAGGCACAGAAAAGGACCATCCCAGTACACATAAAAGGGGGCAAAAAAGCAAAGAAACCCTCTTGGTGGAGCAGGGAAACCCAGAAGAGTCTGGAGGTAAAAAAAAAAAAAAAAGAGGCCTACAGGCTGTGGAAGCAGGGGGCTGTCACCAAGGAGGAGTATACCTGCTTGGCTCGAGCTTGCAGGGAAACAGCGAAGAGAGCCAAAGCGGAAATAGAGCTTAGGCTGGCAGCAAAAGTTAAGAATAACGAAAAGTCATTCTTTATGGACATAGGAAGCAAAAAGAAGGTGCAGGGTAACTTAGGGCCCCTTCAGGATGAACTAGGGCAACTGGTAACAGATAGGATGGCCAAAGCGGAGCTTCTAAATTATTTCTTTGCATCCATGTTCCTGGACACTAATACAAATATGCATCCCATTGGGACCTTAGGTAAGACCAGTATAGATACCAACCCACCAACTGTTCATGCTGACCTAGTAAAGGGGCACCTGGAGGGGTTGAATGTATTTAAGTCAACAGGTCCTGGTGATCTTCATCCTAGGGTACTTAGGGAATTAGCTGGAGTCATAGCAGAGCCACTGGCACAACTGTTTGAGCACTTGTGGTGCTCAGGACAGGTCCCAGAGGACTGGAAAGGGGGCAATATGGTCCCTATTTTCAAGAAGGGGAGGAAGGAGGAACTGAGTAACTATAAGCCAGTTAGTCTCACCTTTAGCCTTGGCAAGACCTTTTGAGAAAATTGTTAAGGATCACATTTGTGGGGGACCAGAGGGTAAAATGATGCTAAGGGGCAATCGGCATGGGTTCATAGCAGGCAGATCCTTCCTGACTAATCTGGTTTCATTTTATGACCGGGTCACAAAATGCTTGGATGAAGGAATAGAGGTAGATGTTATTTACTTAGATTTTAAAAAGGCCTTTGACAGTGTCACACCCAATTCTTATAAATAAACAAAACAGTTGCAATGTAGATTATTACACAGTGCGGTAGGTAGAAAATTGGCTTATGGGACGCACCCAGAGAGTGGTGGGGGACGGGTCAGGTTCTACCTGGAGGAATGTGGGCAGCGGAGTCCCCCAAGGCTCTGTCTATTTAATATCTTCATTAGTGACTTGAACAAAGGAGTAGAAAGCACCCTGTCCAAGTGTGCTGATGACACGAATCTGTGGAGGAGGTACACAAACTAGACGGCAGGGAGCAAATCCAGGCTGATTTGAACAGGCTGGGGAAATGAGCTGAACAGAATAGGATGCAGTTTAACAAGGATAAGTGTCATGTGTTGCACCTGGGGAGGAAGAATCATCAGCACATATATATAGCCTGGGAGGGACCACTCTAAGTAGCACAACTGCGGAAAGGGATCTCAGAGTTGTAGTTGACTCCAAAATGAACGAGTCACCAGCGTGATGAGGTAATAAGTAAAGCTAACTGCACCCTTTCTTGCATAAGTAGGTGCATCACAAACAGGTCTAGGGAGGTGATACTTCTCCTCTATGCAGCATTGGTCAGGCCGCAGCTGGAATACTGCGTCATTTTGGGCACCGCACTTCAGGAGGGATGTGGATAGCCCTGAGAGGGTTCAGAGGAGGGCCACTCATCTCATTAAAGGCCTACAGAAAAAAAACCCTATGTGGACTGATTGGGAGACCTTAACCTCTTCAGTCTCCGCAAGAGAAAGCTGAGAGGTGATTTTGTGGCTGCCTACAAACTCATGGGGTAGCGGGGCAGCAAGAAATAGGGGATACAATGTTTACCAGGGCTCCTGGCAGGGTAACTAGAAATAATGGCCACAAACTGGAAGAGAGCAAATTCAGATTGGACATCAGGAAAAAATTCTTTACAGTGAGGGTTGCCAAAATATGGAATAAGCTTCCAAGGGAGGTGGTGCTGTCCCCTTCCTTGGAGATGTTTAAAAGGAGGTTGGATAGACACCTGGCTGGGGTCATCTGACCCCAGCACTCATTCCCGCTCAGGGCCGGG
>NW_005842367.1:1038970-1063782 GCF_000455745.1 Alligator sinensis | reverse complement strand
ACATAGGAAGCAAAAAGAAGGTGCAGGGTAACTTAGGGCCCCTTCAGGATGAACTAGGGCAACTGGTAACAGATAGGATGGCCAAAGCGGAGCTTCTAAATTATTTCTTTGCATCCATGTTCCTGGACACTAATACAAATATGCATCCCATTGGGACCTTAGGTAAGACCAGTATAGATACCAACCCACCAACTGTTCATGCTGACCTAGTAAAGGGGCACCTGGAGGGGTTGAATGTATTTAAGTCAACAGGTCCTGGTGATCTTCATCCTAGGGTACTTAGGGAATTAGCTGGAGTCATAGCAGAGCCACTGGCACAACTGTTTGAGCACTTGTGGTGCTCAGGACAGGTCCCAGAGGACTGGAAAGGGGGCAATATGGTCCCTATTTTCAAGAAGGGGAGGAAGGAGGAACTGAGTAACTATAAGCCAGTTAGTCTCACCTTTAGCCTTGGCAAGACCTTTTGAGAAAATTGTTAAGGATCACATTTGTGGGGGACCAGAGGGTAAAATGATGCTAAGGGGCAATCGGCATGGGTTCATAGCAGGCAGATCCTTCCTGACTAATCTGGTTTCATTTTATGACCGGGTCACAAAATGCTTGGATGAAGGAATAGAGGTAGATGTTATTTACTTAGATTTTAAAAAGGCCTTTGACAGTGTCACACCCAATTCTTATAAATAAACAAAACAGTTGCAATGTAGATTATTACACAGTGCGGTAGGTAGAAAATTGGCTTATGGGACGCACCCAGAGAGTGGTGGGGGACGGGTCAGGTTCTACCTGGAGGAATGTGGGCAGCGGAGTCCCCCAAGGCTCTGTCTATTTAATATCTTCATTAGTGACTTGAACAAAGGAGTAGAAAGCACCCTGTCCAAGTGTGCTGATGACACGAATCTGTGGAGGAGGTACACAAACTAGACGGCAGGGAGCAAATCCAGGCTGATTTGAACAGGCTGGGGAAATGAGCTGAACAGAATAGGATGCAGTTTAACAAGGATAAGTGTCATGTGTTGCACCTGGGGAGGAAGAATCATCAGCACATATATATAGCCTGGGAGGGACCACTCTAAGTAGCACAACTGCGGAAAGGGATCTCAGAGTTGTAGTTGACTCCAAAATGAACGAGTCACCAGCGTGATGAGGTAATAAGTAAAGCTAACTGCACCCTTTCTTGCATAAGTAGGTGCATCACAAACAGGTCTAGGGAGGTGATACTTCTCCTCTATGCAGCATTGGTCAGGCCGCAGCTGGAATACTGCGTCATTTTGGGCACCGCACTTCAGGAGGGATGTGGATAGCCCTGAGAGGGTTCAGAGGAGGGCCACTCATCTCATTAAAGGCCTACAGAAAAAAAACCCTATGTGGACTGATTGGGAGACCTTAACCTCTTCAGTCTCCGCAAGAGAAAGCTGAGAGGTGATTTTGTGGCTGCCTACAAACTCATGGGGTAGCGGGGCAGCAAGAAATAGGGGATACAATGTTTACCAGGGCTCCTGGCAGGGTAACTAGAAATAATGGCCACAAACTGGAAGAGAGCAAATTCAGATTGGACATCAGGAAAAAATTCTTTACAGTGAGGGTTGCCAAAATATGGAATAAGCTTCCAAGGGAGGTGGTGCTGTCCCCTTCCTTGGAGATGTTTAAAAGGAGGTTGGATAGACACCTGGCTGGGGTCATCTGACCCCAGCACTAATTCCTGCTCAGGGCAGGGGGTTGGACTCGATGATCTAATAGGTCCCTTCCGACCCTAACATCTATAAAACTATGGCAGCACTGAAGTTTGGTGGCATGTAGCATGGATCAGCATGTCCCCCTTCTCAATCCTGTACTGCACTGCTAATTCCCTCCACCACACCCCCCTCTGTGGCCTTCCCTGCTGCTCTCACTCCACCTCAAGGCAGGTGCTGCTTAGCCTCCCTATTGCCATTGGAGACTGGAATCAGTGTCATGTACTAGAGGCAGTGGTTCATGGTTGAGGATACAGCAGGCAGTTTGGGCACTATAGAAGGGAGCAGTGACCCTCTCGTGGCTAGAGGGGATTGCAGCCCATGGCAGTGACTGGGTTGCCAGCAGCAGCCTGCTTCTCTGAAAGGTTGCCGGCCCCTGATCTATAACTTTACACCTTTCAAATACTTACATTACTTGAAAAGTTGATCTTACCAATTAATATGCTGTTAGCAAGATTATTTTTCTGTACTTTGCTAAAACATTAAGATTCACCCAATATAAAGTATTTAAAATTGTGTCATATCACTTAATATCCAAAATCATATTTAAGTCATTGATAATTGCCACTTTGTGACTGAATAATGTAAATTAATTGGATCATAGAAAAACAGGATTAGAAGGGACCTCAGGAGGTCATCTAGTCATCTGCTCAAAGCAGGGTCTATTTTTTGGTGATAACATATGATTCTTTATACAGTGATAACATATGATTGTTGTATAGCATCCTGGGAAACAGACCTGCAGAGGGACCTAAGGAGGTCATTCTAGTCTGACCCACTGCTCAAGTCTAAACTATCTTAGCCAAATATTTGTCTAACCTGCTTCAAGTAATGGAGATCCCACAACCCCTCAAAGTAATTTGTTCCAGTGCTTAATCATAGCATGGGTGGAACCCCTCATAGCTAGAAATTTCTTATTTTATTAAACCCAAATCTCCCTTCTTGCAATTTAAGACCATTATTATTTGTTCTGCTCCTGTGGACACAAAGAGTAGTTAATCAACATCCTCTTTATAACAGCACTTTTTTATTTGAAAACCTGTTATTAAATCCTTTAGTTCAAGCTAAATAACCTTAGTTCTTCCAACCTTTCTTTGTAAGTTAAATTGTCAGTCACTTAAAAAAATGTTGTTGTTCTCTGCTGGTCTCTTTCTAGTTGATCTGTATCTCTCTTGAAGGGCAATATCATTCAAGTAATCTAAGAGAGTCCTCACCAGTGCTGAACAGAGTGGAAGACTCGCTTTCATTATTTGTATCTGAATATGTTAATTCATGCCAGTATGCTATTGGCTTGTTTTGAACCAATAGCACTGTTAAATCATATATTCAACTTGTGGTCAACTATAACTCTGAAGTCCTTTTTTGAATTGCTTCAGCCTAACCAGTTATTCCCCAGTTTGTATTTTTATGTTTAATTGTTCCATCCTTCGTACAGAACTTTGCACTTGTCCATATTGAATTTTTCAGCTGATTCATTGCAATCAGTTTCTCCAATGTATCGTTTTGAATCCTGATCCTTTCTTCCAAAAAATCTGCTAGTTCAACTTGGTGTCACCTGTAAAGTTACAAAATGCACATTATTCTCCAAGTCACTAAAGAAGATATTGAATGGTACTAGATCAAAGACAGAACCCTAGGAAACCAGATTTTGATACCTTATCTCAGTTATTGAACTACTGATAACTACTCTTTGAACAGTCATCCAACTGGCAATGCACCAACCTTACAGTACTTTCTCCTAAAATGTGTTCCTTTCCCTTATTCATGTCACACAAGGCAGTATGAAGAGCTTTGCTAAACTCAGAGTATTGTCCTATCCATTGCTCTCCCCTCATCTACAAGGCTTATCACCTTGTCATAGAATGCAGTAAGGGTGGTTGAGCATGACTTGTTCTTGACATTAGTTATTCCTGATCACCTTGTTAGCCTCTAGTTCAATGCTACCCAGGTCATCCATCAATGAATGCTGTCACTACCATGCTGCTAAATTTCCAGGCCAGCAGAATGCCGCATGGGCCAGATGACATGGCTTTGCAAGCTAGATCCTGGTCACCCCTACTCTAGATGCTTAGAAAGAGATTTCTTTATCATATGCTCTGGTAGCTTTCCAGATATCAAAATAGGACTGACTGATTTGTAATTCCCTGGGTTGTTCGTGTGTGTGTGTGTGTGTGTGTGTGTGTGTGTGTGTGTGTGTGTGTGTGTCCCCTCCCCTTTTTTCCTAAATATGGGCACTATATATGTCTTTTTCCAATCATCTGGGACCTTATCTGACCTCTGTAAGTTTTCAAAGATAATAACTAATCCATAGATGTTTTAACAGGGATAATCCACTCCCCTCCACCTCACCCTTGCTTTCTGGCATGCACAACTGAGAACAGAGCTCAGAGGTGGCTGAGCATGCTGGAAAATAGACAGGAGCAAAGTGTTGTGGGATACTGGAGGTTCTCCCATTTTAGTTCTTACCCAAACTTAACTTACCTCAATGGTTGGGCATTCATAGCACTGTCTACTGCTACAGGTAGATGCCAAAACAGTCTGTGGCTAAATGACTTTATACTTATTGTGGGTGATATTTTTTATTAAACCAACAGTATGGCTGGTATTGAATACGGCAAGCTTCTGAGAATCACACTACCCTTTTTATGTGTTACTGCTGTTGTCAAGTTGCATACAGTGGATTTGACTGCAGCTGGAGACAGCTGGTATTTTTTTACAACTATACCATTTATTTTCAACCACCACTCAGAAATATAGTTATTGTTCATTAGCAGTTAGTTTCCCAAGGCTTAATGCCAATATTATAATCAAAAATAGATTTTAGCTTCCTATTTTTAAAAACCTTTCCTTTCCATGCTTTATCAGTTTTCGATTAGATTATTCACCAGAGATCAGTTGATTTGGTACCTGCTTCTCACCTGTTTATAGAACATCATTCTATTCTATTCTGTTCTGGTTCTAACACCATGTCCTTCACTATAGTGTCTCAGTGTCTCCAAGGTACCTCAAGCAACTTACTGCCACTTGTTATTCTCTCATCCTCTTCTTAAGAGGAGAAACATACCATGGAATGTCCTGTTTTCATTGTTTTTGAGATTTAAAAAAATAATAAACATATTGTAGCTTGTTTTCTTTAGAGAAGGTAAGGTAAAAAGTATACCTTGCATTGTAGCAGAAGGTAGGAGATTTGTGACAGCCCTAGGAGGGGGTTCCTTGTAGGGGCACTGACCAGCTCCTGAATAAGATGCGTCTTCTACACAGAACAATTTAATGCTTATTGTGGAGGTTTTCACTTTGCTAGTGGAATATAGCTGCTGGCTGTAATTTTCATCCTGAAACTTTTGGCCTAAGTACAGACGATCAAAAAGCCCGAGACTGAATCATTTCAGTCCTTGCAGGTTAGTTTAAGCTGCAGAGATTAAACTGAGAAGCAAGTGAACAGACATTCACTTTTGATTCAGGAAATGCAGCCAAATGCCTGCAGTGGCTCAGGCCAGAAGCCGGGGCACACTAGAGCACTCCTCCCAGGGTGCCAGCCACTTCCAAAGGGAAGAGACTGAAGCTCCAAGGCTTTTCCCTCATCCCTGCTCGAATGGAGGGGATGTGGCCGTGTCCCCTGTTCTCCGCTTGAGCAGGGAGTGGGGTGGGGGGGCAACAGCCTGAGAGGGACTGTTCCCCCACCCTGGGCAAACATTGGGTGAGGTCTAGGGCCAGGGAGGGGGTTTAAACCCCTTTCTCCAGCTCAGTGCGCTGGCCCCAGGCCAGGGCGTGGTCATGTTCCCTGCTCTCAACTGTGTGCATGTGCTCTGGTACACTTGATGCTGCTGAGGGGCTGGAGCCTTTGCAATTTGCCTGTCTCTTTAAAGAAGGGGGCTGTCATCAGATACCACCAGATACCTGTCTGCATTTTATCAGCCGCATTCTATCACCAGGTCAATATTCCCCTTCTCCCCCCCCCACCTACATGTCTCACACCTATTGTCTCCCATTCCCTCTAATCCTCGCTGCCATCCATTTGCATTTTCACAGACCCGCATTTTGCATGTTGGCTTCTGTTCTACCCAGGAGAGCACACAAACACCAACAAACTCTCCCTATGCCTGAAGAAGGGTGTTTGTGCCCAAAAACTTGCAGAGAATTTTCCAACTATTTAATTGGTCTAATAAAAGATATCACATTTATCCAAAGCTGCTTCTCTCACACTGCCTCTGTGGGTGGACACAAGCCACTGGGATCTGACTGCTTGATGCCAGTTCAAGTGAGAATAGAGGGAGAGAGCTGAGACAGCACAGGAAAGAGGAAACCTGCTGCAAAAGAGGTGAAGGAGGGCAGAGAAAAGAATAAGTAACACTGGAGAAAAGGAATAGCTTTGAGAGGGGGAGAATATTTGAAGGGAAAACCTTTGGCTGGATGGAACAAAAGATATACAGTGAACTATTTTTTCTGAATGTGAGTAATGAATCTAACTTGCTACTGTAGCTAGCAGGAGAGTTCAAGGTTTGCCACTCGAGCGGAGACCCAGATTTCCCATTCCCACCACCTTGTCATTCAGCCCTCACTGCTCCGGTTAGGGAGCAGAGGGGTGGGGCCCACCCTACTCTGCTCAACCAAACAGCACAGCCCAACCCAGCCCAGCCCAAGGCTGCAAGCATCCTGGGATGCTGGGGAACTGTGATTTAACTTGAACCAGGAAGGGGTCTGGGACAGCAGTTTCATAAAGTGGTTTGTCTTAAATCATTTAAGTCTGATACTACATTCAACCAGGTTTATCTTAAACCAGTTTCAGCTATTTTGTAACTGGTTTATTTGCACTGAACTTCTGTTCTGTTACAGGTTTAAACCAGTTTCTGATCACTTAAACTGGTTTATGTGTAATAGAATCATAGAAAGAAGGACCGGAAGGGACCTATAAGATCATATCTGGTCCCCTGCCATGAGCAGGAGGTAATTGGGCTCAAACAAGCTCAACGAGGTATTTGTCCAGCCTCCTCTTAAAGACTGACTGCACCATGATTCTAGTTACCTGTACAGAAAAGAAGTTTTTCCTCATGTCCAGCCAAAACTTTTCCTCAACTAGCTTGTGTCCATTGGTCTGTGTCTTCCTGAGGGGGCAGTGGTTTTTCTGAAAAGTTGTTCACCTAGGTCCTGGTGTTTTCCCTTGTCTGTCCCTAGACCCAGGTCATCTGATAAGAAGGACCAAGGTCTTAAACTTGATTCAAAATTCCAAATATTTCCTTTATAATCTGTAATTGAAGTGCTCTCTTTTTAAAAGGATGGATCCTGGGGTTTCTGGGGCAATTTTGAATTGGGGCTGTGTCCTGGCATTCTGAAAAACTCCCTGAAATAGAATTTCCATCCTGAATTTGAAAAATTGGTCTTGGATTAGTACCAAGCAGTGTCCTGAATTTCCAAACCATGCAATTGCACAGACTCTGAACTAGTCAAGGATCACTGTGGCATCAACAGTTGTAAAACTGACTAGCAGTCCTCAATTTTAGGGCTTCTAATACTGTATTTTCATGTATACCACACTCTGTAGCATAAGATGTGTATCTTGTTTTGGGAAGGCAAAATTTAAAAAATATTCAGACAGTCATGACTGACTGCATGGAGCAAGGGCAGGGCCTACTCTTCAGCTCACTTGTTCTCTCTTTCCTACTCAGGCAAAAGCTAGTTTTGACCCTCTCACAGCTGTTGCCAAATTGGTAACAGTTTCTGGCTGCTCAGCCAAAAGTTACTATCAATTCAGCAGTGGCTATGAGAGGGTTAACTCCATCTGTGATGCCAAAGAGTGGATCCACCCCTGCTACTTACTGGTCCAGTTGAGAAGCAGCAGTCATTACAGCATTCCTATGCTTCCATTCCAGTGCAGATATCAATTTCCTCTCTTTAGATGTGCACCCCAATTTTGGAGGGCTTATTTGGAGGAGCCCAAGTTACCTCTCAAACCTGAAGCAGTATATGAGTAAGTACGAGGCCAGCTAATTAGTTCTACTCCGCATCATGTAAATATGGCTATACTAATTAGCTGTGTGCTTCCAATTCAAGAAGTAGCTATTGGCTACCTCCTACGCAGGAAGCAGCATAGCTATGTTCACAGAACTAATTAGTTTGTCTAAAAGAGCTGCACTATAGAGGCTACAGTAACCACAACCAGAAGTGGTAGATTAATTCTGGACATTTGTGGTATGTTAGGACTTCATATCAGAATTTGTTCCTTAAAAGCTTATCTATTTGTAGACCAGATTGTACAATTCTGATTGAATAAATAAACAACATGGTTACCACAACTAGGAAAAAATGGTGTCTATGTGATAGTAATATTTACAGGCAAGGTATTACAGCTTTTCTTTATTCTAGTATACTTAAAAATTGTGGTTTTGGGGGATTGCTCCGGGTCTGTTAGAGAGAGAAATTGTCTATTATTTATTTACATTATGAAGGCACCATTTTTTATGCTCTTATCATTGATCTTATTCTGCCTTAAAGCTATTGCTTAGGGTTGCATTAAGAGATCAAATAGTGAGCCAGAAAGGGGCAGCTTTATTAGGTGCCTTCTTATATACAAGGAAAAAAATCAGTGCTGCTTTTTCAGTAGACAATAACTAAATCATTTACAGACGTTCTCCCAAAATCCACATTTGAGTATGGAGAGAGAACCCTGGCCTATCGTATCATCTATGCATTTTCAGTATCAAATAAAATATCCAATGTCTGATAACTGATCTATTAAATTCTAGTCTAACAGCATACTATTGTACAATATAACAATATTGCATAACTTTATTAAATATCAGCAAAGTGAAAGATGTGCAAGTTTTGTCAAAGAGCTACAAAGAGAACAAACTGAGTAAAATCAAATAATAAAATCATTCTACAATTCATGATTATTTCCTAGAAGTTAATATATTTAACTAATCAGGAAAAAAGATTGGCTTGTAATCAAGACCCCAGAGTGAAGGTTTGGGTACATTTCCTGACTTAGCCAGAAAATCCTCTGTGAAACTTTGCAAATCTTTTAATTTTTCAATACTTGATTTCCTCATTTGTAGAAGGTGGCCAATATAGTCTTCCTGTCTCTGGCCCTGCTTGTGTATTGCCTATTTAGTTTGTAAATTCTTCAAGGCAGAGATTTTCTTTCACTGTTTTGTGTTTATGCAGTAGCAGTGGAGGAACCTTTTTATCAAAAAATCAAATGTGAAAGGAAAAAAAATCGGATTTGAAATGAGCAATACTTTAAATATTTCCCCAGTAATGTTAATCGAATGCATCTGTATGTGATCCAAGTTATACATATGGGATGTAGGAAGGAGGTTTATTTTCAAAGCATTAAGATGATACGAATGAGGAAAACAAAAATAATGAAATTAAGCCAAGCAGTGGGCGTAAAAGATGAATGAGCAGGTCACTGTCAGATGGCTTGAGTAAACTAAGTAGTCATTGATTTCTACTGACTACAGAAAAAATGCTGGACAGGCAAAGGCATTCACTTGGCTGAAAAAGTCCTCCTTTGTAATTCTGTCTGTATCACCTTGCTGTTTTGTTACTGTATCACTTAATTACCTTTCTGTCTTTAAACTAAGGTCTTCGTCTAGCAGACTAGGACTGGGAAAACTGTGGATACCAATTCTAAGAGTGTGACTTTGACTAATCTTGTGACATATTCTTATGCTAAAATATTAAAACAAAAATGTTACCAAGGTAGCTTCAACGCTGGTATAATGCTTGTATTGAACCTTGCTCCTGGAACATG
Organism: Alligator sinensis; assembly: GCF_000455745.1. Classification (NCBI taxonomy): domain Eukaryota; kingdom Metazoa; phylum Chordata; order Crocodylia; family Alligatoridae; genus Alligator; species Alligator sinensis. Next base: position 1,054,299 of record NW_005842367.1, on the reverse strand, counting down.
CATGCTTCTTTAACATCTGAGTCTTAATTCTCTAGAGGATATTTTTGTCATTGTGAACATACTTCCTCATGAACCCGTGTTTGTTGCAAACCCATAAAAAGGATTACAGAATTGGTTCCTGTTTGCTTTTCTGAGGGTTTATAATGGTGATTTACATTTAACTTAATATTGTGCTTTCCATGGACTTGTTTAATTCATTTATTTATTTTTTAAGTTTCCTTTTCAGGATTAGGGTCTGTGATAGTTCCACATTTCAGCCAGTTCCACTCAGGTTCATTTTTTTTCTTTTTCTTTTGGAGCCTAGGTCCTGTCATTTTATTTCTACAATGTTCATGTGTATCAAAGGTAGCTACCATTTTTATCTTACAAATTCCCATTCCTTGTCAAACCAAACTTAAGGTATGAAATATCTTCCCCAGGAAAATGAAGACCAAAGAAAAAGAATATTTACTTTTAAACACTGTTTACTAATTTTTGTATGCTTTATGTGTGAAGATTTCTAGCTAGAGATTTATTTAAAATTTTTAAAATTTATTTTACAAAAATATTTTCTCTTGTTTAGTTACCTTGTAATTTATCTTATATCTTAATTTCTCACATACACAGTATTCACCATATTCTGATAGCCTTTAATTATAAGTTGAATAATTGCAAACATAACCCTCACATAAGTAATCAGATTTACTATCAAGTCCTTCTTTCATATTTTGCTAACTGCAAACTTGAGTTAGAAGGAATCCAGATTTATAAAATTGCTCACTTCTGCATAGTGGGCATATTGGGGAGAATGAATGAGCATAGGAAGGAAAGACAAGCAATAGTAGGTATACCAAATGCGCTTGATTCTTCCACACATCTGTCTATTTGGATATTGATATGTTTTCAGGGTTTGCTGTAGTTGCAGCCTGCATTTGCCTTATTTCCAAGGATCCATTCTAAAATTAATTAAATACATATGAGAGAAAAGCATCTAAAGATAGAAAGCAATTGAAAAAATTCTAAACCTTTATCATTACGGGGGGGAAAAAGGAAAATTAGTCTACAGATGAGCAATAGCAAGGATAAGGCACCAGATCTGCTTAAAATATTGCAGTCAATCAAACTACTTAAATATCAGTGCAGAAATTTAAAAGGTATTGCCCATGCAGTACTTTCAAAAGCAAATTAATTAAAAATTTCTAGAAGGAATTTAATTACCCTGAAATTACACAGACACCCAAAAAATGTGTCCCACTAAAACTCGTTTCTGACATTAGCTGGGCTGTGGCAGAAGCGGTTGTGAAAACCTCAGCTGAAGTGACATACTCAAGGTTAGGCAGAAAGCCAGTGTTTTCAGTTTAAACCCTTGTCATCCAGGAACTACTGGTATGTGGTGGTGAAATGCATGGAGCTTAATTTTGTAGAAAAATTATACAACACATTTTTAATCAGAAGTTTGATATTAGGTATCAAGCTGATTTAGGACAGAAGATTGCTGAAATGTAGCATGTTTCCAACATGGGCCTATAGCTCAGCTGCTGGGAGTTACCAGAAATCTCAAGAAAATCCTCTACAGCCATGTCCTAGCTGGGGAAAAAAGCATCATTGTAGACCATGTGAAACTAACTTATTCTAACTGAGGGCTGTCCACATGGTGTCCCATGGGCGCCATCTGGCCCCTAATCAGAGGCCCCTGGACTCCCAGTTCAGGTACTGCACTCTCCTGCTGCTGTAGGTGGAATCTCTAGGCTCCCCCATCCTCCTGCTTGCACTGCCTGCCCCCATGCCTGCAGATGAGATGGAGCAACATAGCAGAGCCCACAGGGCTGAGGTAGCCTGTGGCTGGAGAGACTTGAGGGAACCTGGGAACCTTTGTGGCATGAGAGCACTGGTGTGCCATAGCAGGGGAGAGGAGGCCCATGCAGCATGGTGCAGTGCAGTGAGGGGGCCCACACGGTACAGCATGCCACGTGGCATGGTATGGGGCACCAGCATGGTACAGCTGAGGAGGGAAGATTTTTGTGTGCAGTTTTTCATTATTCTTGTATGGATCTGTAAGTCTGTTATGTTATGTGTGTATGTAAGAGTGGCTTTGCAAAGACTCTGTTCCTTGCTTTGTTACCTGTGCCTGCTGATCAATCTCAGTGGGCTAGAAATGTCCAGAATCTAGTGCTTGGATCTGAATGCAGTGCTGATTATAAATTGGTTATTTCAGCATAACCCAGTCTATTTTGAGTGTGTTTAATATTATACTAATAAAACTTGTTAGCTTCCTGGAATGTTGCATTTTCCCTCTACAGACAAGGTGACTTGCTATTGACTGCTTGACTTGCTTGACTGACATTACCATTTGCTATATTCTGTAGTTCTTCAGGAATTGGGGGGAAGTGGAGCAGTGTCAGAAACAGGCTTCCTTAATTGAGAAGACAAAATAAAATGAATATCTCATTAATTAAATGGAAGTAGTTTAATCTGTGTAAAGCAGCTTTACTGACATAAATGTGCTTATACTAGCATGCTTTATTCTTGTATGGCAGGAGTGTCAAACTCACCTGGGGTCCTGGGTAGATTCCAACCGTGGGGCTCCTCATGGGCTAGATCCGGCAAGGGGCAACCACTGCAATAACAACAGTAGCAGTGGTGAATACAGCCACTGCAGAGGCATTGGGGCAACCAGCCACAGGCTAGGGAGTTGCTTGCCATAGTGGAGGTGTGCAAGCAGCAGCAGGCCAGGTAGCTGTAGGTGACTGAGGGCTGTGTGGCACAGCCCTTGCTCACCTCTCCATGTCCACCTGGACCACAGAGACCTGGGTTCTGCAGCAGGTCCTATCTATCACTGGCCATAGCCCCAGCTTCTGGCTAACTCAGGGGTGGGCAAAATATGGCCTGGCTAACTCGGGGGTGGGCCATTCTTTCCAGCCTGTGGGACCCCTAAAAAATTTAGAAAATATTTATCTGCTCCTGGCTGCCTGTCAAAGATGACAGGAGCCAGGGGCAGTAGGAGTCAGGGCAGTAAGACCCAGGAGTGCTGGGGGCAGGAGCCCAGCCCTGCCCCAGCCATTTCCCTGCCTTCCTGCCCCCGCACTGCTACAGCACCACTTGGCTCCCAGGTGCATCACTGGACTGGGGGCATGGGGCTGTGCCAGTACAAAGGCGGGGGTATAGGGAGGAACTGTGTGTGTGTGTGTGTGTGTGTGTGTGTGTGTGTGTGTGTGTGTGTGTGTGTTCGTTCATTCACAGGGTGAGTCCCACCTGCACACCCCACCATACACATACACCCACACGCCCTTGCAGTGCCATACACGCAGACCCCTACACCCACACCCCCTCACACATCCCAGCTACCCTCCCCTCACACAAACCTCATACACACCCACCCCACATTCACACCCACATGCTCCCTCACCCCACACCCCCACACCTATCCACCCACCACAGATGCACCCACACCCTCCCCCATACCTGACATACCCCCCAAATCTATACCCACCCCTCCACAATATACAAGAGTAAGACTTCATGTTAAGCTATTATATACAATCACTTCTGTGTCCACTACAGAAACACATGTAAACCAGGACAAAAATATTTTTTGAGATTGAATTAATTAATGTTTTAGGTGTTTGCCCCTCACCCCACACCCCCACACCTATCCACCCACCACAGATGCACCCACACCCTCCCCCATACCTGACATACCCCCCAAATCTATACCCACCCCTCCACAATATACAAGAGTAAGACTTCATGTTAAGCTATTATATACAATCACTTCTGTGTCCACTACAGAAACACATGTAAACCAGGACAAAAATATTTTTTGAGATTGAATTAATTAATGTTTTAGGTGTTTGCTTTTTAGACTATAATTTAGTATTTTTCTGGTTCTGAAATGGCAAAACCCCTTGCTGAAAGGAGTACTTCTGGGGGCAAGGGGAGGGATTTCTGGTGTCAAAGGTCAGGGGTTAGGGGGCGGGACTTCCACTCCCAAGATGGTGACCAGGGGGCAGGATACCTGTCAAGGGACGGAGCTACCCATGCAGCTCTCAACAGCTTGCCAAAACTCAGGAAGCAGCCTTCCATCCAGAATAATTGCCTACCCCTGGGCTAACTGCAGGCTGGATGATGTTTCTCCATGGGCCATATTTTTGACACCCCTACTGTATAGAAAAAGGAGTGAGCTATGCTGTTAGTAGCCACTTTTACAAAGGTCTGTGCTAGAAGAATATATTGATGTAACCTTTTGAAAAAATAAGAGTAATCATACTCCAACCGAGGTTAGTTAAATTGTTAGCCCAGTCTGGATGCACAGTAAGTTTTGGTTCTAGTCTCTAATTTCTGTACTGTATAGAGCGCAGGGGTCAACAGCCTGTGGGCTGGATCCAGCTCATAGAGTCAGGGGGGCTTTGCCCTTTGGTAGTGGGGAGTTTCTCCTGTGCGGTGCCACACTGCATAGTTGGGCTGTGGGGAGCTGTGCCTGTGCCTTGGCAGTGGTGGCTGAGTCCTAGTACTTGTCTGCCTCGGATATGAACCAGGTCATCACAGCTCACCGCTACAGCAAGGTTGCCAACTGCTGGTATTGAGTCCTAGATACTATTGCTGTATTATCCCTGTTAAATATTTTTAAGTAAAATGTTTGTTTTCAGTTTCTGGTTTTGAATTTTAATACAAGGGTGCTAGACTCATTCAGATCTAGCCCATCTAAAATACCTTTCACTTCTCCCAATGAACCCTAAATTCCTCAGGTGGAATATCTAACTTTATGGTCCCAGGCAAAATTCTATGTTCTATGATGAAAGCTTACTAGCCGACCAGCAGGACCATATTGAAACAAACTGAAAGGTCTTCCTTACTGACTAGTTGACATTACCATCTAATTATACCCAACCTGCATAGAGCCTCGCCCTAAGAGGCAGAATTTGAAGATAAGATTTCTTTAAAATAAAAAGATAAAATACCTAGAAAGGACATGTGGATAGTCCCCTCACAGAATATTCTAATTTTCCTCTGGGATTGAATAACCTAGTTTATCAAGAACGGCCTGCAAAAGGAATCTTTGTGTTACCAGGATTATATAATATTGTTACAATGCCCTCTAAAACATTTAAAATGCTTAAACTGTGTTTCTTATGGCCAAATTGCATTTCAATCAAGTTAATTTTGTTAAACATAACTCTTCCATACATCCTCACTCTTCTCTGTTGCCTTGGAGGGGTAGGCAAAAAAGATTAGTCTGATGCTTTACTTGGATGAAGAAATTGCAGTGAACAAGCTAAAGCTTGATTTTTCTGAAAAATAACTGCTAGTCCCATCAGCAATTTGTTATTTTACATTCATAAACTAAAACACAGTTTTCTGTAGTTCAGAGAATATTTATTTTTCCATTTCCTAAAATGTACCAGGTCAATTCTAATGTTTGTAAGAATTCCCTTCCTCTTTCATTCTAGTCACATAACCATATCCAGAGAAACCAGAATTCTTGAAAAATGCTTGTAGGAGCATTGTTGTACATATTAAGTATTTTCTGTAATCCAAAGAACTGTTTGTTGAGTGTTAATGTGGACATCCACTCATCTAAAATAGTTAACAAAGGCATTAAATATTTACATAATAAAACTTACTGTACTTATTAGTATGCTCATATGGTCTGCTTAAAGTACTAACTACTTCTCACCTGGGTCTGGCCTTTTCTGATTTCTATCATCTCCAGCTCTGAGGAGTCAAATTCTGTCAATGCGGTGCACATTAGTTTATCTGTGTACAGCAATGACAAAAAAATAAAGTATTTCTTTTAGAAATGATTTTGCAAGTAATTATTTTACATTTCTAAAATAAATTATAAAATAGTTGTGTTTTCCAGTTATTTTTGGCACAATAGCTAATGTCCATGTATTTGTTTTTTTTATATATTATGTTTCTGTGGAGATTATTAAAAGTCACTGTGCTCTGAAAGGGTAAATCATTTACCTCAGCAGAAAATGTAGTTTCAGTAACAGCATTAATTATTCATAGAGAGGAACTGGAGCATGAAGCAGTTTGTCAAGTTTAAAATCCTTTTCTCAGTACAGTGCACCTTCAAAGGGCAAAATAATGAAGCATAAATTAACAAACATCAGCTTGACTAAGCTTTCTCTCTCTCACCATCCCCCTTTTCTTCCCATATGTACTTAGGTTGGTTCTCTCCTCTGTTTCGGACTACTTTGCAGCAATGTTTACAAATGATGTACGAGAAGCAAGACAGGAAGAAATCAAGATGGAAGGTGTAGATCCAAATGCACTGTGGGCTTTGGTTCAATATGGGTATACAGGTAATACACTTTTTAAAAAGGGTGATAAAGTTGGTCTAATGACTTGTTAAGTGAACATCTCATTCCATTATTCCATTTCAGATGTTTGGTAGACTTCTGTTGCTGCCATTATTTGAGGCCGTTTAGCAAGATATAGTACCTTAGTTTAACAAGATACAGTACCTTTGTAGTTAGGTTGGCAATCTGTCAGCTATTTCAGACGCACCGAGTCTGAAAAAGGAGTACTGTATTAATTATTCTGTTGCACTGTTATAGAAGTTAACTTCTTAAAAAAAAAGTCATTTTTCAGCTCGTTTGGAATGGTATTGCCAGATCTTATGTTCTGTTATGCAGTTTGCAAAAAGTACTTTGCTGCATCTGTTTTTTGTCTGGTTTAACAAAAGATTAAAACAAGGGAAATTACCATTTGGGGCATTGTTTCCCTCTTTTACCATTTCTTAGTAATAAAAATTGCTTTTTTAGGGACATGCTCTTTATGGAATTATTATCAATATTCTTTCATAAATAATGAGATCATGTCTTGTAATTTTGCTAGGTCGCCTTGAATTAAAAGAAGATAACATTGAGTGCCTGTTATCTACAGCTTGCCTTCTCCAGCTGTCTCAGGTTGTAGAAGCGTGCTGTAAGTTCTTAATGAAACAGCTTCACCCATCCAATTGCCTTGGAATTCGCTCTTTTGCTGATGCACAGGGTTGCACTGACTTGCACAAAGTGGCTCACAATTATACCATGGTATGTCCTTATTTCCAGCATCATCCATTCATTGATTTTTGTAGCAAGGAAAATGTAGAATATCTTCCAGTGTAAAAGAAATATTTACCCTGAGAGAACTTTTGTTGTTATCTGAGCTATTTAGTTGTGACATTAAGTATTCTTTTCTATTTTGGTGGTATTCCATCTCTTCAGGAAAAAAGTCATGTGTAAAAATTTCAAAAGCGCCATGACTGAAAGTCACTATATTTTGAAAATGCTACCCAGTATTTCACAATGTACAAAAAATAACTCATAATATTGCTTACATTATGTATACTATGAGTATTGAAATCAAATAATTAAAATGTAACTTATAATATTTTTTTTTTTACTTTTAAAAACTCACATTAGCCCAGTTTACTTTGCAAGCAAAGGACAAGTCAGTCTTTCAGTAGAGGAAGCCAAAGAGAATAATGGGTGAATTTTACTGGCAAAGAGCATATAGTGGTGGTATCCTCTAAGTGTGTGGAAGAGTTTCTACAAATGTTTGTCAAGAGAACCAAATATTACTGGGGGAAGCAAGGGGCAAAGAGAGACTGGAGGTACCCAGATCTGCAGTTCAAATGGCAGGCTCTTCAGAGTCCAGTGATATTATCTACTTTATTCACAACTTGTTTATTTCTTGATGTCACAATGAAAAGTTACAAATATATGTATTTTAGATAGAAGCTTTTTAAAAAATATTGATGTTATTTATTTGTAAATGAATGTTATTTATTTGTAAATTGCTCTGTGCTATATAATATTGAGAAGGCATTTTCCCTATTCCATTCAGCTTTTCCCCTAAAATAGGTATATTAATTTAGAATTTTAAAATAATTTGTTTAATATCCTGATTGGTAATTATGGAAAAATAAATACAAAAATTCTGTTAGACACTTTAGAAAAAATGTGCTTATTTAAATTTATGTAGGAGGCTATGATTTTAAAAGTTAAATATGTAAAAGCAGGCTACTGAAAATATGGAGGAAACGATTACCAATATGAGCCATAATTCAGAACAGTATTTTTAAAGCAGGGGCTTAACGTTAAATAGAGAGATTATTACATTAAAGTAAATGGAATTGCTTAAGCCAGGAGTGCTCAACCTCTGGTTTCTGGCCCACAGCGTTGTCATCTGGTCTGCAGGCTCCGCAGGTCCAGAAATTTGGTGGCAGGAGAGCAGTGCCACTGTTCCACTGCTGCCACATCTCCAGACCCATGAGGAACCTTTGGCCCTGAATCTGGCATGGGGCCAGACATGGGTGGCAGTGGGCTCCAGGGCCCAGTCCCAGTAGAAGGGTGCAGTGCCAGGCCACTGGGATCCAATCCCAACACATAAGGGTTAATGCACAGGGGGTGGTGCTTGGCCCTAAGAGCTGTTTCAGCCTGCAGGCAGGCCCTGTGTCAGTCATTTGGCCCACAGGACCAAAAAGTTAAACACTGCTGGCTTAAGCTTCTGAATGTTAATTTAAGTATGTACTTAAATGGTTTGCTCAATAGAGTCTTGATTTGTTAAGAATGACAGATTACAGATGAACTTATTTCAAGAAAAAAACAAGCTGCTAAACGTGCTGTTTTAGTGACCATAGCCATACTGTCACAGGACCATGTTAGAGAGTACCATAATGAAGTATACCACACCTGCCTGGCATACACTATAACCCTGCCTGGGAATGTATATTTTAATGCAGTGGTGGGCATGAACCAATAACCACTCCCAAGTGCATGAGTTTATGGGTGCATGCCCAACCCTGGGCCAAGGTAACTAGAATACATCCATTTTGGTGGATAGTGCAGGTACAGTTGGTGTGGTAAGTTTGTGGGGCACTTGGTTTGTGTAGTCCTTTGACAGAATAAATGTGCCCAAGAAATTGAAAGAAAATATGCATGAGCCATTCTTTTTAACAATACCAAGACTGTCAAGAAAATAATTCTTACCGGTACAATTCTTACCGGTTTTGATCAGAAGCTGTATTGCCATCATGTGGTCCCATGCCTTGAGATGAGATGCTACTATAGTAAACATTCATTGTTCTATTCGTTGATAAATCTGGAGTGGGTTTATCAAATTCTGAAAGTTACTAAGTTACACTTAGTTTGTGAACATTGGTCTCTCAATGAATATTTGTTTTATTCTCTCACGTTAGTAATGAAAGGCTGTCTTTTATGTACCAGTATAAGATCAAGGAATATATTTATGTATTAAGGTAGAATCACAAATGGCTAAATGCAAAAATATTCCCAATGAAAGTGAGGATTACTGTTTACACGAAAGTTAATTCTCTGACTTCCTTAAATTCTGTCCCCTAACCACCATCTCTCTTTCTTTTTTATATTTTTCTCCTTTCTTGTCTCAGAGGTATCCTTTTGAAACAATGTTGTTAGGTGAGGAGGGCAAGAGTCATATCTGTATAAGGCCAATCAGGATTCCTCTTTGTACATGGGGTTTCTAGAATTACTTGTCATGCTGTTTCCTCCTCCTCATGACAGCCTTGCTGACTAGCTCTTGGGACACGAACTTTGGCCTTTGGATACCATATGAAGAAGCTGGGCATTAATGATAACACTTAGATCTCTTATATGCCATTGCTCTGTTCTGCCCTGCACACAGTTGTCATTAAACTGTTGGTCCAAATCCAAAAGATGTAATTTTGGTTTCTTAATTAGAATTGAGTTAATTGAAGCATAAATCCATGGGGGGCGGGTTTTCCCTTCTGAATTTTTGCTTACCCAAACCCATTGTTTTAGGTTGGGTTCTTTTGGAGGGGGGGAGTTATTTTTAATTTCTTCCTGTCTTAAAACATACAAGTTTAATAAGAAAAACTAAGATAAAAAATCCCACTTAATTCTTGTTGTGTGTGTCATATAATTCTGTCTGTCAGGTAGGTCTTTGCCATGTTTAAAAATGCATGTACACCAAAGTTTATCACTATACATCAATAACAATGTGCAAATTACAGCTCATACTAAAATGGAAAGTATGTTTTACTGGTAAAAGTATGGGCCCAAGTAGAAGAACAATCAGATGAAACTAAGTAAAGCAGAAGATACATATCAGAAATAGTAGACTTACCATATTTAATGAAATCCAGGAAAAGATTTTTTCCCCATTCAGCATGGGGGGAAGCCCCTCATCTTGGATTCAAGTACAGGGTCAGAGCCAGAGCCACAGCAGCCTTAGTTCCTGTCTGTGCCTCTGCTCTGCTCTCAGCCCTCCCCCCCGCAATCTCCTTCTTTACTCTCAGGCACAGCTCCAGCTCCATTCCCTTCCAGGGCCTGCCCAGCCAGTCAGTGGTGATACATCTCTGGCCCTGGGACACTGCTGCATGGCCAGGCAGGAGCTGTTCTTCCATGTACTCCATGCCTGGGAGAGAGTGGAACCAGCGTTGTCTCATTTTTTCAAAGTTGGTTTGTAACAGACTCCACATCTTTCTTTTGGTAAGAAGTTCTTCAGGCCACAGGAAAATGGTGGTACACCTTTTAGGAAAATTATTGTTTACTTCATTTGCCACAATTGCTGTTTTTAAGGCTTTGACAGGAATGAAATTTAAATTAGATGGATTTAAAAAGCCATTTTCAAAACTAATTAGTTGTGCTCGATGGATTCTTCCTAAGGCTTTTTTTAATGTTGCTTAGTTCCAACAGAGACATGAAATTGAATTTTAGTAATAATGAGTAATACAGAAGTAGCTCTTTTGGTTTGAAACTAATGTTGCTATGGAAACTGCATAGAAATCTATAGTCCAATTGAGTCTTCAATTAAAATAAATCCCTGAGTAATTTTCATTTGTTTTAAAAGCTGTTTGAAAAAAGAAAAATGTTAATACTAATACTAGCCACTTGATGCTCATCCATTAAAAATATCAGAGCAAAAGGGTTAAGCATACTATAGTTCCTGTAAATTCTGTTGTTTATTAAGAGACATGATTTATGCTTATGCTGTTACAAATTACCATGGTTTATATTATAATGATGGTAACTAAAGGATATTTTGTAGGTTTTTTCCATACTATTTTCCAGTCCTTGAAATTTGAGGTAAATAAACAATATATTTATATTTTAACTTAAATACGTTTACTTTCTTAGTTTTGCTGCTTTTTTTTTTTGTCTGATGTTGGGAACAGTTCACCATGCAATTGTGTTCCTTCAGTTAAAACCACTACTCCATTTTAAACTTCTATCGAAAAGCTCTGATTGTAACCATGAGTTTTTTGATAAGCTACTCAATTTGCATTTAAAACAATTTTATACATTGAGTTGAAATGGCCATTTTCTCAGAATAAAAAATCCATCAGTGAATAATCTCAGTGGACCCAACTCCAATAATAGACTTTCTTTATCTCAGCAGTGTCCATTAGTGTCACTTAAAAGCATTGGCATAGTTTCAGTCAGTGTAGTATAGTCAAGTATAAATAAAAGTAAAATGGATTTGAATACAATAGTTCAGATTAAAAGTATGTATGTAGCTCTTGTGCTAAAAGAACATGTGTGTTTCATAATTTAATGGTATACTCTAACAGTCAATAAACTACTCTGAAGAAGAGTAAGAAAAATCGTCAAGGTTATTATCAAAGTAAGTCAGTTTTGTGGCCTTGTAAAAACATGACAATGCCTGAAAAATACTTAGGATCTAAGGAGCAAAACATGCCAACATTTTGAAAATGGCAAGTGGTGGACATAACAGCTTTTAAACAGACATTGTGGACCTGATTTTTTATGGACTAGGTATAAAATGCCATTATCAAAAGGAATCTTGGTTTTCCCTGATAAAAATTTGCAAATTCTCTAAATAAACCCCCCCAAATCTGTGATTAAAGTGAAAAGCCCCTCACCCCGCCCCCAGCCTCCACAGCCTTGCTGGTGCCTCTTACTCCCCCCCCCGCCACAGCCCCCTGCCCCTAATAGGATGTGGCAGTTACGGCAGTGGAGTGGAGCACGGAGCCCAACTGCCTGCTGCAGACTCGGGTGAGAGTTGGGGCTGGCTCCCCGCCACTACATGCACTCCTCAGGGGGCAGGGGAGACCTGTGCCTCCCAGATCTGTGTGCAGGGCAGGGGTAGGGTGGGCTCCCTGCTGCGGCCTTGGGCTCCTGCCCTGCTGCCCTTCCCCAGGGCCTCCGCAGCCCAATGAGTGCAACCTGGTGCTGCAGGGCAGAGTGAGGCCACACAAAGCTGCTTGCTACTTTGAGCTCCATGCTGCCCTGGTAGTGCATCCCCTGCAGCAGCAAGAAACTTCACTGTGCAGCCCTGCTGTTCCCTGCAGCTCCAGGTTGCACCTCCTGGGCTACAAAGGCTGCAGGGGAGAGCAGTAGGGTGGGGAGTCCGATCCCACAGCACACACCTACCCCCACCCCACATACAGATCTGTGGGACATGGGTCTCCCTTCCCCCTTGGAGTGCCTGCAGCAGTGGGAGAGCCAGCCTCAGCCCGCAGATGAGCCACTGTCAACCCCATCCTGCTCCCCACTGGGGATCTGCAGCTGCATGTTATGGCCCTGGGTCCCAAGCCCCACACACCACCTGGCTGGGGAGCCTCAACCCCAGCCCTACCCAACTCCTCCCTCTGGTGGCCTCAATCTCTGCCCCCACTTACCTGCAGGAACTGCTCTCCAGGCTACCTGGCAGCCATGTGTATATACACGCACACGGTGCCCCCTGCCTGACTTCTGTCCTCCTGCTCCCTCCCAGCCCCCTGCAGGCAGGAACAGCCTGCAGAGAGCTCTTTGCAAAACTGAAACCTCTGCAGGTTTCTCCTGTAAAATGAGAAATCCATGTTTTCCTCCAGCAAAAGGGAAAATCTGTGTTTTTCTCTATTTTTCTGTAGGAAATGGAAAACCCAGATCCTTGATTTATCACGCTTGTTTGTACAAATGTAACTAACTTACCTTTCACATCCAAAAAAAATTACCTTATTTTGAAAATACAATGTAGACAATGTAATGAGCCATATGTCTACAAATTTAGGGGTGTTGCTGGAGTAGCCAGAAGCTTAATTTAAGTATCTTCATGTGTTTTAATGGAAAATAGTGTTTTATGCCAGTGCCCTCATTTCTGGTACTTTTATGATTTTTTTTCCCCTAAGGCAGCCTTTAACATACTGTTACACTTCCAGCTATCTTCCTAACATATGGTGAGGGTTATCCTACATTCCAAGTACAGGTGACAAACTGAAGAATTCGCTGTAGTCTTGAGGATTAGAATCGTGTCCTCTCCATTAAAATTGATGTCTCAAGATGCATCAAGATATGTCATCTCGTCTCTGGATGAGTATAATATCATTCCTTTACCTTTTGTTGAGGAATTAAAAGATCACTGATGCAAATTGGTTGGAGCTGATCAGTGTCATTAACTAATTATTCCAAAAATAAGGTGGACTTGTCTGTTGATTGTGAAATAGTTTAAATAGATTGATATATTTGTGCCTCTGCTTCCCATCTGTAAAATGCTAATAGAGAAGTTAAGGCCAGGATTTCAAGTCTAGTAAGAGACAGAATGGAGGCACAGAAAGCTGGACTTTCAATTTTGTGCCCTTTCCAGTAGGTCTTCAGTACATCAAGAGATGTACCATTTTTGTTGTTGCTCATTTGAGAACAATGGGTAGTGATACTTAGCCTTCCTTTCTTACAAAAAAAAAAAATAGTAGTAGGGGTGCACTGGTAAGAGATTTTTGGGGCCAATTATTTAAGGAGGCATATTGGCCAATACTGATCTGATTTCCAATGCAGCTGCCTCCAGCTGGCAAGTCCAGTGTGGTGGAAGGGGAGGGCAGAGGGAAGAGGCATGGTGGGGTGCAGATCAACACCCCTGCGGTAAGGAAAGGGGCCGGAGGTGTGGCTCGTGGAGGGGGGGAGCTCCCACTGCTGCTTGCACCTTGGAGCAGGAGCGTATGCTCCCCAGATCTGTGTGGAGCAGGACAGGCTGCAGCCAGAGCTGTGCGGGCTCTTCTTGGTGGGGTCTGGGCTCGGAGTGGGTGTCGGCAGCACTGAGAGGATGCTGCATCCACCCCAGATTTCACCGCCGCTCCACTCCCAGCGCTGCTGCTGCCAGCCACCTGGAGCAGCCCCAACTCTTTCCAATGCATGGGGGGGAGGTAGAGAATTGAGCCAGGGCTACACTGGGTGGCTGGCAGCCACAGCTCTGGGAACGGAGCAGCGGTGAAATTTAGGGTGGATGCAGCATTCTCCCAATGCCACCGGCGCCCACTCCAAGCCCTGTCCTGCCCCACAAAGATCCAGGGGCACATGCCCCTCTCCCAGGGTGCAAGGCAGTGGGGCGGGAGCCAACTCGATGAGCTGCAGGTCTGTCCTGTGCCCCGCTCTGCCCCAGCTGGGCAGCGCCTGCTCCTGCCCCTGCCCCTGCCCTCTCCCTCACAGTGGGGGGAGTTGATGTGCCCCCCAGCCCCTTCCCCCCACCCCTTCCACCACACCAGACTTACCAGCTGGAGGCAGATCTCCACACTGCCAGCTGTGGTCCTCGCTTCCTGAGTGCTGCGCTGCAGCTGCATGCAGCACAGGCACTTATCAGCCAAGTTATCGGCCCCATCAGGCCAATATCCGATACAGCCAGTTTTCTGTATATCTGTATCAATCTGATATTGAACCGATGTATCAGTGTACCCATTAAAAAACATTTTTTTAAGGAATATTTTCATGCAGAAAGGTAACGAGGGCCACACTGCTTTCAGGGCTTTAATATCCACTAACCCATAGCATTACAGAGGAAGCAGTCCTAGGTAGGGGCTTCAATTTCAACACGTCATTTTAATTTTTTTTTAATTAAAATTTTTTAGCATTCTAAGCATTTGCCTTATAACCTCAAAAATGAAGCAACTATGAAATTACTCTAATTTCTGAGTCTGGTTCCAAAATCTCTGCTGCAACAAAGAGCTTTTTAAGCTTTTAAGAGAGTTGAAATGTGAATAATTTTGTCAGTGGCGAAATCATTAGAAGAATTGGATCAAATTCACTTTGCAACTCAAGAGATCTGTAAGCAGCAGCGATGACATTTACTAGTGATTTATGAGGAGAAATAATAAAAAAAAACAGAAGCATGGAGACAGACTTAACCCATTCACAGTAATCAGGAAGCTGGTGGGAAGGGTAGAGGGAGGAATGCTCAAACTCGCTTCTTTCAGATTAGGGAAGGATAGAACAGCACAGACCATGGCAACTTGGAGTTTATGGTTTTGGACAAGGAACCAGAGGTAAAAGATACCATCTCTTTTTCAACGCCTAGAAGAGGGATTCACTGTTTTTTACAGAAACCTGCTAACTCTGGCCATACTGAAAAATTAAACTCTTGGGTAGGGA
>NW_005842367.1:1031557-1038939 GCF_000455745.1 Alligator sinensis | reverse complement strand
AAGAAATAGCACTCCCCTTTTGCAGCAGTTGGTGTAGTTTTGGCTTCCCACTAGTGCAAAGTCTTGAACAATGAGCATCTTTTCCTATTATATGGTCTTTTAGCTGTTATTTGTTCAGTAACAGTTCTCAGCTCCATAAGAAACCAAGGGTCGGGGAGAGAAGTTCTTTCTTCAAGGCCATGAAAATGCACTTAATCATTCTCCAAAATACTGGCTGCATCTAGCTGAGACACTTAGTGTGCAATAGTTCCTTACTACTGTGCAGTAGCATTGCATGGCAGGAAGCGTGATGTGATGCTGCTGTACAGTAGTAACAAGCTACTGTGCAGTCAGTGTCACCTAAAAGCCGTTTAGTGACACTACTGCTTAGTAACTGTAGTTACTGTGCAATTTAGTACTTGTATAAACAAAAAACTGTGCAGTCATTCAGTACTAGTTTATACAAGTACTAAATGACTGTGCAGTAAAGACTGCGCAGTCAGCCTCTCGTGTAGACACAGCCACTGGGTTCCTGTGCAGGGAAGTACCATAAGAAAGAACAATAAAAGCAAAGACTAGAGAGGGGGTTAAGAATATTATGAGAAATATTGACTCCTTTTTGTCTTGAGAACCTTAATCTAAAGAGGAAAACAAACTATCAGATTTTGATGAATAAAATTCCCAAACATACTACTAAGAATGGCTCTTTCCAAGGAAAAGTTTATCATCATGATAAAAAGGAGCCTCTTCACTGTAGAAATAGAACAAGATAAAGAGGAAATTAGACTTGTCCCTAAAAGAAAGTGATTTTCTACAATAAACAACGCAAAACAATTTTTGTTTCCCTATTTCTACTTCTTCAAAATCTTTTTTGCGTAGAAAGCCTGTTTTCTTGAAGAAGTTTAAATAGGGAAAACCTTCCAAAAGAAGATCCATGAATGCCTAAGTTATGAAATTATAGAAATAGCAAAGTAAGATAATTAATCTGTGGTACAAGATCCTGAAGTCAGAATGCTAGTAGCTACAAGTTAAAATAGTTAGTCAAGGTTATTTTTCCCCGAAGAGATTGGATAGAAAAAGTTCAAAGCCTAAGGTGGTAAATGTTGCTTTTTCTTTTTATTTGTGCTCACTGTGCCTGTATATTTAGCAAAGCTAAGAGCAAAGAACCGAGAAAACTTTAACTTGCGTATCTTTTGGGGTGAAGAATGTTCTGTTCTGATGAAGAATCAGCCAAAAAAAGGACAGTGAGGACAATGAACCCAATGAAGACTGAACTTCTATAAATTGCAAGTGGAAACCCTCAAATTTTGCTAATGTATTTTAGATCTTAGTTCTGCATCCAAAATATTGACCAATTTGGGAGTAAAAATTCTAAAAGAGCATGTATTGAAAATTAGTATTTTGCTGGTTTTAATGAACAATAGGTTAGCTCAGGGCACTAATTTTAATGTTGCAGCTTTAAATGTGCTTTAAAGAAGAAAAGAGCTGCTTAGTTATTGCTTCCACCTTGAAGAGACTACTTTATAGCTTAATGACATTGTTTAGAATTTTTTTAGATATTCGGCTTAACTGAATATCTTAACTTTCCCTTCCCCTTTCCCAGTTCTTTCACTTTCCAGCCACATACATATCTCCTTGTAGGACCCTAAACTCAGCTTACCTGTCTTTAAATTTCTGCACATATTTGGAGGTAATTGTGCCACACTATGCATGTTTTGGATACATTTAGAGCCATTTTATATACATTTAACTTGTTTGGTATTTTCCCATAAGTCAGTCTGTCCAGTATTTTGATATTTTCCTTTTCCCTAGACCAGTTTAATTTGTCAGTCTCTTTCTAGTAGCAGGGTATGCTGAACAGAATTCCATACTAATATATTGTGATACCAAAGTCATGTAGAAGGAGGACTGTGAAACTGCATCCACCCAGTATGGAGTCCGAAACTATACTGTTAATTTTTGTTGCTATTTTGTATAATAAATTCATATATGTTTTGCATAGCCTTTTTCAGCAATAGAACTCTCTTCTGCACTTATGTTTCTCCCTTTTGTTAATCTGTTTCAAGTTACTGATAATTTTACTCTAATATATTTACTTGTGTTTCTCAGTGTTGCAGAGTCTCCCCAATAAGTATCTTTCGTGGGTTTCATTAACAGCGAGTTTGCTTGTTCTATATTATTAATAAAGATGCTGAAGAGGTCAAATCTTAACACTGATCCCTTTGCAGTAACCCCATCTCTGTATATATTTTGACTTTTAATTTTACCATCAAAATACTTTAGTCGATTCTCAATATACATATACTTGCCTAGCCAAGTCAATTTCAATTAATTTTAGGAGTAAGATTTACTAAAAGCTTGTGTTAGATATTTTCTAAGCTTCAGCTGCTTTCTGCCTACTCATTTAGGACTCAGTTATGAAGTTTCTACAAGGTAGCATGAAGCTGTGCTGCCCCAGGGGCAGCCCATGTTGTAACTGAGACTCATTTCTCATTTTATGCTCCCTTACTTTGTGTGCATGGGAGGACCCTTTCCAATTATTCCTGAATTAGTCTTCAGGCTTGCCAGATATATTCTTTATGTATCTGTGTTTTAATGTTTTTCAATTTGTGAGTTTGAATTTCTACAAAATATTCTAAAAATGCTACTGGTTGGACATAATGTGACCTAATGCTCACAAATATTTTATACTGTGATTCTTACTATCCTGAAGTAAGAATAGGCTATATGAAATGACCTAATTGAAGTGTTCAAGAGCTGGGTTTTCCCAAAAGTTGTTGTTATTAATCAAATATTGTGTTATAGTCCTTCATACCTTCATTCCACTGTTCTACTTCATTCAGTTCTGTTTGGCTTACAAAACATAAAAATAATTTGATAATGTCAAAGCTATTTTCATAATTTCAATTGATGCAATACATTCTCTTAGATGTGCCCATTATTGCAATCTGATGCACACTCTCCTTAGCGAAATCTGCATGTCAGCATATTGTGCATCTACATGAACTCTGTGGCAGCAGTAGCAATAGTGGCCTATTCAGATATCTTCAGTTTTCCCTTTTTTTTTTCTTTTTCAGGAAAATTTCATGGAAGTTATTAGAAACCAGGAGTTTCTATTATTGCCAGCCACTGAAATTGCAAAGCTCTTAGCAAGTGATGATATGAATATTCCTAATGAAGAAACTATACTGAATGCACTCCTTACATGGGTTCGGCATGATTTGGAACAGAGAAGGAAGGATCTTAGTAAGCTGTTGGCTTATATTAGGCTGCCTTTGCTTGCTCCACAGGTAAATTATTACAAATACAAAATACTTTCCTCCCCTAGATTATATCCTTTTTAATGGACAGGCTCCTACAGTCTATGCTGGAGCTTTTATAGAATTTTATAATTTGACTCCTTAGAAAAATAAATACATAGTCACGTTGCAGAATATTCCTGCATTATAAAGTTAGTAACTACTCATGGATGAACTGCAGGATTTTACAACATGAAGATGAGATCAGTCAGGATCATATAAGAATGAGGCAAAAAGTTTAAGTAAACAGTAACATTTTGTTTCAATTTCAAACATTTGAGAAAAATGTTTTGCACATCTTATTGGTATAGTATTGGTAAGCACATGGATTCAGGAATATATGTGCCTCTTAAACATCATATTTATAGGAATTATACAATTTATTTTTAAAATGAACTTCTGTCCATCGTCAAAACTCTCCTAGAGAGCCGGGAAGTATAGAATTGGAAAGTTACCTTGAATTGTTTTCTCCATTTATTCTCCTTTTTGGACTCTGTATGCCCCTTTATATAGAATCATAGAACTATACAGTTGGAATGGAGTATTAAATGTCAGCCAGTCCAATTTCCTGCATAACTGTAGGATGTACTATTCCTAAACATCCCAGACAAATGCTTGTCCAGCCTTTCTTGAAAACCTCTAGTGAAGAAGATTCCAGAATTTCCTTGGGCAGCTTATTCCATTGTCCTACTACTATTTATTGTTCTTTCAGTTAGGTAGGATTTTGTCTCTGTTTGTATTCCAGTGGATGAAAACGCCAGGTGCTCTGGACTCCTTGGTATAATTGCTCTTATCAATAAGTTGTAGTACGTTATAGTCCTGTGTTACTGTTCTGCCGTGGTGTTGTACAGATAACCCATGCTAGATCTCCTTACCCTGTTCTTTATATAATAGCACTTTATATAAGGTAAAAGGGCTTTAGAAAATGAAAACTTTCAACAACCCTGTGAGGTAATAAAAGGCTTGTCTACATTCTTGGGTGAAAAACTAAGGGCGTGGACAGAAGTGACAATTTTTGCCCGATCTGACTGCAGAAAGCAGTTTATAGCTGCGACCAAACAAAAGTGAATGGCTGTAGACAGCTTAAAAAATGGCCGATTGGGTGAAAATATGACCTCTCATTGCATGGGGTATCAGATGAAAATGTTTCAAAATGTGGCATTTTCTGTAACTTGTGTCTGCAGAGCCTGTCACTGTTTTCAGAATAGGAGGGAGGAAAGGGAGCAGAGGGAGTTCAAGTTGGGGGGTTTTATTCTACCCCCCCCGCCCGGGGTGGGGTGGATGTTTTGGAGCCCGCCCAAGGTGGGGAGGGCTCCAGTTCACCCACCCCACCCTTCAGAGCTCCCTCCACTGCCTTTCCCCACTCCCATTCTGAAAGCAGCCAGCACTGACAGAGTGGCCATTGCTATGAGCCCACAGCTAGATTCCCCACCCCCCAGGAACCAACAGTGAACTTCTGTTTGGTCTGGGGTAATGGTGCAACTCAGAACACTGCAGAAAAGGTTCTGAGTTGCATCTGAGAGCTGCACTTCTGTCTGCACCCCAAGGTGTCATGAGATCATAATGAAAACTTCATGAGTCTCTTTTTGCCTTTCACCCTGCACACTCTTCTTGGTAGGCGAGATTGGATAGAAAGTATTTCCTGTGGGTACTACTCCATATGCAATGGCAAGATTCTCAATGGTGCATCCCTGACTTTGTCATTTTCTTTGTTTAGGAACATATTGAAGTCTGAGCCCACTGACCTGCAGGAAGTTGTTACTTTGTTCAGTATTTAACTGCTTATTTATTGTTTTTGTTTCTTTCCGTCTTCTCTAACTGAAACCATCCATGGAAAGAGACACTACCGAAATTAATAAATAAATAAATACATAATTATGTGAAATTAGTCTGAACTGGGAATTAGTTAGGAGACTTTCAGGTTAAAATGGCAAAACAATACCAGATTGCAATCACTATTCTATCTCCCACTTTTTTCAGTTTCACTTGCATTCCACGATTCTGTCACTTTATTTCTTTACTGTTATAAAAACTCTTTAAAATTAAAGTATTTTAAAACAAAATAGAGTTTCATCCTTCAAAAGGAATTAACATTATGTACAATGCAGTCAAGAAATTTTGTTGAAACTCCAATAATACTATTACATCTGACCGCCAGTGATTACAGTATGGTGTTTCGTTACATGATCACACATCATTAGGCAATGTGACACACTTTTCAGCAGACATAATATGATATAATTAAAATATTTCTAATTTTATGGTAGAAGAGTCAAAGCTATTTGGAAGAAAGGAAACCAGAAAATTGGAGAGGTCACTAAAATCAATAACATTGTAAGTAGAGATTTTGAGGACTATTAGATTCATATACACTTAAAGAAATCATGGGGCAGTATTATAGGATTTAGAGCCAGGGGCAGAAAAAATGTAATAGGAGCTTGGTTTCATCATCAGTTGCATTTATAATGATTTTTTTGAAGCTAGCGTTTTCTGTTCTGGTATATCTGCTTATTGACAAAATCAACATCCCAGGCATCATTTTGCTGTTGCAGAGAGAGGCTTGTGATATGGTTGATTATGTATATTAAATGTTTGCTAAGTGCCAGTGGCTATTATGTGGTCTTTGAAATTGTACCAAAATGTTGATTAACTGCATTTATAGTTGAGAGAAATTCAGCTTCCTTTTCCTCAGAAGCACTTAGTACTTTAGACAGTTTCCTTTTCTGATATTCTTTTTTAACAGTTTTATAAGATTATTTCAAGTTATAGCAACCTCATAACCTTCCTCTGCATCTGTTTTTCAGATGTGATTATAATGTTAATGTATCATTTATAACTGTTCCGTTATAAATGCCTTTGAAATTTGGTGCAAGGAGCTACAGGAATAACAAAATGCTTGGAAATTTTGGATTCATGTAATAAGTCAATTCTTAAGTTGGGGAGCATTTATTTACAGAGATTTACAATGCAGCAGGCTCATTCACAAGAACACACAATTTTCTGCTTACAGATAGCTTTAAAAGTTATTTACTTTTTAGTTAGGATAGATCTACAAGAATAATTCTAAGCCTCATGCTATGATAAATCCCAGCTCCTTCAGAGTTCTTTATTGGGGTGAGCAGATAAGTTGCATTTCCAAATTACAAATATAGTTTTACAAGAAATATTAAACTATATTGATTTAGAATTTCTTTCCCACGTCCACCCATCAAAGGTAAAGCATTGCTTGTTGAGGATTATCTTGGTATCACTTCTCACTACTATTGGAATACAGGAAAGCATATTTTAATGTGTACTCCTGAAATCTTTTTCTGGAAGGATGCAGTATTTGACAGTGTTGTAGATGTGATCAACTTGTGTTCACATAATAATATGTGCAGTTAATTAAAAGGTTTTTGCAGAAATATATATGGAATTATATCTAGTTATTTTAAGTTCAGGAACAGTGCGCCAAACCGGACCAAAGTGCCAAATGAAAGGCAGTGTTGAAACACTGATGCTAATATATATAAACAAATGGAAGGCATTCTGACATTTATAACACTAGAACTTTAGGTATACCCATTTTTTAATAATGAAATGGTAGTTTAAGGTTATCAACGTAGCAAGCACAGCTTTGTCCAAAAAAAAAAAAAAAATCCTCAGGGAGCTGTCTTGCAAGTGACGGTGTGATAAAAATCAAAGCAAGTTTTGTTCCTTCTTACGGATAAATTAGACAACTGGCTTTCAATTTGTTTTTGTTTTTTTTAAACAATACATTTACTGGTCATGAATATTGTGTAAAAGCCAAGTATTAAACTTTCATTATGGAATGCTACAGTAGTCTCAGCAGAAGGCTGAGTAGAGTGGCACCTGTTAGGGGCTAACACAGGGGTGGGCAAAGTACAGTTCTCTTCCTTCCCATGCCCCACAACTGATATTACTGCTCTGTGGTTGCAGGAATCTATTCACTTTATCAAAAGAAAAATCTATATATTTTAGATTGGCCCCCAGCTGCTTATCAGATAGACAGCCCTGTTTCAAAGTGTATGTTAAAATGCAAGTGTAGTAAATACTATCAATTAGTATATTTTTACACTTGTGGGATTGGTATGATTTCCTGCT
>NW_005842367.1:1022736-1031453 GCF_000455745.1 Alligator sinensis | reverse complement strand
CTGCTGAATGTGCATTTTAAATTAGGCACTGGTATTTTGAACAAAATATCTCATTGGGATGAGATTCTTTTAACCTGATGTTTATCTAGTGATTCAACACTTTAATTTTTTTTCCAGTTTCTGGCAGATATGGAAAATAATGCACTCTTTAGAGATGACATTGAATGTCAAAAACTCATTATGGAAGCAATGAAGTACCATCTGTTACCAGAGAGACGACCCATGTTACAAAGTCCTCGCACAAAGCCTAGAAAGTCAACAGTAGGAGTATTGTTTGCAGTTGGAGGAATGGATGCCACAAAAGGTACTGGTTTATATAATGACTGTTGATGGCAACATACACTGAAAATCCATTGAACTGACTTTTAATGAAACATCATTAGATGCTTACATAGCATACAAATGACAGCTTTCATAGAAACCATAAAAATAAGCCTGGAGCGGACCTTGAGAGGTCATATTTCTTCTTACTGTCCCAAGGCAGCATCAACTATACCTAAAGCATTCAGGATCTGTATTTGTGCAAATTTTTCTTAAAATCATTTAGTGACAGTTTCTTAGGTAATCTATTCTAATGTTTATCCTTACTGATGGACAGATTTTCTTAATGTCTAACCTAAATGTCCCTTGCTGCAGTAAAAGCTTGTTGCTGGACATGAAGAATAGTTTCTAACCTTCCTGTTGTATTAAATTTTAAACTGTGTAAGGCATTATCATGTCTTCCCTCAGGCTTCCCTAATTCGTTAGTCTTTCCTTATAGGTCGTATTTTCGATACTCGTCATTTTTATTGCTTTCCTCTGGACTCTTTCCAATTAATCCACATCTTCTTGCAAATGTGGTACCTAAAATGAAACACAGTATTCCAACTGAGGTTTTTCCAGAACTGAAGAGAGTGAAAGGAATAGCTCTCATATCTTTAGTGGGACATGCCTCTTACCCCATCCCAGTATGACAATAGCTTTTTTCCTAATAATATGACATTGTGAACCCATATTCAGTTTGTGAGCCACTCTTACCCCCAAATCCTCTTCTGTGGAACTTTCAAAGGTTACACATAATAACATATCAAGGTCACAAATAAATATTCATTTTTTTCCTTAAGTAATAAATGTATATGTGACAAGATGAGCGTTGGAGTGGCTGCAGTGCCCCCTACGGGCCATGCTGATCCTGCCTTGCTTCAGCTTCTCAGTGTATCCCCTCACAGTCTCATCTGCCATGCCTTGATGGAAATAGTCTGTTGTGGTAGAAAGCTGCCCCCAGAGACCTAGAGTGATTTTTATTGATAATTTGCCTGAAGAACAGATATGGAGCCCTTACAACAGAGGAGGAGGAGCATATTCCAATGGTGGAAGAGGCCAAGCCAGGCATTCCTAAGGTTGGGAGGATTTTGACCACTGCCATCAAGAGGAAGTAACAGGTGGTGGTGGTTGGAGACTGCATTCTGCAGGGGGTGGAGGCATCCATCTTCCAGCCTGACTTGTTGTCTCAGAAGATCTGAGCCCAGATCCAAGATGTTATGAAGGGATTATTGAAACTCATCTGGCCCTCAAAGTACTACCCCATGCTACTCATCCATGTGGGCACCAATGATACTGCCAGGGAAGACCCTGAGCAGATCAAAAGTGATTACAGGGCTCTATGTGCAAGGGTGAAGGGCACGGGCATAGGTGGTGTTCTCCTCAATCCTTCCCATCAGGGGGAATGGTGCAGGCAGGGGAAGACGCATGCTGCAGATCAACAGATGGTTGCACAGATGGTGTTTCCAGGAGGGCTTTGACTTCTTTGACCACAGGATGTTGTTCCAAGATGTAGGGTTGATAGGAAGAGATTGGATCCACCTGACCAGGAGAGGCAAGAGCATCTTCACAGGTGGGCTCACTAGTCTGAGGACGGCTTTAAACTAGATTTGCCAAGGGATGGAAAGCAAAGCCCTGAGGTAAGTGGGGAAGTGGGTGACCTGGAGGAAGCACAAGCAGAAGGGAGCGGGCAACAAGGGCCTTTTCATTCATTCTTCCTGACAAAGTAGGACAATTGGCTAGTTACCTCAGGTGTCTATACATGGATGCAGAGAGCCTGGGAAAGTGCAGGAAGAATTGGAACCTGTGCTCAGAACACCACCTGAGCCCCTGTGCCTTTCACCCATGCACCCAGAGCCCTGTAATCACTTTTGATCTACTCAGGGTCTCCCCTGGCAGTATCATGGGTGCCCAGTGGACGAGCAGCATGGGGTAGTCCTCATACAGTCCCAGAACTCATGTGATTGGAATAACAGAGACTTGGTGAGAGAGCTCACATGACTGGAACACTGCATGGATGGATATAAACTGTTCAGGAAGGATAGGATGAGAAAGGAGGAGGAGTTTCTCTTTATGTAAAAGAGCTATATGATTGGTCAGAGCTCCTGTATGAAACTGGAGACAGACCTGTTGGAAGCTGTTGAGTTCAGGTCAGAGCAATAAGGGTGATGTTGTGGTGTGGGTCTGCTATAGTGCACTACACCAGGAGGATGAAGTGAATGAGGCTTTCTTCAAACAGCTAGCAGAAGGCCCTGATTCTCATGAGGGACTCCAATCACCCTGATATCTGCTGGAGGCCAATACAGCAGTGCCCAGGTAATCCAGGAAGTTTTTGGAGAATGTTGGGGACAACTTCCTGGTACCAGTGTTGGAGAGGCCAACTAGGGGCTGTGCTTTTGACCTGCTGCTCACAAACGGGGAAGAATTGTTGGGGAATGTAGTAGTGGATGGCAACTTGGGTAGCAATGACCATGAGATGACTGAGTACAGGATCCTGAGGAAAGGAAGGCAGAAGAGCAGCAATGTAAGGACCATGGACTTCAGAAAAGCAGACTTTGACTTGCTCTGGGAGCTGATGGGCAGGATCCCCTGGGAGGCCAGTCTGAGGGGGAGAGGAGTCAAAAAGAGCTGGCTTTATTTTAAAGAAACTTTACTTGGGGTGCAGAAATGAACCATCCTGATGTACAGAAAGACTAGCAAGTATTGGCAGATCAGCTTGGCTTAGCAGGGAACTCTTCAGTGAGGTAAGCACAAAAAGGAAGATTACAAGAAATGGATACTTGGATGGACAACTTGGGAGTAGTATAAGAGTATTGCTCAGGCATGCAGGAATGAAATCAGGAAGGCCAAAGCACAACTGGAGTTGCAACTAGAAAAGGACATGAAGGGTTTCTATAAGTATGTCAGCAACAAGAAGATGATGTGGGTCCCTTAATGAGTAGGGAGGCAGCCTAGTGGCAGATGATGTGGAAAAGGGAAATCTATCCAGATACTGAATACTTTTTCCACCTCAGTCTTCACAGGCAAGGTCAGCTCCCACACTACTTCACATGGCAGCACAGCTTGGGGTGGAGGTGAACAGCCGACAGTGGCAAAAGAACAGATTAGGGACTATTTAGAAAGCTGGACGTGTACAAGTCCACAGGGCTGATCTCAGCGCCCTCAGGTGTGCTGCGTGAGTTGGCCACTATGATTGAAAAACCGCTAGCCATTATCTTTGAAAACTCATGGGTGTTGGAAGAAGTCAGGGGGGGATAGAAAAGGGGAAAATAATAGTGCCCATCTTTAAGAAAGGGAAGAAGGAGGATCCAGGGAACTACAGACTGCTCAGCCTCATACCTCAGTCCCTGGAAAAATCATGGAGCAGATCCTCAAGGAATCCATTTCTAAGCACTTGGAGTAGAAAAAGGTGGTTAGGAACAGTCAGCATGGATTCACCAAGGACAAGCCATGCCTGACCAACCTGATTGCCTTCCAGGATGAGATGACCGGCACTGTGGATGCAGGGAGAGGAGTGGACATGATATACCTGGATTTTAGCAAGGCTTTTGACACATTCTCCGACAACATTCTCGCAATCAAACTAAGGAAGTATGGGTCAGCCGAATGGACTATAAAGTGGATAGACAACTGACTGGATCATCAGGCTTAGAGAGTAGTAATCAATGGCTCAATGTCTAGTTGGCAGCTGGTATCAAGTGGAGTGCCCCAGGGGGTCAGTCCTGTGGGTGGTCTTGTTCAATATCTTCATCAATGACTCGGAAGATGGGATGGACTGCACCTTCAGCAAATGTGTGGATGAAACCAAGCTGCGGGGCATGGTAGATATTGCTGGAGTGTAGGACTAAGATTCAGAGAGGCTTAGAGAAATTGGAGGACTGGACCCAAAGAAATCTGATGAGGTTCAATAAGGACAAGTGCAAAGTCCTGCACTTAAAACGGAATAATCCCATGCACTGGTGCAGGCTAGGGTCTGACTGGCTGGGCAGTAGCTCTGCAGAAATGGACTTGGGGGTTACAGTAGACAATAAGCTGAATACAAGACAACAGTGTGCCCTTGTTGCCAAGAAAGCTAACAACATACTGGGCTGCATTAGTATTAGTGTTGCCAGCAGATCAAGGAAAGTGATTATTCCCCTCTATATTATTCAGCACTGGTGAGGCCACATCTGGTGTACTGTGTCCAGTTGTGCCCCCCACTACAGAAAGGACATGGACAAACTGGAAAGAGTCCGATGGAGGGCAATGAAAATAGTTAAGGGGCTGAGGAAAATGACTCCTGAGGAGAGGCTAAGGAAACTGGGTTTAGTCTGCAAAAGAGAAGACTGAGAGGAGATTTAATAGCAACCTTCAGCTACCTGATGGGTGGTTACAAAGAGGATGGAGCTAGACTGGTTTTAGTGGTGGCGGAGGACAGAACAAGGAGCAATGGTCTCAAGTTGCAGTGAGGAAAGTTGAAGTTAGATATTAGGAAGCATTTTCTCACTAGGAGGGTAGTAAAACACTGGAACAGGTTGCCCAGAGGGGTTGTGGAATCTCCATCCTTACGAGTATTTAAGACCTGGGTGGACAAAGCCTTGGCTGGGATGATCTAGTTGTGATGGTTCTGTTTTGAGCAGGTGGTTGGACTAGATGACCTCCTTAGGACACTTCCAACCCTAATTTTCTATGATTCTGTGATGCCCTAACCCAAACTTAACTTAGTGAGATCTCAGTCCACTACAAAAACCTATCCTGAGTCCTGCCAGCACTGATCAGCAGGTATCCAGGTTTTCGTTTGCTGGAGAAAATCATGGGTTTTCTCCTTTAAAGAAGAAAAATGTGGCGAACTGCAGGTTTCACCTTGCAGGATGGCAGAGTTCCAGCCTGTGAAGGGGCTGCTTGGGGCTGAGGCAAGCAGGAGGAGTGTGATCAGGGCAGGGGGAATCACATAGGTGCACACACATGCATGTGGCAGCTAGGTAGCATGGCAGAGAGTGCCTCCAGCATGAGCCAGCTGGTGGCAGGAGGAGGTGGGGGCGGTGTGGAAATGTTTTGCAAGAGGAAGCTTGATTTGAATAAAACACTTATTACAAATGGCAGTTCTGCTTGAATATAATTCTGATATATTGTTCCTAAGGTGCTACAAGCATTGAAAAGTACGAACTTCGTACCAATATGTGGACCCATGTAGCAAATATGAATGGGAGAAGGTTACAGTTTGGAGTTGCAGTGTTAGATGATAAGCTGTATGTTGTTGGTGGTAGAGATGGACTAAAGACATTGAACACTGTGGAGTGCTACAACCCTAAAACAAAAACTTGGAGTGTAATGCCGCCTATGTCCACACATCGTCATGGCCTTGGTACGTAAGATTTTATACATTAGTGACATATTTTTACGAAGTGCCAGCTAACCTACCTATGTTCAGTTCAATACATTCTCCCCTTAAACCTCATTTAGTGTTTTTGTGATATAAGCCTTGGCCTGAGCTCTAAAATTGGCTGAATGAAAGTAACAGATTCTTTTTATCATTTGCTATAGGATAGATTTAATATCAGCAGCCAAAACAGGGGGGGGTTATTTTAAAGTTTCATCTTCCTGATGGACATTTGGAAGGAACAATGAAAAAGGGTGATCTTTATTTTTGCAGCAGGCAATTGTTTCTCTTATCTGGTTTTAGGTGTAGCTGTACTAGAAGGTCCTATGTATGCTGTTGGAGGACATGATGGCTGGAGTTACCTGAACACAGTAGAAAGATGGGATCCACAGGCTCGTCAATGGAACTTTGTGGCCAGTATGTCAACTCCAAGAAGTACGGTTGGTGTAGCAGTGTTAAATGGAAAGTAAGAAAAGGCAATTTCTTGACACGTAATTTGGTCCAATTTTCTTTATATTTTTAACATAGAAAAATATTTTAAATTAATTTTTTGTTCGTGAAAGATATCAGTTGACAGTATTGGGCATGGAAGTTCTTTGCTCATAGAATAGGTGCTCTCTTGATCAATAAAGCTTCCTTACATCATTCTAATGTGCTTCAGTTCTGCTGGGGAGTGGCCACTTCTAAAGGCAAGTTTAGTCTCCCTATTAATGCAGTTCCAGAAACAGTTACTAAAGGAGTCTATTGAAATTCTAGTTTGTTCCCAGGGGGAAGGTTTTTTATTAAAGGCAATTAACTTTTTAGTAATAGAATGGATGACATCAACTACCCTTGCTCTCTTGCCTTACCTAAATTGAGTGACTGCAGGGTTTTTTTCTTTTCTTTTTTTTTTTTTAAACCTATAATAAGATTTTTCAGGCCACTTACACAAAAATCTCCCATCTATCTAGTCATAAAGTCAGCTAGTTAAAAAAAATGCCTTCAATCAATCTTGCAATCTTGCTAACACCAGCAGTGTTCAGTGAAAGAACCATAAAAGATGGAAAGCAGGAAAATATTGTCAGAATGAAAGAAGTGAGAAATTAAATAGAAAAATTTCATATGAGAAAGCAGAGAGCAGTATTATAATTTCCCTGTACTGTACAATTCATAAAACTTGATTCAGTATAGTTTTGAACTCCACTCATCTAGTAATTATCACTGTCAGGAGGCTATTCTTGATTATTTTTTCTACCTCAATTTCATCCTGTAATTCCTGGTTATAACCTCCTGTGTATGGCATTTAAAACAGTCTCTTCCCTTGATAGTAGGGCTGGAGTGATGCAGCTCCAATTGTCCAGGAAATATACTCGAGGCATGGATGTTTTGGTGATTCCTTTTACTGACCAACGAATGGTATAGCTGGGAGACATGTTATGCTTTTGAGCATGAATTACCCTTCCTCAGATCTGAGGGAAACCCTTGTCTCTTCTCTTGATAGCTTTCAAATTCTTCAAATAGCTGTATTTTTTATCGTCATGCTTCTAAATCATGGCTTATGAGGCAGATCCAGGGGAGGTGCAGTAGGGGAGTCACACTGCACTTCCACTATGTAGCTCACATACCAATGGCTCCGTTTCCCCATAGCTATATCCTCTGTGTAGTCCAGGCAGGAAATGAGGTCAAACCATAGGGATATGAGGGCAGGGCAAGGCATGGTTGGAGCTCCCAGGCATCAGCAAGGACCAGGTGCAGGAAGGGTAGACCACCTGCTGCCACTGCTGTCCCCAGCTGATGCAAGCATAGGGAGAGCCCCAGAACTGCTCCTTCCCTCCTCCAGCTGGGGGCTGTGGAGAGTGGCTGCATGGGGTGAGGCATGAACGACTGGTGCCTTCTGAGATGGGGGGGGCACCATTTGTAGGCAGCAGCATCGGCAGCGAGCAGGTGGGGGTGCGGTGTGGCAAGCGGGGACCGCCCACAGATGCTGGCGGTGGTGTTGGTGGCAAGGAGGAAGTGGGTGGCGAGCAGCGACTGCCTGCAGAAGCCACCAATCTGGGGGGGGGCACATGCCCCCCCCCCCCGGGGCCCCCCCCCCCCCCCCGGTGCCCCTCCCTTACGAGTCACTTGTGGGGTAAGGGATAGCAGCAGGGGCAGCAATAGATAGGGTCCCCCTTCCTGTTCTTGCTTCCTCCCCATCCCCCGCTGAAGCAGTTGCTGAAGGGGAGACCTACCCAGTACTGCCATTCTCCCTATCTGACCCTGGCACGCCACACAACTGCAGCCTAAATCCTTTTTCAAGAGGAGGTTAGATAGGCATCTAGCTGGGGTCATCTAGCCCCAGCCCTCTTCCCTGCCTATGCAGGGGGTCGGACTCGATGATCTATTGAGGTCCCTTCCGACTCTAGAATCTATGAATCTATAAAGCCCCAGGTGGAGTAGGGCAGGAACAACTTTGGGAGTCCATCCACATTCGAGTCAACTGGGAAGAGTGGCAGCTTAATCCCCCTCTTCCTGTGCCCAGAGGTATGATTAGGAAGGTTTGGACCTGGGAAAACCCTGCTGGTGTAGAAGGGGAGATGCAGCTGAATGCTGGGTGGGTGGGAGGTAGAGGGTAGTCTCATCTACTTCAGGGACTCCCAAAAGACTCTGCTGCTGCTTCCATAGCACAGTCTTTCTGCCCCTGGGCAGCCACCCTCACAGCACTGGCGGCATCTGCTGCAAGTCCCTTTTTAAATCCTTGGATGTGCTTATGCCTGTAGTAAGGATATTTGTGCCAGTGTACTTATACTGATGCGAGATGGGTATACCTATCTGCGTTACAGGGCTGCTCTTAACAAAGCTACAGATTAAACCTCTTTTTAAGCCTTCCCCAAAAAAGCAATCCCTCCTGCTGCTTTTTACTTTTGTTAGTCTTCAAACTCTCCAATTTTTCTGTTTCTCTGTTAAGGAGGCGCCTATAACACAGGGGTGGCCAAGATACAGCCCACGGGCCATATCTGGCCTACCACTTATTCATAGATGTTAGGGTTGGAAGGGACCTCAATAGATCATCGAGTCCGACCCCCTGCATAGGCAGGAA
>NW_005842367.1:992948-1021556 GCF_000455745.1 Alligator sinensis | reverse complement strand
CCCTTTTTGAAAATGGGGACCATGTTGGCCCTTTTCCAGTCCTCTGGGACTTGGCCCGTGCGCCACGAGCGTTCATATATTCCTGCCAGTGGCTCTGCAATGACATCGGCCAGTGCCTTCAGTACCCTCGGATGGAGCTCATCCGGGCCTGCCGACTTAAAGGCATCCAGTTTTTCCAAGTGACTCTGCACCATCTCAGGATCTACGCATGGTAGTATGGTGCCACGCTGCTACCTCTCTACAATCCCAGTGAGAGCCTTGTCCTGCCCCTCACTTAGGAACACTGAGGCAAAGAACTCATTGAGGAGTTCAGCTTTGTCCCCCCTGTCCGTCACCAATTGCTTCTGCCCATTTAGCAGGGGTCCTATTCCTCCCTGGGCCTTCCTTTTACTCCCTATATATCTAAAAAACAATTTCTTGTTGTCCTTTACTTGGGATGCCATCCTCAGCTCCATGGTAGCTTTGGCCTGTCTAACTGCCTCCCTACAAGCGCGAGCAGAGGAGATATATTCGTCTTTGGTGATCTCTCCCTGTTTCCACTTTTTATGTGCCCCCCTTTTGGCCCGTAGGCTGCCCTGGATTTCTCTGGTCAGCCAAGGAAGCCTCCTGGCCCCTTTCCCTCTTTTTCCACGTGTCAGGATTGTCTCCCTTTGTGCCCGAAGGATCATTTCCTTAAGGCACAGCCACCCTTCTTTGGCTCCCATCACTTCAAAACTCCTACTCTGCAGTGCGTCCTTGACTAATCGCCTGAGTTCATTGAAATCAGCTTTCCTAAAGTCTAGCACTTTCACCCTACTAGTTACCTTACCCACTCGACGTCTTATGAAGAAGTCATGAAGTTATGAAGTCATAGAACTTGATCCTATCTGACTGTCTGGCTGCCTCCAGGAGCCTGAGGGGGGAGGGTTGTGCCCCGTGCCACACTGCTCTGCCAGGGCTGGGTTGGCCACACAGTGCACAGACTCCTCCATCCCCTTGGCCCCACCCGGCTTCCTGTTGGCACTGCAGCTGTGCAGTCTTGGCACCATGGCTGCAAGCAGCTGGGCCCTCATAGGATGGGGCACAATGCAGAGTGATGAGTAATTGTCCTGCCCACCTGCCTGACGTGATGAGCCACTGCTACCACAGCATCACTAGGAGGTGAGTCTGTGCCAGCTGTGAGAGGTGGGGCTCAGCCCAGGGCAGCTGCCCTGACTTCCCTAGTGTGGTGTGATGGCAGCAGCTCATCATGGCGCACAGAACTTGGCACGCTGCATTGTGCTCCATCCCATGCAGGCCCTGAGGCTGGTGGCCATGGTGGCAGAACTGTGCAGCACCAACAGAAAGCCAGGCAAGGAGAGGGGGCAGATGGATGAGGGGTTGAAGGAGTCTGTGTGTTGTGCAGCCCAGCCTGACCCCAGATGCAGCAGAGCGTAGCAGTATGTGCGCAGGCCTCCCTCCTCAGGCTTTTGGCAGCGGGCAGCAGGCCAGATAGGATCAACTGGCTTCTCCACCTCTTCCCCCCCAGCCCTCAAGAGCTCACCAAAACTCATTATGTGGGCCTCCAGCCTAAATAATTTCCCACCCTACCATAATAATAGAATATAATATTTCAGGTGTGTTTGCTGAAAATCTGTGTGCAGAGATGATTACCTCCCTGCTCCAAATCCTAGATAAGGTTGAATAAGTCACTGAATAAATCCAAAATTCCAGTCCTGTTTTTTTTCCTTTGCAATATCACATTGGTATTAGGTTTAAACTTATTTTCAGTCTTTTCTGTATCCTGTGGAACAGTGGTACCTTTTTGCCCAGTCTGTCTGTGGGCCAGATCCAGCTGGTGTTCCTGATCTAGCACCCAGGCGGGCACAGTGGGCACCATCTGGCTGCATAGAGGGGGGCAAGGGGAGGGACAGGCTGGCCCCAATGTAGCACCGCAGGGGGCCCTGTGGAGGGAGAAGAGGACATGGCCTGGGCCTGCAGGGAGGAAGGAGTTATGGCCAGTTACCAACCCAGCCCCACAGGGAAGGAAGGGGGCAGGGCCTGGCCAGGCTCCAATCCAGCTCTATGGGGGGAAGTGGATGTAGCTCAGCCCCAAAGGGAGGGTAGGGGGCATGGCCAGACCCCAATCTGGCCCCACAGAGAGGGAATGGGGTGTGGCCCAGCCCCAGTGGGAGGGAAGGGGGTGTGGCTCAACCTGGCCAGGCCTGCCATGTGAGACTTAGGGGTTTGGCAGTGGGGAGGGTGGTCGTATTAATGGCCACCGCTCCCCCGCCACCAAATTTCTTAACCCATGGGAAGCCCTACAAGCCAAATGAGATGGCTCTGCAAGCCACATTTGGTCCATGGGCTGAAGGTTGATCACCTCTGCTGTAGAAGATGTACACCAATGATTCACCCATGTACTTGAGTACAAGCTTAACCTCAGGCGTGAGAGTGCGGCAGTTCCTGGTTAGTTCTACTGAACCAGGGACTAAGTACCTATTTTGGGGTATCTGTAACTACTCAGATCTACACCAGTTTAAATTAATTCTAGATAAATAATTGTATTGGATATTATCAAATGATTTACTAATACCCCCAAAGTATTCATAGTTTCATAGTTGGTAGGGTCGGAAGGGACCTGAGCAGATCATCAAGTGCCTTGACAGTGAAGTAGCACCTCCTGATGTCTAGTCTGAATCTACCCTCTGCCAGCTTGTGACCATTATTTCTAGCCACTCCTGGTAGTGCTCAGGGGAACAGGGACTCCCCCAATGCCTGCTGGCCCCCCCTGACTAGTTTTTAACAGGCCACTAGATCCCCCTTCAGCCTTCTCTTGTGGAGGCTGAACAGGTTCAGGTCCCTTAGCCTCTCCTCGTACTGCTGCTCCCTGATCATGCGGGTGGCCCTCCTCTGAACCCTCTCAATGCCATCCACATCCCTCCTGAATTGCAGCACCCAGAACTGGACGCAGTACTCCAACTGCAGCCTGACCAGTGCCGTACACAGGGGGAAGATCACCTCCTTGGACCTGCTCGAGATGCATCTGTGGATGCATAACAACATGTGGCTGGCCTTCCTGACCGCATCCCCACACTGTCAGCCCATGTGCATTTTGGCATCAATAATGATTCCAAGATCCTTTTCTGCCTCTGCACTGACAAGAAGGGAGTTCCCCAGCCTGTAGGTATGCTGCTGGTTCCTCCTCTCCAGGTGCAGCACCTTGCACTTGTCAGTGTTGAAACCCATCCTGTTCTCATCTGCCCACCCCTGTGACCTGTCTAGGTCCGATTGCAGCCTATTCCTCCCTTCTAGCATGCCCACATTCCCCCACATCTTAGTGTCATCAGCAAATTTGAATAAGGTGCTTTTTACCCCTTCGTCCAAGTCACTGATGAAGATGTTGAACAGCGCGAGTCTGAGGACCGAGCCCTGGGGGACCCCACTGCCCACATCCCTTCAAGTCAAAAATGACCCATCCACCACCACTCTGGGTGCGGCCCTCTAGCCAGTTAGCGATCCATTTGACTGTGTAGGTGTTGACGCCACGGTCCCCTAGTTTTTTAATGAGAAGGGGGTGAGCGACAGTGTCGAAGGCCTTCCTGAAGTCCAGAAAGACTACGTCCACTGCTACCCCTGTGTCTAAGGATTTTGTGACCTGGTCATAGAAAGCCACCAGGTTGGTCTGACAGGACCTGCCTGTAATGAACCCATGTTGGTTGCCCCTAAGCATAAGCTCCCCTGCTGGCCCCTCGTGGACATGCGCCAGGATAATTCTCTCAAAAAGCTTACCCAGGATCGAGGTAAGGCTAACTGGCCTATAGTTTCCTGGCCCCTCCTTCCTCCCTTTTTTGAAAATGGGAACCACATTGACCCTTTTCCAGTTCTCTGGCACCACACCAGAGCACCACGAGTGCTCATAAAGCCGTGCCAGGGGTCCCACAATTTAAATAAGTCCAGTCCCTCCAGAAGTTCCCTGACTAGATCCTCACTGACCCTAGGCCTGGGTGCGCCTCCCTCGGGGCCTGAGGGGGTCCCTGCTCAGGAAAATGGAGGCAAAGAAATCGTATTATATCAGTTACTTTGTTCATGAGTTTTGTAAGTTTATACTTGTATTGCAAAAAGCAGTCATGTTTACTGCTATTTAGTTTTCATTAGGTGATGTTGTTTATAGTTTTAAATGCTGCTATGGTTCAGCTGCTGAGTGATTTTTGTATAAAGACGGGTCATTTGAGGCAATGGCACGTAAGTATACATCTCAAATTGTGCTTCAAGTGTTAAGGGTGACATTGTGGGTTAAACCTAATGGCTTTTTCTAATGCATTACTATCCTTTATTAGAATACTTCCTGGAATGTTATGCTTCAGAATAAAGACATTTGGCATATAGTGTATCTGCAATTCTGTTTGCTGTTTGTAGATGGCTTAAAGACACCATTAGAGTTTCCCATATCTGATCATCTTTATTGATTCAGAGTTTTCCTTCAACGTTGTTAAACATACAGTGCTCATAACAGTGGATTTTTTTTCCTTCCATTTTTTAAGTGGTGCCTTAATTGTACATTGGGCAAATACATCCTTTTATTATTATTACACTGTGCCAACATCCATGTATACTAACAATAACAAACTGCACCACCTAGTGGATGTTGAGAGATTATCTACAGAGCTAAGATTGAAAACATTTTTCCCAGCAGATTAAACAAAGCTTTTAGGGGCCTATTGTTTGCATTTCCTTGTACGGTGTGTTTAAGAGGAATATCAAAATCCCAGGCAAAGTATCATTCTTCAGCATGCTTGCTGTACTTGGGAGAATAGCTACCTTTGGTGGATTTAGGAAAAGATGTCCATTGAAATACTATACACTTTATGGTATGTAGTTTCCTGGAGATCATTCTGGATGTTTTAATTTGTTAGAAGATTGCCCTTATTGGGTTTATTTATTAAAAATAAATAAGTAACCATTGCTGCTTTTCACCAATATCAGCTTATACCTGTTTCCTGCCTGACATCTTAACTACTGCTAATCCACCAAGATGTTAAAAGAAATAAACTACAGGAAATGGAGTATGCACCTGCTCACACAATTTCATCCTATTATTCCTAGTTATAACCTCTTGTGTATGGCATTTAAAAACTGGAAGCCCCATTTTCTTTTCCTTCTCTAGTGCAACTCCATCAGGATTATTCCCATCTTGGAGTAGGATGGAAACTTTTGTGTTCTTCATTTTTATTTTTCCTGTAATAATAGCGAAGTATGTAATACTTCGGGTATATGGCACTGCTAGGGGAAAGTTTATGCAATTGTATGGTCAGTTATGGTGCGGGAGCTGCAGTAAAAATGGAAACAGGAAGCTTCTCCATAGTGAGTAGCATAGCCTTTTAAACTATAGTTTGTTTAAAATGTACCATTTAATCTTCTTTAATTATATCATTAAACAGTCCCATGGCAGAAGGGCAGGGCAGCACAGGGAGCAGGGGCTGAGGGTGGTATGCAGGATTGCTGCATGTTCCATGCTGCTCCCTTCCCCATCTGGATGCAGCAAGTAGCTGGGCTGGTGCTGCACTCCTTCTGCTTGACTGAGGGCTAGCCCCAGTGCCATGGCTCCTAGCAGAGAGCACCCAAACCACAGGTGGAGGCCTGAGGTACAAACCTGCATGGTACATTCATCTTCCACGTGCCTGCAGACTAGGAGAGCCACCGTGGGTCCTTGCCAAGTAGCAGCTACCAGAGCCTGGGGAGCAGGCAGGCATGAGGGGAGGTGCCACCCGGAGCTTCAGGCACCTGCGGGCTGAAGGCACTGCCTGGGTGTGGCACAGAATGGCTCTCCTGGCAGGTGGGAGCCCCTGTGGGTGCCATGGGAGGGGCAGCCTGCCCCTCTGGCACCCGATGGCAGTCCTGCCAATGCACTTACTCCTATTTAAGCTTCAATGGCTCTGCCATGTAACTTTGCCCGGGTCCATTCCCCAAGGTAACAGCTAGTTATTTCCCTGCCACAGCAACTGTGCAGTGCCGCAGCCTGAATCCATGCTGCCTCCTGGGCAGCCCCTGCCAGAGCCACTCCCCCAACAGTGGGCAGCACCAAGGTGGGAGGTAAACAGTAAATGGTAAATGTCAAACAGTATAAATATAATTACCATTTAGCCTTTCACATCCCTAGTTGGTGCATTACCCATATCAAGAAAACCTAAAATGTACTGCTGCTGCAGCAGACTTTGGCTTTGACAGATCTTCTGCTGATTGCAGGAAGAAAATGTAATCTGTTTAGGTTTTTAGAAAACTCCCTTTTTTTTTAAATTACTGTCAGGGTAGCTTAGGTTCTTATGTGTCTGTAGGTTGGCTTCAGTAAAGAACTTAGACATTAGAAAACCTGACTTAAGGTGCCTGGCCCCTAGAGTAAACACAGTTATTTGGGTAAATGTGATATCTTTTATTAGACCAAGTGAATAGTTGGAAAAAAAATTATTTTCAAGTTTTCAGGCACAGATGCTCTTCTTCAGGCATAGGGAGAGTCTTCTGGTGTTTGTCTTCTCTCTAGGATTGCTTAAGGCAATATGCAAAATGCAGGTCTGTGAAAATGCAAATGCATTGCAGTGAAGATCAGAGGGAATAGGAATAAATGGGTGTGAGACGGATAGGTGGGGGAAACCAAAGAGGGGAATGTCAACAGATGATAAAATGTAGCTAGTAAAATGTAGAGGTTACCTGGGGTTACTGGATGGCAGGCAGGTTATAATGCACCATAAATCCAATGTCTATATTTAGTCCATGATTTTTTGTATCCTGTAGATTTTTTAAGTGAAGTTTGTAGGCTCATCTACAAAAGGTGTTTTGTAAATTCTGTTTGAGGATTAGAACTGAGAGATTGGAGAGAGAGTGATTGTCTTGTGAGAAGTGTGTTCCCACAGTTTGGTGGGGGGTGGTAATTGAGTATTTTTGTCTTTGATAGATGTTCAATGTGCATTCATTCTGGTACACAGTTGTTGTTTGGTTTCTCCTGTGTAGTTTCTGGCAGGGCATTCAGGGTACTGGATGAGATATTACATTTCTGGAGGTGCAGGTGAAAGATCCAGGAATGGCATTCATTCTGTTGTGGGGTGTAGTTGTTGTGGGGGTGGTGGAGATATGTTGGCAGGGTTTACATTTCTTGTCCCAATGTGGTCTGGATCCATTTTGTGTGCTATGGGACATGGGTGATGAGGTTGGTGAGGTTTGGTACCTGTTTAAAAGCTAGGGTGGGTGGTTCTGGGAAGATCTCTTTAAGAATTGGGTTTTCTTCTAGTATGGGTTGCAGTTGTTTGAGGATTTTCCATATAGGTTCCGAGAAAGGATGGTATGTCGTAACTAATGTTGTGTGATTTGTAGGGATTTTCTTTTTGTACTGCAGCAATTCTACACGGTATCTGGGTGGCTCTTTCAAAAGTCTGATCCATCTCTTTGGAGCGGTGTCCCTGCTGAGTACAAGCCCTTTTGACATGTGAGGTGATGTCGTGGGTGTTACCACTGAATTTGCACTGAGGAGATCAGAGGGCTTGGTGGTATATTGTAGCTTTCTTGGTGTGCTTAGGGTGATTGCTGATTCTGTGTAAATATGTATGTTGGCTCATGGGTTTCTTGTATATGGTGGTTTATATTCCACTATTCTGGATATTGACCATAGTGTCTAAAAAGGAAATGATGGTGCAGCAGTGTTCTAGAGAGAGTCTGATGGAAGGGTGATAATTATTAAATTTGTAATGGAAATCAATCCGAGATTCCAGGTTTTCAGTCCAAATGATGAAGATGTCACCTATATATCTTAACGTAGGTTTGACAGTCCAGTTCTTGAGGAATTCCTCCAGGTGGCCCATAAAAAGGTTGGCATATT
Organism: Alligator sinensis; assembly: GCF_000455745.1. NCBI lineage: Eukaryota > Metazoa > Chordata > Crocodylia > Alligatoridae > Alligator > Alligator sinensis. Next base: position 1,013,731 of record NW_005842367.1, on the reverse strand, counting down.
GTGGGATCATTTTAATGCCCATAGTTGTACCCATGGTCTGGAGGAAATGTTGGTTATTGAAAGTGAAGTTGTTGTGTGTGAGGATGAAGTGTATAAGGTCAACAATATCTTTAGGTCTGTACTCTGAGTTGTAATCTTGCTCCTGTAGATATGTAAGGCAGGCTTAGATGCCATCCTGGTGTTGGATGTTGGTACATAAGCTGGTAATATCCATGGTAGCTAGGATATTGGTAGGAAGGCAATCTGTTTTTAAATTTTCATAGAAAGTCTGTTGTGTCTTGGACAAAACTCGCTCTTTAGGTGACAAGAGGTTTTAAGGTGGATTTGATTAAACTTGATATTACCTCAGTTCAGGTTCCATGGTTGGATATAGGTCTACCTGGGGTCCCTTGAGTCCCTGGGCCGCGTCCAGATGAGCACAGCTATGTGGTATGTGGCACTGCAGACACATCTGCAGCATAATATACTGCACATTCTCCATACTGCAAGGGATCAGCACTGGGGAGATTTTTGACCCCTGGACATATTACAAAAATTCTATTTGACAACACTTAGTACCTTCCCCAGGACATTATCTATCTTGCTCTTATATGTTGCTTTGTTCTTCCCTCATATTCTTTCTACTTAAATCTTATTCTCATTGATTCCGATGTATAATATGTATTTATAAATAAATGGAAAAACGACAATAATATTTACTTAATAGTTTCATTTGTTTTTTTTCTAGGCTTTATGCAGTTGGTGGTAGAGATGGAAGTTCTTGTCTGAAATCTGTGGAATGCTTTGATCCTCATACTAACAAGTGGACTCTCTGTGCTCAAATGTCAAAGAGAAGAGGAGGAGTAGGCGTAACTACCTGGAATGGGTTCCTGTATGCTATAGGTGGACATGATGCTCCAGCCTCAAACTTGACATCCAGGCTGTCGGATTGTGTAGAAAGGTAATACCCAGAAAAGATAGTACTAGCAAAAATGGTTTACACAGATAAACTGCAGTAAGTAAACTTATTACAATGACTGTTATTTTTATCACCAGCAAAACTAATTTAGAAGCATACCATGGAATACAATATTATTTATATATTATTTCTGCCAGAAGGCAAGGCACGGTGCTACCTTACAGACTAACTGGTTCAGAAAGGCATAAACTTTTGTAGGTACTTCATTGCCCTGACTTCAGACTAATATGGCTGACTACTTCTCTATGATATTTTCATGATACAGCACAGTGTGAAACAAAAAAGCCTTCATAATGCACTTTTATCCAGAAGCTATTCTTTCCTTTAAGAACCTCATTGAAAAATTGTGAATGAAGTATTAAGAAACTTTAAATTAAGACCTTTACAAACACTACAATTTTTCACCCAAGCTGTTCTTTTAACAAGGGATAGAACTTCCTCAATGCATAATATAACTTTAAATGAGTTGTTAATCAATTTATGCCCATTATCTTTTTTTTTTCTGGGTGCCTTTAAAGCATACATAATGTAAAATAAATCACATTTGTCTGCCTTTTGTGAGTTCTACAGCTATCCCAAATTGAAGGGTTTGGTTTTGTTTGGTTTTGGGGGGGTTGAGCAGGAGGAGGGAGAGGAGGGAACAAGTTTGACATGACTATATTGCTTACAAATGGCAGAACCACTTTGAGGTACAGCATATTTTCTTTACAGTGATTTTCAGGCTTCTAGATTTCTGAAATATTTTATTATTGGCCATGTAAGCCAGCTGAACTCTTCCCTGATATTTCTTTTAATTAGGGAGACATTTTCAAAAGCATCTAATGAAGAAAAGCCCCACTGAGAATCAATGGGATATGTGCTCCCAAGTAAGAATTTTCTTAAGAATTTCTGAAAATCTTCCCACAAACTATGTTAAGGTTATGTGGAAAAGGAATGCTGGAGCCAGTTTTTTTCCTCGCGCACACATTCTCTAAAACTCATCTTCCCCCAAGGGGCAACCATCTCCCTTTCTTGCCAAATCACCTTCAAGTTTGAGGATCTGTTTAGAGAACTATATCAAACTTAAGCCCCAGACCTGCACCTTTCAGACTTTCAGGGCACTAATGCTATGCATGTCACACTATATTGCATGATCTACACCAGATAAAATAAGGAACGTTATAGTACCAGGTTCTAAAGAAGAGCTTGCAGAGTTGATGCTCCATTCTCCTGCCCCTTCTGCCCTTCCCCTCTTTTTCCCCCACCCCCACCCACACAAATTAGATCGGGGGTGGGCAAAATGCGGCCCACCAGGCCAGTCTATCCAGCCCGGGGGGGGCCTAAAAAATTTAGAAAATTAATATTGATCTGCCCCGGCTGCCTGTCATGCAGCCCTCGATGGCTTGCCAAAACTCAGTAAGCGGCCCTCCACCCAAAACAATTACCCGCCCCTGAATTAGATTTTTAAAGAAGGTAGCGAGAGAAAGGACAGGGGAAAGATTTACTTGTTTTCTGCCCAAATATTTTCTACAACTAATTATGAATGACATGAGTTTTATAATAGAATTAGTTTAATAATCCATTTTCACTTAAATCACACTTTTCCTAATGTGATTTTTTTGTTAAATCAACGTTTAATTTATAGGTCTTCTTTTTGTTGTTTTTAATATTGCTTGTCTCCTAAATCAGTGAGGTAGAGATAGAAAATAACCTTCAAAGGCAGCACGATATAAACAAACATGTGCAAATATAATTTAATAAAAAATTAGCAGCATCTTAACATTTACTGTGAAGTTAATGAATGCATATTTGCTCCTGTATGCTGTGATACTGCGGTAGGTTTTCCAGAGCATTCCAGTAGCATATAAATTAATTATATATAATAAAATTCAAATTGAAGAATGAACCCCATGTCTATTTTATATTTTATCATCTTTCATTCCCTGCTGCATTTCAGATCTATGATCCTGCATGAGTAAAATGTATATTTCCAAAGTGCTTCCAGCAGATAGGTGTTGTACCACTAGAGAAAAACTATGGCAGAGAGATATCCAAAACTTCTTACATTTGTGCCATATGGAAAGAGAGCTTATTTTTCTGTTGTAGTTTTGGATAACAACTTAACCAGGGAAATAATTTATTTTCAGTCTTGCATCTTCAGACCTTCTTACTGATTTGTTTCCCTCAAGAAGTTCGTTTCTGTTATCTTTGTGTCTTCTAGTTACCAAAATGACTCGTCTGAATATGGAATGTCTGCAGCGTACAAGTCAAATAAGTTTCTAAAATAGGGGTGTCTGGACTGTCCATTTGAATTCCTGATAACTAGTTAAAGACCTCTATTGATATTTTCTAGAATCAAGCTTTAAATGAGGTGTTTTCAATACCTCTCTGTCACCATGTTGAGGTAGGATCATCACCATGTTGTGAGAAAAAAGTGCTGTAAATTGCCACAAAAGTTTTGCCATTTCACCAGTTTGTTTTTTCATAACTTTATAGTTACTAGGAAGCACAGAGCAGTTATCTTATTTGTCCCCTGGATCTCCATAGCAACACAGTTCATATTCATTCTGTTGCCCTGTGGGGTCAGGCCAACTCTCAGGATCTCAATATTCCACTGTTAGACAGGAGGGTATGACACAATTGCACATATATAAACACACAAATCAATTAGGTGCATACACACACGCGCTACCAGCTCAGGCACATACACATCCAAACCAGCCTAGGCACATACATACCTATCACCAATTCAAGCACATACACTATATACCGCAAAAGTTAGACACAGATCACTCATTCGTATATCATGCACACAATGACACATACATACACACACACACACACCAGTTCACACACATACAACCCACCTCCATATACATACAGGTAAGTTCCTAACTTGGATGGTAGTGTGTATGTGTGTACCTGGGGTAAGGTTCAGGTGAGAGAGAGAGAGTTAAAGTGTAGGGAGTGAAAGTTGCCAGAACTGGGATTAGAACTGGTGGACTACAGAGAAGCTGGCTGAGGAACTGAGGCTTGGGTTTACTTAAGGTATACTGGGGCTGGAAACTGAGGCAGACAGCTGAGATATTGGGGTGAGGGGGCAGATAACTGGTGGCAAGGAGGAGACAGCCAGGAAAGAAACTGAGGCAGAAACCTGGTTGCTCATGGGAAAAGGAAAAAGCAGTGGGGATAAGACAGTGGCAAAGAAACAGGGGGTTTGGAGGCAGAGAGGCGCTCAGGACAGGTGTTGGAGCTGGCAGTGAGCCAGAAGCAGGAGAGGGAGAAATGAGACAGAAGTTAGAGGAGTGAGGAGCAGAGATTGGAGCAGGGCCAAATCGTAGTAAAGCAAAACCCAACTTAGGGGTCCAAATAACAGTTTTATTAGACAACACACTACACAGCCCCATGAAGTTATTGGTGTACACACGCACACACACAATGGCAGCAGGACAAAGAGATCAGTGGAAGGGCTGGAGTCCAGGTAGGGAAGAGAAGCAGAGTCCAAGTCCTTGGTTGAATGTCTTCACTGCCCCTTTTTATAGGGGCAGACCTTGTGTGACCCTAGTGACAGGAGGCATGCCCAGGCAAGGGTCAGCCCCTGGTGTACTGAGTATGTGTGCTCCATGCAGGGATGTGCAGTTTCAGGTGTCTGTAATGGTGGGGTACAATAGTAGAGTTGCTGGCTCTGCAGGGTCTTTTGTCTTTCAAATGCTGGGCTCTTGTCTCTGTTCCTGGGTGAGGTCTGTGGTTCCCGGATGAATCAATGTGAGGTGATGGCCTGGTCATTACAGGCCATTCAGTAGAGGCCTGCTACCATTTTATTTAAATCATTCCCAATCACTCTCATTCATCCAGGAACCAGTTTACATGGGAGGGGGTACATGAATCATACAGTTACAACACGGGGGATGCCCGGGCAGAGGACACAAGATGGAGGCTTGACATACAAAATGGAAATTTGACATGATTTACGCTAACTTTCATATATAGGCCTAAAACAGTAATCACACAATATAAAAGCAGTACAAACATAATTATCACTTATAAAACAGCGGTATCGATATCAAAATAGCAGGGAACTTATTTGCAAAGAGGGGAGAGAAAAATAAAACTTACTACCTAAAATAAAATGCTAAAGCTTATCCTACATCTTAGCTTACTTATACTTATCTATAGGGAACAGAGAGGGAGAGATAAAGTCAGAAATGGTTGGGGAAGGGGAGGGAATGCATTTTAAAATAAATAAAAAAAGAAAAACTGGGGGTTTTGCTACAATTCTGTACTTTGACCTTTAATAATTGTCTGGTAAATTAAGGAACTACAACTCTACCACAATCTAGGCACAGAAATTGACTCTGACACAGAGCTTGTTTGGTCATAAAACAACAAGAAGTAGAAAACTTATACTTTCTATTGTTTAGAAAGCAACAGAAATAAGAACATAAGCATAGTCTGGAGATTTTTTGGGGCCACGGTCTTACAAGGTGATCTACAAGAGATTGTATGTGTGGGACAGCTTTCAGGATTGTGGCTCTAATGCAGTGATTCCCAACCAAGGTGTCAGGGCAACCTGGGGTTCTCTGAGATCCTGTGAAGGGTGCCACAGAGATGTGAGGAAACAGGTAGATAAGGACAAGTTTAGGCTTTTCCTGCCTGACTGCTCCCTTTTCCCCACTGCTAGTGCTGTCTGCAAGGAGGTGTAAGCCCTATAATCAATTAGATTTTGAAATGGGATGCCTCTCAATTCACAAAAGTTATAGAGGGGTGCCTTGAATCTGAAAAGGTTGAGAACCACTGCTGTAGTGAATAGGTAAACTAGTAAAACACCCCTGAATGTTTACTATGCACATGAAATAATAAACCTAACTCCTGAAAAAGAACTTTATTGTCTCTGTTTGTGGTATGTTGATTGTTTTGCTGCATTTGCATTTCATATTTGCTGCACAATAGAAACCTTATAACATCATAATCCAAATAATTCATTAAAAAAATTATTTAAACATATTGTTAAATGAAGTTATGTATCATTTACAGTGTTGATAGTCTTGTCTCGTATAGAAAGAGAACAAGGTAAGGCCCACTTTGATCGCATTAAATTTTTGTTCCCACTTCCAGAATTAATACGTGTCTTTTCCTGCCCATTAAATAAATGCATTTAACTCTGCATCAGTCTATGGAAATATGAAAGTTTAAATTATTTCAGTCAACTATGGGTTCCAAGAAGTATGGGCAGAGGCATAACAATGTAGCTGGACACCCAGAGCAGCTGTCACACACAGTGGCAGAAGGGACTTCCAGTTACTACCGTGCTGCTGGTGTGATCATGCAACTACAGTGGTAGTCATTTCTTTCCACATGCCTATCCCCCAACTTGAGGCTTGGGGGGGCTGTCCCAGTCACCCCACCCTAGTTACAGCACTGAGTATGGGCTCTGTACACCATATATGGTCATGCAGATACTGTAAAGCTCCTGAATATACCTGGTATTCTTTATATCAGTGAGATGATTAACCAAATGCTGTTTTTCAGGAAAGTACTTTAAGTCAGTCACTCAAAGATAGATTGCTTCCTTAACTATTCTGTCATTTAGTTCCTTGAGAACATCATTTTTAATACTTTCCTCATGATTTTTTTGGCAACACTATTAAAACTTTACAAAAATTTCTTTCAGGTATGATCCAAAAACTGACATGTGGACTGCTGTGGCTTCTATGAGCATTAGCAGAGATGCAGTGGGAGTGTGTCTTCTTGGTGACAAATTGTATGCTGTGGGAGGATATGATGGGCAAACCTATCTTAATACAGTGGAGTCCTATGATCCCCAGACCAATGAGTGGACACAGGTACAGTTGCTAATATAATTTTGTTATATTATTCATTTTAATTATAACCGTAATAGATCCTCTTGGTACAGAAAAAATACAAGATCCATTCCCCAAGAAGCTCTGTCATGCATCAATTACAAGACAGTTGGGTGGATAGAGAAGAAAGAGGAAAGCCAGTGATGAAGATTGATCTTAAGCACTTGTCCTTATGAATACTGCTGGTCTGTGCGCCAAATGCTTGTGAGTCCAGAATCTTTTAGGCAACAGTATCTGTTGGGCCAGTAAACCCTTGCAAGGATATAAAAAAAGACAAAACATCCCTAAACCATCATTCAGTCCCTTTTTAGTGCCTGTGGTAGGAAGTCAGAATCTCAGTATCTTCTTGGTTACCGTGTAGCTTATGTATTTATTTACATACTACCAGTTAGTGTAGCTTCCTAGGTTTTAATAAACTTTATTGAAGCCCATTGGCTTTTTAGAAAAGAAAAGCACAAGTAATACACAAAAGAATATTTAGTTTAGTCTAGCTTGAGTCTTAAGGCCTTAAAATGTTCCATGCATGTGCAATTACTGTGCTTCTTAAGGATGCATATTCTGTGCGCTTACTTTGTTTAGGAGTGCTCATATCCCCTGAGAGAGATGCTTTCTGTAATTCTTTTTTCTAAGCGCACACAAGAGAGCTTGAGATGCCCATTTCAATTTTAATGGAAAAGTCCATGCAGAGCATGTCTGACAGTGAGCTGTACCCTTCAGCTGCAGTCTCTTTCTGCTTCAAAGCTGGTTCAGACTACAGGAGATGGGAAGTAAGAAATCATTTGGCTATGAAACCACATAGTGTTAGCAAACAATCAGAGCTGTCTTGTCAACCATCCTTGGTTTAGTTGGTGACGCTTGCTGTCTAAGGCAAGAAAGATTAAAAAAAACAAAAACAAAAAAAAAGAAAGGAAGAATCTCCCTTTGAAGATCGACACTGGTTCGTGCTCCCCAGTGCCAGCTAAGAAGAAAGCAGAGAGTCAATATAGGTGTTCATATAAACAGACTATATTGAAATAGCATTGTGGCAGTTAGTCTTTAAAGGCTAGAGAAATCAATTAGGGCTGTGTGAAACACCATCGTTTTGTTTCAACATCCATTTCGCCATTTCGAAGGGACAGTGTTTCGTTTTGTCGAAACTGTTTCGCTGTTTCAACAAGTTTCAACATTTCGCCTATAAGCCATAATGGGAAATCATGAAAATGCCTAAAACTGTGTCATTTTGTGCCTGATTTGGATGAAATTTGCTAGGATGGTAGCCCCTTCTGAGGGCATGAAGCCTGCCAAGTTTCAAGGAGATAGGTGCAGAGGTTTCTGGGAAACTGAACCACAAACTTTTCAAACGAAAAGTCCTGACACTTGCCAGCAGCGGGAGCCTCCTCTCATCCGATGCACAGATCTGGGTCTCCATGGAGGAGTCTGGCACAGCCTGGTGGCCCTCCTGGGGGTGTGAGCCCCTGAATCTGTGCCCCAGATGAGAAGAGACTCAAGCTGCTTCTCCCACCTGAGACCGGTGCTTGGATGCAGGCTGTGCCTAGCACTGGACAAGATTGCCCCTGCTGCAGCCTGAGCCTCCTCTCATCTGGCACAGATCCAAGGGCTCACACCCCCAGGAGTAGTCCAGCATAGCCCAGCAGCCCTTCTGGAGTTGCAAGCCCCTGGATCTGCACCCCGGATGAGAGGAGGCACAGGCTGCTTCTCCCACCAGGGACCAGTGCCCCCCGCTTGCCTCCCCGCTTGGCTACAGCCCCCTGCTCAGCCTACACCTGGTTCCAGCCCGCCATACATGTTCCCCACTTGGCTCCAGCCCCCGCCCCGCATGCCCCGTGCCCAGCTCAGGCCCCCCCCAGCTTACCAGCAACAGCAGCCACGCTCTTGGCCTTGTGGCACAGCCCCCTTCCACAGCAGGGGGCAGTGTGGCTTGGCCTCAGCCACCAGGTATCCGTGCAGCCTCTGCCACAGCATGCTGCTGTGGCCCAGCTTGGCACAGCATGGGGCTGTGTGCTTTCAGGCAGCTCCCGGCTGTCATAGAGGACCCAGGCCGGTGTGGCCAGTGATGTGGTCCAGCGCTGGTCCCAGGGGGTGGGAGCAGCCTCCTGTCATCTGGCACGCAGGTTGGAGGCCCACACCCCCGGGAGGAGTCCGGCACAGCCCCTTAGCCTAACAGGGGTGCAGATGGGCCCCCTGATCTGCACATCGGATGATAGGAAGCTGTCGCTGCTAGCTGGAACTGGTGCTGAAGCCAAGTAAGCCCAGCATCAAAACTCAAAACATTTTGAAACTTTCAAAATGTTCTGAGTGCCCTTGTTTTGTTTCAAAGTTGTTTTGAAGGCTTTTGTTTCATTTCAATTTCAGTGTTTCACGCTCAAAATGTATCAAAACAGCTTCAAAACCAAACACCCAGCAAAATTTCACACAGCCCTAGAAATCATAATTCTTAGCATTACTACTGCGTCCTGTGCCTTCAGTGTCAAGACTCAATTTTCCTAGTTATGGCATCCTTAGTGTTACTTACCTAGATTTCATCAGCACAGATCCCAGTTTCTGAGATCATAATTGTTCACTACACCTGGTTTTCATCACTTGTTGACTTTATGGTTACTCTGAAACCAAGGCTACTGTTATAGGATATTTCTCTATTTTCTACTATGTTTAGTGTATCATTAATACTAGGGTCTAAGAAACCAAAAATAAATTTCTCTGGAGTCGCAGTGCTTTCATCTCATTTCAGACTTGAAGCTCTCCATCTTTCCACACCTCAGGGGTCTGGCAATTCATTGGAGAAATTTTATTCATTAGCCTCCTCATCTTTTCATGACAGTAAAAATATTATTTTGGGACGTTCTCCCCTTTGCCCGAATGACCTGATCATGTCTTTAAAAGGAGTCTCTCTTACTGTAGACATGTTCCAAGGAGATGTTGCTTTTCTGGGATCCCAGAATTGTGGCCCAGTATGTTGGTACCTTATCAGGCACAAGCCTGGGTCTGTTGGTTGCAATGACACTCAGAGCCTTTCTCATCTTCTCCTTATCTGGCTGAATTGAAAGCCATTGCAAAATTGTTCTGTTCTAAGGTTGTGGCTAGGGAATCTCAAACTTTATCTAAAACTATCCTACAAACCTGACCAGGAACCTCAGAATGACCAAGATGACTTTATGGAAGAATGAGGGCCAACCTGTCTTCTTACACAGATCATCTTTCCCATCCTTATCATAACTCCATCAAACATTTTGATTACTTCAAAACCTTTCAAGGCCTTAAAAGATTAGAAGACATGCTGGAAATCTTTCTGATGTAATGCGGAAAGGTATTTTCCATTCTATAGAAATCACCTGAGGGCTCTTAAGTATTACTTAGATCAGGGGTCAGCCACAGCTCTCTATCTCAGCCTCATATAGAAGGACCAAGTTCCCTCTAATGCATTTTGGGTACTTTTTGACATATCCAGCACCTGATAGTTGTAATAACAACACACAAATCTATGGGTATAGACAGGGTTACGTCTACACCAGAAAAATATAAAGTTGTAATAAAATGGGGTTAGGTGCATCACAGCAGCAACTAACCCAGGGGTGGGCAAAATATGGCCCGTGGGTTGGATCCAGCCTACCAGGGCATTCTATCTGGCCTGTGGAGACCCTAAAAATTTTAGAAAATTAATTTTTATCTGCCCCTGGCTGCCTGTCAAAGATGACAGGCAGTCAGCGACAGTAGGACCCAGGGGGGGCTTGTGGCAGGACCCAGTGGATAAGCAGCAAGGCCGGACCACCCTGCCCCACCCCTATCCTCCAGCTGGAAGCCTCTGTAGCTTCTGATCACTTGACCTTGAAACTGCTGTGAACTGCCCAGCAGCTGGGGGCCCCATGGTGCTTGTGGGGCCGGGCTGGAGCCAGAAAGGGGAGGAAGCAGCAGCTGGGGGGGCAGAGGGAAGCAGCGGAAGCAGTGGGGCTGCGGCCATGGTGTCGGGAAACAGCGGGAGCTGCGGCCATAGCAGTGGGGAGTGGCAGGGGACACAAGAAGTGGCCGGCAAGTGTGCAAGAGGGAAAGCAGGGAAATGGTGGTAGTGGGTAGGCGCAGAGCCTGTGCAGGTGCCCTGGGACCAGCAGGGACCCAGGCTGGGGTGGCAGGAGCGTGGAGCCTGGGTGCAGGGTCTGCCTGGCTGCATCGCATAAAGTTCACATGTAGTCCACAAGTGCCACACACAATGGAGCTGGCAGCCCGGCCCCATCTCTCTCTTTCTCTCCCATCCCACCACACCCCCCCCCACTCTGCAACCACACCCCACCACATACACCCCCTTACCGCCCACGCACAACATACAGTATGACTGATTTTTGAGCTATTATGCAGTCACCTCTAGATACACTTTGTAAACATATATCAGTGCAAAAATATTTTTAAATAAAATTAAAATAAGTTATAGTAGTTGTTTTATGTTTTTGTATATGATTTGGGTTTTTTCCCTGTTTCAAGATTGCAGCACCCTTCCTCCCAAATGGACTATGTCCAGGGCAAGGAGAGGGACTTCCGGTGGCAAAGGTCAGGGGTTGGGGGCAGGACTTCTAGTCCCAGTATGGGGGCAGGTGCTACCTATGCAGCCCTTGACAGCTCCCCAAAACTTAGTAAGCGGCCCTCTGCCCGAAATAATTACTCACCCCTGAACTAACCAGTAAGCAAGCTATGCTCATGTTGTAAATTTTAGTATTTACTTGGGACTGAGTTTGAACTGTATCACTGGAAATGGGAGGATAGGGTGGTTCTTGTTTCCTCTGTAGCCTTGCTTTCCCTAGTGCAGTGTGGATACCTGCTACAGTATAATGTGGGTGCTCAGAAGTTTCTGTTTGGTTGACCTAACTTCTGGGTCAACCAGGCAACTTCTGTTGGGGAGGGAGATAGTGCCATTTTCAAACTGCAAGAGCTATATACAGCATGGATGCCTCCCAGCTACAGTTCTTATTTCTTACTACATGTCAGCCAGCAACAAATTGTAGTGTTGTACCTGGCTTCCCATCACTGAATACACAACTCACTGTAGATCTTCACCCACGTGAATGAGTATTTTCATTGCATCATGTGACAAAGCCAGCATAACACTTAATAGACCTTTGCAGCCCAGCAGACTACCAAAAGACAAGCCCTGGCAATGAGTAAGGTCTCCCTCCGTCCTGCTTTCCAGTACACTTGGCTGTTTCTGAGCTCCAGTTTTAGGAGGAGGAATGAGTTCAGAGCAGTGTGCTGGTGAGTGGGAGGTGGGAAGAAGTAGAAGAAAATGTTCTGAGACATCTGTCTCAGGCATCTTGGTGGGTTTTTTTCAAATGAACTTCAGAAAAAACACAAAAATGTTTATTTGAAAAAACTGACTGGATGCCCCAGGAGAGGTGTTTAAAACAGGATTATCCTAGCAAAAACAGGAAATGTGGTTACCCTACTTAGAGATCAATTGTGTAATGATTTCCCTCCTGAAACTCATTAACCCTACTTTACCTTTTGTAGCTATGGCTTATTAAGTCTTACACAGGGATCCTTGATCACTGGAAGATGCTGTTCAACTGTCACTTGAACAACAGGACAATGCCTGTTAAAAGCATCTTTGAGTGGCTGAAGGCCTGGTGACATCCTCAGTGCCTAGGTGGAGGTGGCTGAGTAATGTTTTGTAAACTTGGCTATTGACCTACTTCGGCAGTCTCAGCTGAATTTCTGTTGGTATAGCCACATTTTATTTTCCTGTCTCTGGACTTGCCATTTGCTTAAAACTGTCAATATGCTGAAAACAAGTTAGTTATTACTGATAAACATACTGAATTATTTGTGTTTTTCTTATAGGTTGCACCGCTGTGCCTAGGAAGAGCTGGAGCATGTGTTGTAACTGTAAAACTCTAATTATTTTCAATAGGAAGATACTGTTCTCCATAGACTCAGTACTAGTGAATTAAAAATTATCACTACACATGAGGTACAGTGTACCTACTACCTTCTACAGAGCCAGCTGTTTGGTCTTAAGCTACCCCATATATAAGCATTGTTCTAATGGACCAATATTAAGCACTTTAAAAAAAAAATTACTATTTCCCTGTGTGTGCAAGAACTTTATTTGAAAGGTTATCAGCTGCAGTCAGCTGGCTGCCAGCAGGTACTTTATTAGAAAATACTAAGAAACTGAGTCTATTCTAAAATAATTGAGTGTTACAGATTAAGGATCTGAACCTGTACACATGCAGAGCAGCATCTTCTATTCACAAAGTAGTCTCTTGATTTTAATGGGCCTACTCCAGATGAAAGAGTTTGCAGGATTAGGCACTAGATACTTAATTTGCCTGTAATGAAGGTGTCTAAAATGCTATTTTTACAATGCAGACATACAAACCAATGCAAACCAGTTTTAAATGGCAGGCATAGAATTTGCCTTGGAAATGAAGGTATACATTTAGTGACTATATTGCACTTTTTCACCATAACTAAGGGTCAGCAACCTTTTTTATTTAACCAAAGCCTTATTTTAAATATTGTTTTATTATGCTAAAATCTGCTATTTAAATATTTTCTGCAGGAGCTTTGCAGTATTCAGTGCACTCTCTGAATTTTTAAAGATTTTATGTAACATGCAGTGTCATAAATTTCTCTCCACTTAATTCCATTTAATCTTATTTACTTGATTACAATTCCTTGTTGTGGATTTTTCTTTACAAATATGTTAACTAAAGAGTTCTGAATTGTGACTAAAAGGGACCCTGTAGACGTTTAATAAGAGCACTTTGGGAACTCCTGAGCATTCCATTGTATTAAGATTAAAGAAGACATGTTTTTCTTTAAATGTTTTGAAATGGGAATTTGCACTAATTTGAAACATACAGTTTTATAAAGTGTATGGACACTTGTGGTGGTGATGTTTTGGGGGTTTTTTTCTCCCTGTAAAGTTACTTCAACAAATAATGGGCCTCAGTCCTGCAAGGCACTAAGTGCCCTCAGTAGAGGATGTTCAGCATCTTGTATGACACTGGCAGTGCCTCACAAGATCAGACCCAATTAGTTATATTACTTAACATCTATATTTTTAACTTTCTTTGAAATACTTTATAATTTGCCTTTTGGGATTGAGTGTTACATTTTATTAGAATTGCTTGGGTGTTCCAAATGTTCTCTGAAAGTCTTTTTTGTATTTGCTTTTCTGTGCCTTGTTTCTTATGTTTTCATATAGTATATTGTGTTTCTTTGTAATGGAAAATATGAAGATGTGACTCACTGAATGTCTTTGAAAGTAAGTTTAATGTGTCTGATACCCAAAGTCTTTGTAAATTTATAATTTTTAAATACAAATGTGAATGTTAATGCTTTCAATGAAGTATTTATTGTTTTAAAAGAAATTATGGAACAGTAAAACTTTGTGATGAAATCTATATTGTGTGATTCATGATTTATCTTTCAGTGACTACTGGGAATCATTGTTAGTATAAATTGAATACTGAGGTTTTTTTCATTCCACTTTTTGACCCGGTCCATTATTTTTGCGCACTTTGCAGTCAAGCCAAAGGTACTTCCAAGCTGGACTGGTGTGTTTCAGGCATATTGTAGCCAAGAGCACACAAGGGAATGATGTGGCTAGTATCGTATCTGGCTCCTTCTGCCTCCCCAACCAAATGACTACAGTTTGTTTCAGCTGGGGGCTGCCTTTGACACTGTAGGAGTGGGTCAGCTGTACGTCCCCTCTCTTTCCCAGGACTCGCCTGCTATGATTAAGAATATGGTAAAAAGATTTAGATGTTAATCCCTGAGGGGAGAGGGTGAGAAACACCAGACCACCAAGTGCAAGTTTCACCAAGTGCCTATCTTTATTGAAGTGGATACAATGCAGCTGACTGTGCTAATTGCCTCATTAACGCGGAAGCGGCTGTATCACCACTTTGTTGACTGCAGCCCCCCTGCTGCTCTGCTCCAGGTCATGGCTGCCTCTCTGCTGCTTCCACTGAGAGCTGGCTGTCCCTGGGGATCCTCCTCTGGGGTCTGATTCCCCAGCCTTCCCAGGGTCTTGCCAGCTACCCATCAGCTCCTGTGCCCCGAGTGAGATTCCCTGTACCTCCGTTCTCCATCATGGCTGTCTCTCCGCTGCTTCGTTTAAGAGCCGGTTGTTTCCTGGAGCTCAGTCTCTGAGGGCTGTGTTGTTACCAGATTTGCCCGTCACTTTGGGGTGTGCTCATTTATTAGGAGTATGTTTCTGGGGGTCTCTGTAATTCTGTCAATGTGCTGCTTGTGTTACTTGTGTTTCTCTATGGAGCTGTATCTCTCCCTTCTGCAAGTCCTCACCCCCAGTGGAGCTACCTTGCAGGACTCAATTTCAATGGGGCTGGGTTCCTCCAGACACCAAATCAGTCCAATACACATGCAGATTAATGTGACCCACCTGACCCAGACAGGTTGGTCAGCATGGACAGGCTGACACCCTCATATGCCAGGAATCAGTTCACTAAGGTAACAACAAAATGCAGTCAGACACAAGCACACAGGTAAACAGAATACCTCTGAATCCAGCAGGGTGTCCTGACACCCTCATGGGCCAGCATTCAGTTCATTAGGGCACATCTGAGCCAAACTGGGTCAATCAGCCTGTACAAGCTGATCCCCTTATGTGTCTCAAGCTCAGCACATCCCAATCTTTTGCCCTAACTGTCCTAATAGGACAGGAGTAGTAACTGTCCCCCTTGATGAGCAGACCCCACTGTGGTTTTGGGCATTACAGGGATCTTTGGTGTAGGTAAAAGAAGTGTTGCTGCGGAGCAAATGGGGAGGTTGAGGGGAAAAAAGAGTAGGTGAAGTTCATAGAAAAAGTATAGCAACCAGCTTGACCATAAAAGTTATTTATTGCCAGGTATATGAACTTATGATGATACCAGTAATAATAGCCATGAAAATGAGAGAGAACTAAACAGTTACAATATTACATAGGTTCAATTAGGGTTTTGGGGAAGTCTAGCTTGAGTTTGATTAGCAAAAGTCAAGTTTAGAAAGCTCTGCCTGGAGTAAGAGAATAAAAGTCAGGTTCCTGGAGTCAGAGAGAGAGAGAAAGTTGGGGTCTCACCACTCAGAGAAGGTTGAACCAGTCGAGGTTCCCAGGTGTTGTTGGATCTGGCAGACAGGCAGAGTCCTCAGCACAATCAATGGAAAGATTCCAGGCAGAAAATGAGTGGAACTGATGCAGCTTTGGATCCAAGCACCAGGACAGAGGCTTGAGCTTGGGTAGGGGTTTTTGTAGGGAACTAACAATGGCTCAAGGGAGAACACTAGGTTTGTTTGGGGGTAAACAATGGTTCATATGCTAGATAATAGGAATTGATCACTGCTGGCTATAATAGTTTCATAGTTGGTAGGGTCGGAAGGGACCTGAGCAGATCATCAAGTCCGACCCCCTGCCATGGCAGGAAAGAGTATTGGGGTCAAGCGACCCCAGCGAGGTGTTCATCCAGCCTCCTTTTAAAGACCCCCAGGGTAGGAGCCAGCACCACTTCTCTTAGAAGTTGGTTCCAGATCCTAGCCGCCCTGACAGTGAAGTAGTGCCTGAGTAGAAGGGTTCAGGTCCCTTAGCCTCTCCTCATAGGGCCTGCCCTGCTGACTCCTGATCATGAAAGTGGCCCTTCTCTGGACCCTCTCCATGTTGTCCACATTCCTCCTGAAGTGCAGCGCCCAGAACTGGACACAGTACTCCAAATGCGACCTGACCACTGTCGCATAGAGGGGGAGGATCACCCCCTTGGACCTGCTTGAGATGCATCTGTGGACTCATGACAAGGTGCAGTTGGCCTTCCTGATCGCTTCCCCACACTGTCGGACCATGTTCATTTTAGCATCAATAATGACTCCAAGATCCTTTTCTGCCTCTGCACTGACAAGATTACTCTGAGGGAGCTCACAATACAGACAGGAAGATTCAGTATTTTGGATACCAATAGAGGAGTCATTACTAGAATTGGTCTGATAAATGCTGAGCTGAGTGGGTGTAGATGTGGGTTGATTAGCATTTGGAGCAAGGATTCCCCATCATGCCATGCTCCCCTGCTTTTCTTATCCCAGAATTCAGTGCGGTTCTTGCCTTGGAATCTCTGTTCTCTATCCTGAATGTTAATGAAGGTGCATTCCTGTCCCATCTCTCATTTAAGTGAGTTGTCATCCGGTTCCATCTCAGATGCAAATGAGACCAGGGGAGTTGCTTCACTCTGGTCACCCTTGTCTGGAGGGCTTTAGGTGCGTCTCCCACTGCATCTTCTTTGTCTTTTGTAAGTCCTTCCTCTAATCAGTTCTTGTTCAGGCAGAGGTGGGGAGGGGGAGAGTCCTTTGGGAGTCAAGACAGGCTGTGTCCTGTGCCAGGGTTCCCCAAGAACACAGAGCTGAGAGGTAACGGCGTTCCCAACTTCCCTGGGATCCTGCCAGCTGACTGCCAGCCACTGCCCCCTGAGGTAAGTATCCCTCGTCTCACTGGTCCAATGTCTGACTTGCTGGCCTTGCCTGCGGCGTCCTTCTTGCTCCATTGACTCCGTAGCAACTGCTGTCCTTCACTCCAGTGCCCCGAGGGCAACCACTTGATTTCTAGCCCCGCCTTTTATGTGTGGCGGTGGCCATGATTACCCTAATCCTCCCCAGGTGTGCCAATCCCCCCCACTGCTGTGTCTTAGTTCTCTTAATCACCCATGCCCCAGGTTTCCCCAGTAGCAGGGGTTCTGCCCGAGCCCCTGTTACAGACGCATTCTGAGCAGAGCTTGAACTCATACCTCCAGAGCCACAGTGGGATGCCGTAACCACTGTGCTCCCTGCAATCTTCAGTACTATCATTGGTAAATTTAAAAAGTTATGTCAGGTGTTTTTACTGCTTTTAAAGTTAATCCTGTTAGATTTCTATCAAATATTTATAATACTTTCTTCACATCTGCCATCGCTTGTACAGTGATCTTAAAGTAGTTTGTCTCTGTACTGTTAAATGATTTTTGTCTTCACCTGTCTACTGCACGCCAGCCGGCTTCAGCATCACATGCATCAATCAGTCTCCCCATGCTGAAAAATGGCAGTGGGGGCACTTTAACGAAAGCTCACTCGATGAACTTTAGTTAAAGTGCCCCATCCACCATCTTTCAGCACAGGGACACTGATACATGTGATGCTCTGAGCGCTTTAATTAAAGCGGTTCTTGGAGTTGCTCTAATTAAAGCATCCTCCTCCCCACTCTCAGAGCACATGTATAAACTCCCTTAGAGTCCGCTGGTACCTCCCTTCTACTGTTCTGTGGGGCCTAGAAGAAATCTACAGTGTATTTTAGCAGCTTATCTATGCCCTGTATATTCTGCATTTTTAAAACATCCCATCAAGCTATGCAGATTAAGTATACCATATATAACTATGAAAAGTGATGTCTGATTATTTTTATAGTTTATACCACAAATTTCAATATATAACTGTAAAATATGAGACTTTTTACAATCAAACTTTTTTTTAGAGCTAGAGAACCCAGAAGGCTTAAGCATTCCCACTGACTTCAAATGGATCAGGATTTCACTCTTGGAGGAGGAGTTTATTTATAGCTTTTGATAAAATAATACAAATAACATGAACAATAAAAATGATATAGTAACATTTATTTGATTTATAATTTATAATTGTTGCTAAAAACATGCCATAAGATTCTCCATTCTGCCATGTTTACACAAAATTGAAATAAAACATAGTATATAATGACAGAAAAATGACCTTATTGTCCAGCGCTTCATTTTGTTCTAGGTGAGTATAAAACAGGGGTATTCTATTTGGTTTTGGCCCTTATTCTTTGCGCAAGAAGCACAAATGTACCTAGGGGATATAGAACAGGCTCCGAGTTATTAGAGAAGCCAAATTGCTTTTTTCTTCATTAGCTCATTATTTAAAATTTTCCATTAATGATTCTCCCATTTTCCTCTTATTTCTTTGAAGAACAAACAAGACTATAAATAGTGATTTAGGTCATGTCATTCTTCCCACAAGAACATATTCTGTCCAAATACAGAATCCAACACCACCTACCCCTGAGAACTGCAGATCTCATTAGAGTGAATCGCAGCATAATAATGGTCTCTTGTTGTTTGTAGTTTTGTACTGAAGAAAGCTACGTTTCTAGGCCATAGGAATGCTTTATGAATTCCAAAAAAGGAGAAAGCTGAGAATGTCTCACTGCCTGCATATCTGTCTACAGCCTGGCATCTTCCATTCTTAAATTTGTCTTGTTTTACATATAGGGGAAATAATGTGTCAGTAATTCTCAGAACATTTCCCAGACTATTTGTCAGGAAGAGAATATAAATGTTATTTAACCATCCAAACAAGGGTTGGGTTTTTGTTTTTTTTTTAAAGGTGCTTCTTGTTGTATCTGGTAGGTATTTCATCCAATACTTTAGAATTCTTAATTAAGCTAACATGCTCACATTAGTCTATTTCAGAGTGCGTAACCCCCTCCCCGCTTTTCCTTTCTTCCATCCTAGAATTAAGTAGAGATAAAAGCTACTGTAAAAATAGAAATCTTTTCTTTTTTTTTTTTTTTTAAAGAAACTTGGGGTCAGTACCCCATAATTCTGCTCCATACAATAAAAGAGACTCTATTTTAGATCTTTAAACCTTTAGTGCTGCCAGTACTGCCCTTCTATCAGGCTTATTATAAAGGATAAAACTCCTCCCAAGGCTTGTTTTGTTCTAGTGCTTACATTTTCATTGCGTTTATTCCAGCTCAGATCTTAATAAAATAGATTCCATGGTATTTAAAATAAAACATCACCTCTAAAAACAGACAGACAAACTAATTTCCTCCTTTCTTTCCCACCCCAAAAATACCTTGGATTTATCTGTGTTGCTTTCTGAACTGTTTGAGACACAATATTGCTGCAAAGCATCTAAAAACCTTTGCAGGCCTGTTTGTGATTGTGATATTAATAATATGTCATCTGCATAAAGCAAGACAGGGATAGAATCATTCAGAATTGTACATGGAATTGGTTTCTCCTTATAATATGTTTTAAATTATTTCAGAATAGATTAAAAAGTAATGGAGCAAACAAATATCCTTCTCATACCCCTTAGTTGGGAAACCATTGGATAGGACACCTCCAATCCTATAATGCAACCTAGATGCTGTATTTGAATAGTAAGTATTAATTATAAGAGAGCTTTATTCATGAATGTTATTATCAGTTTCTTCCGTTATTCTAATCTGCCTACAATGTCAAAAGCTCCCTTTTGATCTATGAAGGCAACGTATAAATGATTTTGTCTTTTTATATATTTAGATGCTAAGTAGTGCAGCACTTGGTCCATGCAAGAATAGCCTTCTCAGAAAACGACTGCTTTTCTCCCAGAATTTGATTTTCAGAATCCATGTTTGAAGACAAAATAGCTAAATGCCTCCCAAATATTTTGATTGGAATGCACATATGACAATACAATGCAAGATCTTTCTTAATACTTCTTTGAAAATTGTGACCTAGTATATCTTCATTCCAATACTATGGATAAATGCCTTCTAAAATCTTTTTTTTTTTTTTTTTTGTAAAACTGGACACCACCAGTCAGTAACTTTCTTGAAGATATCTGGGGAAAGAAAATCAGGGCCACGGGACTCTCCATTACCCAGTGAGATTATATATATCATCTTAATTACCAGCAGTGAGATCATGATCTGCTTGTGGTTTAACAGATAAAATTTCTTTTAGTGACAAAAGCCATCATTTCCTTCACCATCTACAATTAAGTTGTTAAGCTTATTTTTATAAAAACAATATCTGTGTATCTTCCCAGATATTGGGAATTAAACTAAAATTTTGTCTCCCTTCGACTATAATCTGCCACAAATGTCAATTATCCCTATTTTTCTTCAAACATACCAGTTCCTCAGCTCTGCTGAGTCCATCTGACCAGTGCCAGGGCTCTGACTTGCAAACATGCAGGACTAGCCCCAAGATTGAAGTGGGGCTTCGCTGGCAGCCTTTGGA
>NW_005842367.1:973935-992917 GCF_000455745.1 Alligator sinensis | reverse complement strand
GCTGCGGGGCGTTCGTGGGGAGGGGGGGGGGGGGGGCGTGGGTGCATGAGTTGGTGTAGCCAAAAATGCGTTTTTTGCGGGAGATTTTTCCTTTTGGGGCAGCTGAGAGGCTGCAGGTACTAGGTGGTAAAAAGGAGCTTGGGCACTTGGGAAGCATGTCTGAGGCTCAGCCTGAGGCTGGCAGATGAAAGCAGATAGTTTGGGGCTCCTAGACTCCCCATTTTGGTGGGCAGAAGGTCCCATTCAAATGGTCTGGTAACTTAAAAAAAAAATAGTTTTTTTTTTTTTTTTTTTTAATTTTTGGGCAGCAGCAAAGCTGCAAGCGCTAGCAGGTAAGAAGGCAGCTGGCTTGGGTGGTTGGAAAGCATTTCCGAGGCTCAGGATTGTGCGGGCCGGCTCCCGATCCCATCCTCGCCATGTGCGAGCCGGGCCCGTCTTTGCGCACGCGGACTGTGGCCAGCAGCCCGGGCACGCGGGGCCGAAGAAAACCGTGGGGCGGTAAAGCACGTGCAAGCTAGAATCAGTTATGGAGGCGTAATGGTTGATTGAAAAGATTATTTACTTACACCCAAGGTGGTCGCGGTGTAGGCTGGACAGCTTTCCAGGCGCAGCTCCGCTTGAATCCTCGTTGCAGGATTCTGACAAACTCGGTTCTCTGACCCTGGAGTGGTTTAGGCTCCGCGTGTTAGACAATTCTTTCCTCATGGAGTGGCTGAATCTCCATGGGTTCTGTTCGGTTCCCAGGTCCCCCGGAGCTGTTAAGACTCCGTGGGTTCGAAAATTGGGTATATAGGATAGGGATACATCTAGGATTGCGCTCGGTGACAGGGAGAGGCTAGAAGCTAAACGGACCTCCGTTGCCTGCTTAAGAAAGGTGCATTGGGTCTGCAAGGGTCCACATTGCTTGGAGATCTTCACACAGCGCGAAGCCGCCGCCGCCGCCGCCGCCGCCGCCGCCGCCGCCTCCTCCTGGCGAGTTCTGTATCTCTCCAGGTTTCCTTTCTCTCCGACTTGGGTGGAAACTACCCAAGCCTTTTGTACGGCTAGCAAGCCAATAGCTAGCCGCCACGTATGCCTACATTTAGAACCGGCCAATAATGTGGCACGAATCTAAATACAAATGGCGGGAACTCCTTTGCACCGTGCATCACTATGATGCAAAAGAAATGCACCATGCAAAGAAGGCTACAAACGGCGGGAAATACTCTTTTGCACGCGGGTTCGCCTATTGCAGCAGAAAACTCCACCGTGCAAAAAAGCTGCAATTTGGCGGTAACATAATTTAGCGGTGCCGAAGCACACAAAAACAAAAAACCACAACTTTGGGTTGTGACAAGGATGAGGCTGGCAGATAAAAGCAGAGAGTTTGGGGCTCTTAGAGTCCTAGTTTTGGTGGGCAGAGGGCCCTTTCAGCTGGTTGGGTAACTTTTTTTTTTCCAGGTTTTTTCTTCAGTTTTTGAGCACCCCAGAAGGGTCAGGCCCCAGCAGGTAAGAAGGCAGTTGGCTTGGGCACTAGGGGAAGCATGTCTGAGGCTCGGCATGAGGCTGGCAGATAAAAGCAGGGAGTTTTGGGCAGATAATGGCCCCTTTCTGGACAGAAGGCCCTGTTCTAAGATGTGTTGATCTTTTTTTCTTTTTACCATTTTTTTATTTTCTCCCGCCTCCTGAAGTTGCTGGGCTATGCTTGGCTTGTTGTGACCAGAGTCAGCTGGTGCTGTGGTTGCGTAGGCAGGTGCTTTAGGTGGACATGTCTGTGGCTGGATAGGTTGCGGTGTGAGCTGAAGGCCGTAAGGTTGCCAGGTCAAGGCTCTGTGTTGCCTCCTGTTTTCAGTCTCCGTATATGCCCCCCAACTCCCTTGTAACCCAGCCCTCACTGTTGCAGCCAGAGAGCACAGGGGTGGAGCCAACCCTGCTCTCTGGAGCAGAGAGCCCAGGCCAGGGCACAAAAGCCTGCTGGGTTGCTGGGGCAGTTTGATTTAATTTGAAGCAGGCAGAGATCTGGGACAGAAGTTTGATAAACCTATAAACAACTTGTGCCCCGGCAGCTGGTGGGGCGTGGCGGCAGCAATGGGAGTGTAGTGGCAATAAACAGGGAGCTCCTGCAGATACCGGCAGCTCTGTTGGCAGGGGTGGATTTGTGAGTGTGGGGGAGTGACACCACAGACAGCAGCTATTTCTAGCGGCCAGCAACAATGGCTGACTGGTCTCCAGCGCCGTCAGTGGCGATGATGGGTTGGCGAGTGGCGACTGCACGCAGCACTGCCAACACTGTCGTCAGCCCCTTTTCATAAGGGGTGCACATGTACCCGCATGCACCCCCTATACATCACGAATGCATAAACTGGTCTGACACAAATCAGTTAAGTGTGATATTACATTGAAACAGGTTTATCTTAAACCAGTTTCAGCCATTTTGAAACTGGTTTATGTGCTCTGACCTTCTGTTCTGTTACAGGTTTAAACCAGTTTCTGATCACTTATACTGGTTTATGTGTAACTTCTTTCCCTAACCTAATAGTGTGATAATCTTAGGCATTATTTGCCTTTCCTTTTCCCATTGTAAGACTTTTATGAATCCAAGTCTTATCACCTACCTCCTGGGAGCAGGCAGTGAATGAAAACTTTCACTCAAATTGTAATTAAGAGTAAGGTATAGTTGTGGGTTTGATAAATCCCTCACTCTGAATTCCAATTTGAGTGAGAATTTAATTTTTTTCCAAAATGTCTATAGTCAGCAATGTGTGAAGTTGGCTTTTGTGTAGGATGAATGTATGTAGAATCTGATCTAAGGTGCTGCTTCACCTTCCTTTTTATAAACAGAATAAACTAAACTCCTTGCATTTGCCTCTTTTCCAGATGGGTGATTTTTGTAGCTCTTCTCTGAAAGTGCAGACACTCCTATAGACATGCTATTCTAATTAGAATGTGTTGGAGCAGTTAATTGAGTCTGCCGAACATTTTAATTAGAATGCTCCAGCATGTCTCGCCATCACCTGTATAAGCCCTCACGTGTTTCAAAATGGTGATGGTGGCACTTTTAACTAAAGCTCATTGGACTGACTTTAAAGCCCCCTGTGGCCATTTTGAAAAGAATAGGGGCTTCTACACCTGACAGTGAGCTGGTAACCACCGTAATTAAAGTACCCACCCTCACCTCCAAGTACTGTATGGGTACCCTAGGACTAGTCTCTTCTAGTTCACTTGCCCATGCCATATGAAGCAGTACCATCACTTCCTCAGTCCTGCTGCAAATTTCCCTCTCCACCTATCTAGTAATAGAGTTGGTGTCAGACAAGCTTTTGGCAGACAAGGTTCTTTGGATAAATCTGGTATCTTTTATTAGACCAACTGAAATAGTTGGAAAAAATCTTTGCAAGCTTTTGGGTATATATACCCTTCGTCCGGCTGTGGAAGCATCTGCAGTTGGTGTGTGCTCATCCTGGATGGAATGAGTAGTAAAGAAGCTGGTATGGCTTTCTTGCATGCACTCTGCCTATGTCCTTAGCCAAACACAGCTACATGCTAAGACAAGGTATTGGGCGCATGCAGCCCTTCCTCTGGTCACGAAGGGCCCTACTACATGTTCCCGTTAAACCTGGATAGAAACCAGCTCTGAAGTTTGGTGCATGTTCTCGAGCACTAACTTTGTAGCGGGCTGGCTCCCTTTCTAGTGGGATGGACACTTTTATGGCACAATAGTGACTTACTTTGCAGGTCACACAGTCTAAATAGATTGCGGGATTCACCTGTGAGTTGAGTCAGGTATGTAACGTGAGGCAGGGCCCCAGGTCTGTCACCTCTCCCAGGCGGACCGGGCTGCGCCGCGCACGTTTCCTGCCCCTCGTGGGGACACCCGCGCTTCGGCCCCGCCCCCAACGGGGGGACCGCGGGCAGCACAGCGGAAAGGGCTGATGCCGCACCGCTCACTTCCGGGCAGCCCCGCCCCTCAGCGGCAGTGGCGCAGCAATGGCCCCTCCCAGCGTGGGGGCGGAGCTAGTTGCTGAGGCGACTGTGGAGCGCGCGCCACCGCAGCCAAACGACATTTCCGGGTTGGGCCACGCCCGCTCGCTCTGATTGGCCTAGATAACAACAGGCTCTTCCGTCCCCCGGCCGTTACCAGAGTAACAGAGACGCTGTTAGCTGGAGGAAACGTGTTCCCCCCTGTCCTGGGTGCGGTGCGCATGCGCACTTGAGATGTTGCCAGGCGCGTCCCGGCTGGGAAGATGAAGGTGAGGGGCCGAGGCCGTTACTGCGCGGGCCGGGGGGCGGCGGTGCCCGACAGGCCGGAACGGGGCTACGGAGGCCGCCCCGTGAGGCGGCGGGTGCGGGGGCGCTGCCGCGCGGTGCTCCCAGCTCCTGTGCCCTCGCCCGGGGCTGCGGGCGCCAGCGGCATCTCCTGAGTCGGCTGCGCTGTTTGGCCCCGGGCGCGATGCGCGGGAATGGCACCGCCCTGACAGAGCAGGCGTGGAGCTGCGGGTGTCCCACGAACAGGGATGACCGCCCCACAAGTCTCGGGCTGTGGGGCTCGCAGCAGGGGAAGTGTCTTTGGCTGTGGGGCTTGTAGTGGGGCAGCAGGGAGACTGCTGCTGTGCTGCAAGCCCAGTGAGTTGGGCTCGCAGCGGTGGCAGCACCCCCTTCTGTTAGCCCCGCACCTCCCAAGGCTCGTTCTCTGCACCGCCTGACAGTGGGGACAGCTGCCCCTTCTGTGAGCCCCGCAGTGCGTGTCACCTGGCAGCCTTACAGCCCTGGGAGCCGGTGCAGAGGAAACCTGGGATGGTGATCACAGGCTCCCCCTACACCAGCAGTAAGCAAGAGGATCTAATGTGCAATCCCACAGTCACACTTTCTGTCACGCACGTGTGGCCTGGCAGGAGGCACAATTGTGTGGACCTCACGTTAGAGCTAATTGCGCCTTTATCTGCATGTGTAGTAGGGCCCTTTATTAACATGTGCCTAGGTGTTTTACTACGTTGTTTTTTAAACACTTGCTGTTTTAAAGTTAATAATTCTCCTCTTTTTGCCCTCCCTTTCCCCACAACCCCCCCCGCCAGCGAGTGTTTTTTCTTTCAGAAAAGTCTTTGCTTGGTTCACCAGTGCAATTAACCTGGCAGAAGACTTTAGGAAATTTTCTTGCAGTAACGGGGTAAGAAAACTATGAGCCTCCCTCTGTTATTGGAAGGAGGCTGTAAAAGCTAACAAGCAATTTCAGGGGACAAGAAATGAGAAAATGGGAGCAGGAGGGTAGGTCATAGGTTAATAATAAATGTTTCAAGGAGGGCTATGGAGCAGAACGCACCACCCAGCACCCACTGTGCTGCAGTCAGACCTAGTTCTTATGCAGTGGAGAAACAAAGGGCCATGTCCACTAAGGGAATTATGAGCCTCTCTTAGTTGGGGAGCATGTGTGTGTGACTGGTGCCTCTTGAGTCTGAGGGGGGCACCTGCAGAAGTTAGCTGCGGCAGTGGGGACAAGGCTGGCAAGCACCTGTGGAAGAAGGCATCAGTGGTGGGGATGGGGCTGGCAAGCACCCACAAAAGCTGCCGGAGGTGTCAGTGGCCCCCCCCATGCCTCCCCTACCAGTTGCCTATGTTAAAGAGGCAACTGAGTGCATAACAACTTTAAATATTTTTTATGTGTACAGAGAAATCATTGAAAAGTGCAAATAGCATTAGCTATTAGATGTGAAAATAGCTCAAAGTACTGACCCAACCCCTGGAAATAGTCATAGATTAAATTTGGGAACCAGATCACAGGGATATGAAAGATCAGTGGAAAACATTCTTACTGATATTTGTAAATGTACAAAGAAAATTCAGTTGGCCTTATTTGCTAATCCTTGTTCAATTTTTTTAGTGTTGATCACACTGTAAAAATCTTTGATCGTCATGGTCAGAAGAGAAATGAAATTAACCTACCAGGGTAAGTACTGAGATGGGTTTTGAGTGCTTTCTTAAAAATACATTTTTTTTTAAGGACATGATCGTATAAATAAGGAATATGAATCAAGCTGCGGCCATGAGGCAGGGTTGATTTTGCAATAAAATAATGACAAAAAATACTATGTTCCTGTACCAATGATGTATCTCGGTGTCTTGTGCTACCTGTCATCTTTGGTGCTACCAGGCTGTTTTATTTTATCAAGACAAAACCTGCCCAGAATAGAGAGCAAGAGCACAATTCATATTCCTTACAATTTTTTTTTTTTTAAATATTATTTATTTTATTTTGTCTGGTAAAGCAGTGAGAGTCCATGCTTCTCACTCAACGCACATACAACAGTTTTAAAACCTTTTTTCTTATATATTTTACAATTATTTTTTTTAATCAAAAAAACAATAGCTGAGAGATTATGCCAGTATCACAGTATAGAAGACAATAAATGACTTCTTTCAGATTCAGGGCTAGTTTTGTTGTACTTCTGCTTCCTGCCTGCAGTCAGTTGGAGCAACTGTGATGAACCTACAACTTCCATGTTATTTCATTAGTTGTTCCCAGTACTTAGTAATTATGCATTTAGTTGCCTCCCTAACTATAATTGTCTTAGTGTGCTTGGCTCACTGTTTCCCCATTGTATAACAGATAGGCCTGACTGCAGTCAGTGGGTGCTGGGTAGTACATTCTGCTTATTACCCCCACTTGAAACACTTATTGTTAACTTATGACCCACACTCCTGTGCCTATTTTCTCATTTATTGTCCCCTGGAATCACTTGCTAGCATTTATGGCCTCCTTCCAATAATAGAGGGAGGCTCATAATTTCTGTGTGAGCCTAAGCTCACAGACTGTAGCCAGAATACAAGAAGTGGCTGACATTTATACAGACACTCCTATCCCACGATTCATCCTTTTTTTATTCCGGGTATGCAGCTAGGCTTCTGGGTGGATAGTCTGCTCTGCCACTTCCATGTCTTTAGGTACACCAAGTGACCACTTCCCCCTTCTGTATCTCCCAGTCCTTTAGTCTCTGAATCCTTTTCTACAACAAAAGGAAAATAGTCCTACTTCAGATGCAGAGATTTTTTTTTATGATCGTAGTGTACAGGTACCTCCAGAATGCTCATCTCCTTTCACTACAAATTATGATATCCCTGTTCCTGTGTCAGTTCTAGGATCTTCTTGTAGCTACAGCCTTTTTCTGCATCAGTGTGGCTCTTTCTCAAGCTCATACATTAATTAGTACTAAGCGAGTTTTCAGGTTGCGTTGAGTAGCTTTAAAAAGTGCTATAGTTTGGTGAAATCCATATTTTCATGGGACATAGTTAAGTGACATAGTTGTAATCCTTTATCCATATTTTATGTATAAGAGACATAGCTGGAGGCCCACCAGCCCCAGAACCTTTGGAGGGACTAGGGTGGTAGGCTACTTGTGAAGGCAAAAGGAGGAGGAAGAGGTCATAAGACTAGTTGAAGTTTGTGCTAATGCAGCAGCTTCTACATAGATATTCAGGTTTGCAAAGAATGAATGTCTCATCCTGTCACTTGGCTTCATTTAGAAGGGATGGAGCAGGGACTGTGGCCTTGTGTACAATGCTTAGAATTCTGGATATTTTGTACCTTAAAAATAAGCTTTTAAAATCTCTAATGAAATTTATTTTTTCTTGTGTTTTTTAAGCAACTGTGTTGCCATGGACTGGGATAAAGATGGAGACTCACTAGCAATAATTGCTGACAAATCTAGTACCATTTATTTTTGGTATGCCAACACAAACAAAACAAGCCAGATGGACAGTGGCATGAGGTAGGAAACTTTGGTGTTGTTATCTTTATTATTATAAAGTTAATATTGGGAATACACTGTAGTATTATACTCTTAAATGACCTTGGACTTGCCTAGCGGAGAGACTACTTCTCCCCCTATAGCCAAACTTGGGAGCTGGAGCATGGGTCTTGTTCAGTTTGAAAGAGCAGAAGCTGCTGCTAAAATGCTTTCCTTGAACACACTTTAGCTTTGGAACTTGAATGCATCTGTTGATCTTTTCATTCCATCCAGGAAGAGCACACACCAACTGCTGAAACTTCCTTAGCCTGACGAAGGGTTTTTGAACCGGAAAGCTTGCTTAATAACTATTCTCCAACTATTTGGGTTGGTCTAATAAAAGATATCAAATTCACCCAAGGATCTGTTGATCTTCAGCATTTGTTGCAAATATATCTTTTTTTTTTTAATGCAGCTTTTGGGGAAAAGTGTGAAGGTGTGCTCCTTTCTAATCATTCTGCTATAAATGTTTCCTGATCATTGTCCACTGATAGTGGTGGTTTTCTGCTGGATCTTCAACATGTGGTGGGTAGGTGGATAGTGGGTCATGAATCATTTAGCTACATAAAAAAACAGCTTTGGGTTAGCCTGGATTGTTTTTATGCTTATGATCTTGTTCAAACAACACTTTAATATTTCAGGTTAATTTCCTTAGAGATCTAAATGCCATTCACAGAATTAGGGAGGAAGACTAGGTGATACTATGCTCTGTAGCTCCATGCTTAGGGCACCTATCTGTGATATGAAAGATCCAGGTTCAAATCCCTTCTCTCTATCATTTGAAGCAAAGACTCTTTCTCAGTAGCAGTCCCCTAGCCACTGAGGTATAGGGTACTTTGGCAACTTTGTCAATCTTTTCTATTGAAGCTGTTTCACATTGTTTAATTACTTACTATTAGAGGTGCACCGATATATCAGATTGGCACTGCTAAAAGGAAAATTAACAAGATCGGCCATTGGCTTTTTTTGGCTGATGTAGATGATAATGTCAATGATAAATGCTGCGTGCATGCATGCAGTCGCAGAATGCACACAGCCAGGAATGCAGCCAGGCAGCAGGAAGAGCAGCATCTGGCTGGTAAGTCTTGAGGGGCGGGGGGAAAGGGGCATGGAGGGCTTTGCTCTGCTGCCTTTCCCTTGGTGAGTGCCCTGAGCAGGGGCAGTGCTGGGAGAAGCTTGGGCTATAGCCACCCCTAAATTCCCCATAGCCCCTGCTCCCAGCGTCGCCACTACCGCCCCATGCAGCTGAGCTCTTCCTGCCCACCCCTTGCTCCATGTGTTCTTTCCCTGTGCTCCCCTAACACACCATGAGCCCTTCCCATGCTCCCTCCAGGACCGAGCACCCTCTTCCATGCACACCCTCCCTGCACCCCTTTCCTGCACTCCCATCACTCCATGCATCCCTTTGCCAGTGCCCCCTGTCACCCGTTCCTACATGCTCCCCCCATGCCACACACCCCTTCCCTATGTCTCCCTTCCTCTCCCCCTGCCATTACATTTAATTTTGGTTAAGGGGTGGTGTGAACATAATGAAATGATTGGTGATCCTATTCCAATCTCAAATCCAAATTTATTGAACACACAAGCA
Organism: Alligator sinensis; assembly: GCF_000455745.1. Taxonomy (NCBI): domain Eukaryota; kingdom Metazoa; phylum Chordata; order Crocodylia; family Alligatoridae; genus Alligator; species Alligator sinensis. The sequence goes on along the minus strand of NW_005842367.1, from coordinate 983,572 downwards.
ATACCACTACTCGAGCAAAACCCCAAACAAGTCTGTAGATGTATTCTCTCACAGTTCTTCCGAAGGGTGAACAATGGCTGTACTGATTGTCATGGCACTGGGGGTTGCAGTTTTGACTCTGGCTTGGTGACAGCTCTCCATACTTGAGTTTGTTTCCTTAGGCTTTTATACCCTTTTACAGCCCTTTTCTGTATATTTCATATATGGTCATGCTATAGATCCTCACCAGTTACCTTTCACCGCAGTTTTTTCCTCATCAATCTTTCACCCTCAATCTATTTCTTTTGCTTCTTACCTACTGAGCTATCTTTAGGTTTGTTTTGCTTCTCTATTCTATCTTTTCTTACATTCTACAGCTATATCTATATTTTGTTTTGCCTACAGGAGTTGTTTGTGTGACCTCTGTGCTTAGTTGCCTCTGTGTACACTTTTGCTGGAAACTCATGGTGTCGGTTCAAAGGGGAAAAAAAAAAGGCATCAGTTATGCCAAGGCAGCTTTTCAGGCCTACATGCCATATCATACACCCTTTTTCCCATGCCATTTTCCCATACTCCATGCATTCCTTCCCCCATGTTTCCCTCTGTACTCCTTCCCCATGTTCTCCCCCTGCATCACGAATGCTTTCCCCCAAGCTTCTCCCTGTACTGCACTCCCTTCCCCCACACCATTTCCCTCTGTTCCACATGTCCCTTTATTTATGCCCCCTCCCCCAACTCTGTATCCCTTTCCCCATAATCCTCCCACCACATGCCCCCATCCCATACTCCCTTATGCACACCCTACCTGCCACAGGAGCTATCCTGGTCCCATCCAGACCCACTGCACCTGCTTGCCTGGCCCATATCCCATTTTAAGATGAAAGGCTGAATGAGGAAAAAACCCCTAGTCTTATATTTGAGTAAATATGTTAAATAGAAATGGGGCCAGAAAGAGAGAAACTCTGTATCTTGATGGTCAGGCCACTTACTTGGAAGAAGTTGTTTGGTTTTTTTTATTCCTGGAAATTCTGGAAAATGACCCAGAACATGTATGTTTTAAGTTTTTGAAATTGCCAGCAAACCAAAAAAAGTCAATTCACTTTCAAGTGATTGTCTCTCTGCACCTTATATGCTCCATTTATGTTTATAGCATCTGGACTGAAAAGGCTATATTTTTATCCTGAGTACACACTTGACTGACATGGGTGTAAGCAATGCTTATTAAATGCACAGTAGTGTCAGTGCTGTGGTGTTAGCATCTGTGACAGTGACTCACTCCTGTCATTTTCAAAGCTTCTAATAGTTTCACAATTAGGCTGTCAGAAGCCTTTCAAATGACAAGAGATAGCAGCCTTAATTAGTTCCTGTCAAATTTCAGAGCTTTTAGTAGTAGTCTTTTGATAGCTGAATCCTCTTCACTGCTCCTCGTCCAGTTACTATACAGGTAAATGTGATTATGTTATACAGTTAAACACAGTGTGCATTTATCCAATACATATGCAGAACTCTTGGCAGAGGTGGTATCTTTTATTAGACCAACTAAATGGTTTGGGGAAAAAAAAATGTTTATTTGCAAATTTTCAGGTTCATGCACCCTTCCTCAGGCCAAGGAGAATGCACATGTTGTAACATTTCTTCCAGGTAGAAATGAAACTTCGTATTGCACAGGGAAATAAAAATGTTATAGGTAGGTTCCCCTGGATGGAAAAGTTCATTTTATGCAAATTAGACTCCAATAAAAGTTCAAGCAATCTGTCTATCTCCAAGTTGTCTGATGGCAAGCAGGGTGTTGAATTTTTTCTTTCTTCTTAGTAAGATGTTTTCTTTTGCACAGGAGAGAGAGGCTGATGGAATGAATCTCCTGGCTGAGGCAGTTCTGTTGTGTGAAGCTTGTTTTCCAGGTGTGCAAATTCAGCTCAAACAATTTTTGCAATTATTTAGTTGGTCTAATAAAAGATATAATCTCTGCCAAGAGTTTTGCATATTTTTGCCTGTAGACTAACCCAGCTAAAGCCTGTATCCCTGAAACATACAATGTATTGCAGTTAGTGTCTTTGAAATGAAAACTTCACAATATTTACAAAAAAGAAGCAAAAATCCAACGTCCAGAGATCTGGAGAATTCCACCCTTACCCCATCCAACCTTTTATTTGAGCTGAATTTGTATACTTTGAAACCAAAAACACACAACAGAAATGCCTCAGCCAGGAGCTTCATTCTGTCAACCTCTCTCCTGTGCGATAGAAAACATCTTACCAAGAAGGTAAACAGACTGCTTGAACTTTTATTTGAGCCCAATTTGCATAAAATGAACTTTTCCACCCAGTGGAACCTACCTATAACATCTTTTTATCCCCTTGTGCACTATGAAGTTTCATTTCTACCTGGGAGAAATTGTGAATGGTGTGTGCCTCTGGAGGCTGGGGGGGCATGGCAACCACCCACAGGCAGTGGCGGTGGTGAGCAGGAGGCTCCCACAGGTGGCCACAGCAATGGCAGCAGCGGGGGGTAGGGAGGGGTGGCGAGTGCTGACTAGTAGTCAGTGACCACCCTCAGACGCTGGCAGCAATCGGCGACCACCCGCAGGCACCGTCAACAGTGGCCAATCAAAGGGGGTGTACTGCCAGTCTCAGAGGGTGTACGTGCACCCCCTACATGTCGCCAGTGGGAGAAATGTTACAATCTGTGTGCAGTCTCCTTTGCCTGAGGAAGAGTGCGTGAGCCTGAAAGCTTTCAAATAAAAAAAAAAAAAAAAAAAAAAAAATTACAACTATTTAGTTGGTCTCAAAAGATGCCATCTCTGCCAAGAGTTCTGCATATTTCTGCCTGTAGACCAACATGGCTAAGACCTGTATCCCTTTATCCAATACAGGCATATAGGTAGTATGCACTTTATTGGCACATGTATGCCTGGTGCACCTAAAACTGGAGGCTTTTTAGTATGGTTCACCTGGTGTGCCGATTAAGCTTTAGTTTATTGGTCTGAGATGGATTTTCTTGTTCTCCATGTCCAAACTGCCAGAAATGCCTTGTTCTACTATTTGAAAGTTTACATTAGGAATTAGTTTATTTCTGTTCCAACCAGAATGGATAAGAAATCCTCATTGGATGAGATCAAGGGCAGATGTCATCCCTTCCCCACCTACAAAGAATGCTTTCTATAGGAAATCTGCCCCACACCACCTGCACACTTAAACTTCATGGCCTTGAGTGGCTCCTAAAGAAGCATGTACAGACAATGGTACTGAGGATTTGGCACTAAAGCACTGTACTGGAGTGCTATTTATAGTACTGCCAAAAATCACCTCATCCCAGGACTCAGCTCTGTGGTACCAACTTCTTTGGAAGCTCTCTTGGCATCTTGTGGCATTAGTTCGCAACCAGCAGAGAACCAAATAGAGATGATAACAACACCTCACTTTTATGCCACATGCCAACTTGTAGCATGGCTAGACTTATTGAGCCTGCAGAAACCTGGACTGGTGGTTCCAGGACACTCAGTTAATTGGGTTCATTGATAATTCTTCTCAACATGAAAACCAATGATACCGTTTCTCTCACCTGCTTCCGTAGTTTCATATGATGCTAGGGTTTGAATGATCGTAGATAGGGACCTACTCAAATTGCAACTTCACAGATTTTGCGGAAATCACGAAATTCAGCCATCTCTACAAAATCTGCAGGGAAAAAAAAAACTCATTAAAAATAAAATGCTGGCTCCCCAGTGGGAGACAGCAGACTGCATGGCTGGAAGGACTGCTGAGGGGAAGGAGACTGCCAGCAGGCAAGATGGCAGCTGTCCCACCCCTCACTGCAGATTGGCTGAGGGCTGCCTGCTGAATGATACCTCTACCAATCAGCAGCAAGGGATGGGACTGTATGACAGACAGCCCTCTCCACCAATCAGCAGTGGGGAGGTGGGGCCACCAGGGCCCCTTGGCCAATCAGAGGCATGTGAGAGCCCACCATGATAAGCCCGCAAAAATGGTAGCCAGCCCCATGATCTGCCCACAAAATCTGCGGGCCTCCTCCTCAAGATCAGTAGGCCCTCTACTCCTAGAGATACTCTCCAAAAGTATTCCCTCTACCTTCCTTCATGTCCCACAGAGAATCTAGAGGATTGCTCTAGGATTGTTTGCTCAGTGGCTAGCCTGTAAACCAGTGATCTCAGCCAGGCTGCCATGATGCTCTTTTAGGTGTACAGGCACCTATACACAGTCCACAAGCTAAATCTAGAGGTTTAAAATAGGAATTCATAGGTCAGAAACGTTTAGACCTACTGTAGTTTTTCCTAAGTTGTTTGCAAATAGAATTGCTGTGCTATTTTTCCATAATCAAAAAACAAGTGAAAGCTAAGAGCTGGCCTTTTTGAGGCATGCCTCAAGTTTAAAAAGGTTGAAAACCACTGCTATAAGCCACAGTTATCTTAGCCACAGGAGCTTTACCCATCAATGTCAGCGTAGCTCTACTGGGAAATACCTGTACAGATCCCAGTGAAGGAAGCTGAGGAATCAGCCTGCAAATGAGTGGAGGTGCTGCAGAGAAAGTAGTATTCCTGATAAAGGAGGTGATTATGGACCTTGCTAGAATAGTCTGACAAACACCAGCCCATACCTAACCTAAGTTTTATAAGAATTACTGGAGTTCTGTTTCATTCAGTGTCATTACCTTGTGTCATGAGGGTCATTAACAAGAAGTCCTGCCAATAGCAAGCAAACTACACCAAAAATTGAACCAACGTGATGTAATGTATTTGATCATAAGGCATAGTCTTCTTTCTACCTAGTTACCACCTTCCAGGCACTGTTGTTCTCCAGCTTCTATTTTTGAGTTGGGGACAAGCAAGCTTAGCATAGTTGTTAGAGAGAAGTTATCTTTTTTGAGAGCAGAGTGTCAAATGGTGGCAAAAAACAGCTTACGAGCAGCTCTTAAGGCCACAGATACGGCCTCCTACTTGGTGCTGTCTGTAGTGGTTATGCGGAATAGCTTCAGGAATCTGGTTTCCCTTGTTGAGATATTTGAGCCACTCTTGAGGAATCCGGAACTAGTAATGCTTACTCACCTACTCCAGGCATAGGTCCTTTATTATCACAGGTCAGCCACTGGATCACAGACACCATCATGTTCTTTCTAACTTCACTAAATGTGTACTTCTGAACCCAGTTCCTCCTCAAGGGCCACTCAGATCTTTCTATGCTTCTGTGTCCTGTTATTTATCTTACAAGGAGTAATAGAAGAGTTTCCTTACCAGTATGAGGGCAGAGCGTTCTGAATTACATTCTAATCCCAGAAAAGAGAGACTTGACTGACTTTGGACCTCAGAAAGTTCAAGGTATTCATCAGCCACACACAAAATGGTTTCCTTCTTAGATTCCTCATTTAAGCTTGATTCTGATTAACAGTCACAAGCTAGGGGCTTTTTTCAATTTCTTTGTTCCTACTTTATGTCCAAGTATCAGCATTTACAGTTAGGATATGGACTCTAACAGTCCTCCTTAAAAAATCCTTGATTTGTATATTTTTGTTAGTTTGTTTCTCACTCTTCCTGTTTTGCTAGCAAAACAGATAAAATGTACTTCAAAGGCATTTCACACCATTTTCTAAAATCTGATTGCATGAATGAGACTCACAGTAAAGGGGTCAGTCTAATTGAATTCATAAACAACACGCTTTCTTTAGTGTGTGTAATTTATATATATAAGCAAATTAAGGTAAACTATTATTATTTAAAGTTGTGCTCACCATTAAACTGAACCATAAAAATGATTGAAAGGTCAGTTACATACACACATATATGTTGCTGTTTAAAGAATACATATGTCTATGATCTTGGAAGTTCTATATTGCACCACTCAGTACTACATTCCCTAAGAAACTAAAATCCAGTTTAAACTATAATTCAGACAAAACAGGTTTTTATGTAACAGTAAGTTTTAAAAGGATAACATTAAGTATTGTAGCTATGTATGAGATGTACAGATTATTTAAATTATACAAGAAGTGCCATGATATGGTGTATCTCTGTTTTATGAATGTAATGTTGAGCAGTATTTTAAAGCCAATAGTCCTTAAATCAAAGTTACATTTCTGTTTGAAGGAAAATTGGTTATTTCACAACCTATGTGAATTATTAGGCAAATTATGTCTTGTACTGTTTAGTATTATAGTGTACACATGCTAATCTGTATCCTATTAACTGTAGGCATATTTTTAAACAACTAGATTTCTCAATTATCACATGAACATTAAATTCCTCTCAGCAGTGTGGGTTCTTTAAAGCAAGTAATATATTGGCCCTTAATATTGTCGTCAATTCTTGATGGAGTAAAGTAGATTTGGCCCAAAAATATTTTTGAGTATGCTTATAAAACCTGAGAATTTGTTTTGAAAGAGCTATGTTGAATCATAGGCCTGATTTGTAAACAGACATTATGCCTGAACAGTTTGTGTAATCTTATTTTTTAAATAACCAGCAGTCACTCATTCAAAATAAATGGTTTGACTTTACTACATAAAAAAACAAAAGGGCATAGCCTGTTTTAATCAGAACACAGTAGGCTTTCATTACAGTTCTTCCTGTGACCTGTTTTTATATAATGTATGAAGCAAATCCATTAAAGGCAGCAAGTGCCATGGCAATCAGCTTAGTAATTCTCCTTCCCCAGAATATGAATTACTTGGATGGGGGTAGAGGGTATGTGGCTGATTTGTCTGATGTCTCGTATTAGTTCTCAGGCAGCGGTAGAGGACAACATGTGAACTGTGTGGAAATAGTGATCAGCACCACTGAAAAACCCTAAAATGTTCCTAAAACAAACACAAAATATACATCAGAGAGAGTTTCACACGTTAAGTAATAGCTCATACTCATTTCATATTCCCTGTGGCACCTAAAATAAAGTAAGGGGTGATCTACAGGAAGCTGTATAGATCCTTTGAAACAGAAAATTCTGGTGCAACCTTAACTGCGATCTCACTACTTTGAGCCTACAATACAACAGTACAAATTCAGCAGAATATCAGGACATGGGGTACTGTGAGGGATTGACAGGCCTAGCTGGAAGGAGCTTGAAATAGGAAAAAAAAGATAGTAAAATACTAATTTTCAAAAACAAAAAAAATTCTTGTAACAATTCTTGAAACTAAAACGTAACCTATCATGAATTTATTAAAAATTTGAAGTGTGAATAGCTTTTTACTAAGCTTTCATACTGCATTGAGTAGTTTGTCAATGAAAGAACTGGAAGCTCTGTAAGCAAACTATTAAAATGCAAATAAAATTAATAAAAGTACTGTATTATATTTAGTATCATTTATTTGGATTATCTCTTCCAGCGTTTCTCTCATATATCCATTTTAGGTATGGTAACTATGTTTATGGACAGGTGCAACCTTCCAGCATATGGACAGAACTAAACATATACATAAAATAAACCAACGCTTTTTCTTTTTGGCACAGTTCATAGTTATTCTGTAAATGCTTAAGCATAATTGGTAAACTTTCTCTAAAAACACACACAAAAAAAAAAATCTGCATTATGTAGTTTTCATGTGAGTATAAAACAGTTGTCTTAAAAACCATGTTCAAGTTTTTAAAACGAATCTCAGTGTGATGGCATGTCAAAGATTTTATTTTTTCTGTGTTTCAGGGACTCAATGTCTTTCTTGCTTTGGTCCAGAGTTGGAACCTTACTTGCCATTGGAACAACTAAAGGAAACTTACTTATTTATAACTGTCAGACTTCTCGAAAGATTCCTGTTCTTGGTATGTTCCATACTGAAGTCATTTGGGTTTTGATCTGTATACCCAAGAGCAAAATTTTACTTTATTTTTTTTGTGCATGAAAATATAATAATATATATATTTGTAACTCTGGCATGTTCCTTTGTTATTCTGCTACTTTTGGTTCCCTGTTCTTATAGGGTCTGGCTTGTAAACCTGCTCTGGACTTCCTTAGTGGGAATTCCAAGTTTTCCATGTGGAAAACTTCAATTGAGAAAAGATTGTGGTGATATTTTGTGTTGCTGAACTATCTTTCTTTGCCCCTACTTAAATGTATACTAAGTCTCCTTCAGGCAAAAAAAAAATTACAGCTTTAGCAAATACCCCCAAAATTAAAAGCAAAGATAAGGGTCCTCAAGTTCCCATATAGCATACAAATACAGTCTTCCTGGGGTTATTTTAAAGAACTAAAAACATTGTTTTTTAAAATCTCATTACAGGTTTTTTTAGTCAGGCTATATTGTAAAAATCACAGACTAGATAAGGAATTGGGTGACCATCTTACTTGTCCTGAAGTCCTTTGTATGTATATTCTGGGGTTCTTATTTTTATTTTTCAGGTAAACATACCAAGCGGATCACATGTGGATGCTGGAGTACTGAAAACCTCTTGGCACTAGGTAGTGAAGACAAAACAATAACTATTAGCAATCAGGAAGGTGATACTATAAGACAGGTAACATTGTTATAAGGATACCTAATCTAGCTGTTAAATACAGGTTTGTGCTGCTGAGTTGAGAGTCTGTGCTCACTGTCTGATGGTTTGGGCATTGTGCCTCGAAGTTATGTGAGAGGATTATTTGCCAAGTTTCTAAGAATAGGCAAGGCAAAATGGGTGGAATGGTTTAGTCAGGGATACGCCTGATCCCATCCAGCCCTACATTTCTATGATTCCATGGTTCTGTGAGGTATGGGTAGAACAGGGTTGCTTAACCTCTGGCCTGCAAGACTGTCACGGCGGGGTCCTGCAGGAGGGCCATGATCTCCTCAAGGCCCCCTTCCCGTGCCAAGTTGACCCAAGGGCACCCTCAGATTCTCGCCCACCACATCTTTGATGACACAGTATAAGGGAGGCTGTCTTTTTCGCCCTCTTGGTCATGTCTTGCTGTAGTCTCTGCCCTGTGGACTCCCGGACCCCTCGTGGGTCCCGCTCTACAAATGGGTGCTTCCAGGGCACCCTGGCCTTAGGGGCTATGCGTGGCTCCTACCACCCCAATACCATGCCCCAAGCGTCGCAGATGTCACGGACGTTGTTCTGTCTCTTTCTGTCTCCACGCCCTCTCTGGCGCTCGGGTTCTCCGCAGTCCCGTCTCTCTCTCTTTCCGCGCCCTGTCTCTGGGGCCTCCTCTGTAAAGCCGCCCCTCCTCTCCAGGGTTCACCGCAATGCTACCCCCTTCTCCAGGGCTGACTGCACTGCTACCCCCTTCTCTGGGGCTCACCACGCCCACACTGGGACTTCTCAGCAATGCCCCCTTCTCTGGGGCTTCGGCTGTGCACCCCGAATGCTGCGCCCTCACTGGCGCTGGGGTCCCCACACTACTGTGGGTCCCCTATGAGGCCTCCTCCAACCACTAATAGCCTCACCCAAACCACCAGTGATAAACAGCAACACAACACAAGCCTCTTGGCTATAATATAAACATAAGCTGCCCAGCTATAACAACATTCAATCCTACCAGTGACCCTTTAACTCTCAGCAATGTTGGATGCTGCTCCTGTCAGGCTTCACCTCTCTCTCCCATGGCAGAGAGCTCCTTCCCCTTTTGCCTGCTAGTAGGAAACTGCCTCTGGCCTCAGCCCCTAGGGTTTATAAGGGAGCCAGGCCCTGCCCCTTTCAATCAGCTGACCACTGGCAGGGGGCATCTCTTCTCGCGCC
>NW_005842367.1:969237-973900 GCF_000455745.1 Alligator sinensis | reverse complement strand
TCACTGCTAGGGCTCTTTCCCTGGCAGTTTTCCCCTCTTTAGGAGCAGGGCACCTAAGTGCTCTGCAAACAGGGACAAATGCAGTCTGCCAAGCTATTGCATCTGGCCTGTGGGCTCTCTGTAGGTTGAGAAACTTGGTGACGTGGAACAGTGGCCACCCTCCCCCACTGCCTAATTCTCACGCCCCCACTCCCAACACAGCCAAATTAGGGCCGGGCCTCCCTTCTCCACCCCATTCTCCCATGGAGATGAATCGGGGCTGGGCCATGCCCCCTTCCCACCCCACACAGGGCTGGTTTGGGATTGCCCACACACACACGCATTGGGCTTCCTCCCCTCTCCCAACCCCCTCCACACAACGAGATGAGGTCATACCATGCCCACCCTAAGCACCAGATCAGGGCAGTCGGCCACATCTGGTCTGTGGATGAACTGGGCAATGCCCATCAGGGGAAAAGGTTGAGCATCACTAGTATAGAACTTAAAGCACCGGAAAACTAGGTGTTTTCTGCCACCCTGACCCTTGGCTGCTCCTGGAGCTAATGAGGCCCTACACATAACTTAAGCTGCATTACCAGAGACTGCATGGTATGGCCCTATCCCTGACATGCCATCCCTAAACCAGGATTTGCAAGGAAAAGCTAGGATTGCAGCCTGATGCAAGTCTTTTATAGTGTTTGGCTAAAAGAACTCTCCCTGGGTTAGGGCTTTTAGGTAGTACCGTGACAGGGCCATCTCAGGACTGGGTCAGAATGTCAGCTGCCTACCTGTCCCTGAGCTAACCACCCACCTAGCTCACTTGCCACGCCTTGTTGGTAACAAATATTAGAGATGTTCCTAAGGTGGGAGACTGCCCATTAGCAGGCCCTGCTGACAAGGGCCTCTGTACACCACCTGTTCTCACCAGGCCTTTGAAGTACTGTCCGCCTCCTGGACCACTTTTAACCTGCCTTACTCTATGCAGCCCTTTAGGTCCCCCTTGGGCCCTACTCTACGCAGCACTTTGGGCTTTGCCTATTTGCACTCTAACCGAGGGCGCATGCAGCACTTCGAGCCACCTTCTCTGGCCTTACTCTACATGCCCCATGGCCTTATGTTGTACTCAAGGCTGAACTCAGGCACTGGCCCCTCTCCTGGGTCACTTCCTACTCTGTCCCCTCACTGGACCACCTCTCTCTCTCTCTCACCCCCCTACTGTGGCCACTGGAGTCTTTCACCCTATGGGGCTCAGGTGGCTACCCCCATGCCAGGCCCCTAACACTGTGCTCAGGTGGCCACACTGAACTTGCCTGGCCCCACTGCCTCTCAACTCTCCTCTGATGTTAATAACCCACCCGCAGGCAGGGGCTGGGATTTTCAGGCATCCCTCCTCACCTTTCACCAGGGCGGTAACTGGCCTGGCATTTCTGGGGGACTGTCCCACCAGGCCACCCATCTTTGGCAGGGCGCAGTTTAGTCATACCCAGGACCAGGAGCCTCCTGCCATCCCCAGATCTCCTCCCTTGCTTCCAAGATGTTCCTGAGCAGCCACTCAGCCAGTGTTGTCTCTCCAGTCCCTAACAAAAGATTGCTGCTCCATCTCTGAGGGCCTGAGTTAAAATGGAGGTTTCTCTGCCCCCTTCTCCAATCCCACAGCCCTCCTGGGGTCATGTGGTAACCTCATCAAAGCTAGCACACACCTGTCAGCTGTTCTACTGCCAGCTCCAAACCTTAAAGTGGCAGGTACCAAAGGTGCTCTGCCACAAGTACCTTTAAATTGTTTCAGGCCTTTTACTCCATATGCATAGGCCAGGGCAGGGGTGAGGACTGCATGCTGAAGTTGATTCTGTTGCTCCCTCCAAGAACATTAGAATCTTCTAGATTTCGTACGTGTTTGCTTACATGTATTAGAATCCCACTGAGCAAAGACTGTTTCTGGATATGTACATAATTTATAGAACTGACTTATTTTTAAATAGTGGTAACAAAGGCTCATTGGATACTTCATTAAATGACAGACTGAAGTCTTATTTCTTCAGCCTGGCCTTTGTTGATGGAGAGTAAAAATGAATCTCTACTTTGGCTTTTTAAAAGGCTTTGGAATTCATAACAAATCAGTGCTGTATCTATCTCTGAATGGGAATTTCCTTCTTGCAGACTTCAGTGAGATCAGACCCCAGTGATATGCAGTTCTCAGCAATGAAGACTGATGAAAGAATATCAACCAGAGAAAGCACAGTAAGAAATCAATAAGAAACCAGTACATAACACCATTTAGCACCTCTCAGTTCAAAATATAAAGAGAAGAGTCCACCACATTTAGTGTGTGTGTGTATGTATATGTATGTATGTATGTATATATATATGTGTGTGTGTGTGTTCCTTAAAAGGATTACACATTTTTGGAACAATAATCTGAATAAAAAACCCAACAATTTAAAGCCTCAAACAAATGTAAACTAATTGTTATGCTATCTTTAGAAGAAAAGTTTAAAATAATAGTAATTCTTAAAATGTTTTGGCCATGTAACTCTTTAGTCGTATTCCTATTTAAGAACAAATCATTTTAGGAGGTTACAGCTAGAGATTGGCGTAGGCCAAATATCTGAATTCATGCACATCCAAATTTTCAGAAGTTGGATGCTTGGAATGTTGAGAGAGCTCTTGTTATACATCAGAATGGATTTGGGTGTCAACAGTAGGGCATATTTTCGGTTTGTTTGAAAGCACCAGCTGTATCAAACAGGGGGGGGTTTGTTTGTTTTTTAATTCTTTAATTGTAATACTGCTAAAATGGAAATTAGAAGGAAAAGTGCTTCCTTTTTAAACTAAGGGCTAGTGGATAATGTGAATTGGATTGGATTTTAAAATAGTATTTTCTTTACAAGGGTCAGTCAAAAGTAAAGGCATCTTGCTAAAGCACATTTTATTGTAGCCTAGGTACATTGATCATTAGATCACTTTCTTTGTGGTCCCTTTGCTTGTAAATGCTCTTCTGCCAACATCTGACTCAGGCTCTTATTCCTTTTGTAAAGGAATGTTCAAACTGCTCCTGGAAGTATGCTTACACTGCCATTTGTACCTCATCCTTGGACTTGAATTTTCTTCATCCTTAGATTCCCATTAGAGAACTGGCAAGCAAGGTTCTTTGAGTAGATTTGATATATTTTATTAGACCGACTGAGTAGTTGGAAAAAAGTTCTTAGCAAGCTTTTGGGCATAGTCATCCTTCTTCAAGCATAGGGAGTTTCTGCTGTTCTGAGACTCCAAGAAATGAGAGAAGCTAAAAGTGTAACAGGATGTCAGTGAGAATGTAAAATTGCCTATGTCCTGCATAAGTCCTTAGATCAGGGGTGGGCAAGATACAGCCCACAGGCTGGATTCAGCCCACCAGGCCATTCTGTCTGGCCCGTGGTACACCTAAAAGGTTTAAAAGATTAATATTTATCTGCTCCTCACTGCCTGTCAAAGATTACAGGAACCAGGGGCAGTAAGACCCGGGGGAAGCCAGGAGGATGCAACAGCAAGGGCAGCTTGGCCCCTCCCCCTGCCCCCCCAACCAGCTGTATCTGCCTGCTGCAGCTTTGGCTGCATGCAGCTGGCTGCTTCAGCACGACGTGGCAGCCGGCTGCATCACCCGACTGCGGGGCTGCGCCAGTACCCCAGGGCCAGAAGTGGGAGGGGGGTGGGTGTCTGCGTGTGTATCTGTCAGTCTGTGCAATAAGGGAGGGAGAGGCTGTGTGTGTGTGTGTGTGTGTCTGTGTGTCTGTGCAATGAGGGAGAGAGAGAGAGATCAGTGAGGGAAGCAGTGTGTGTGTGTGTGTGTGTGTGTGTGTTCATAGGGCGAATACCACAAGCACACCCCACCCTACACATGCACCCGCACCCCCCTTGCACTGCCATCCATGCAGACTCACATACACACACCCCAGCCACGCTTCCCCCCACATGGGCCCCCACAAACTCCATACCCACCCACACCTTATATATCCACACACCCACATGCTCCCTCACCCCACACCTATCCATCCTCCCCCACAATATAGAAGACTAAGACTTCATTTTAAGCTATTGTGCAATCACCTCTATGTACACTACACAAACACATGTAAATCAGGACAAATTTTTTTTTTTAAATCAAATTAATGAATGTTGCAGATGTTCGTTTTTAGAATAAAATTGGTATTTTTCTGGTTCCAAGATGGCAAAACCCCTTGCTGAAAGGAGCATTTCTGGGGGCAAGGGGTGGGACTTTTGGTCCCAAGATGGCGGCCAGGGGCGGGGCACCTGTCAAGGGGCAGGGCTATCCATGTGGTCTTAGACAGCTTGCCAAAACTCAGTAAGTGGCCCTCCACACAAAGTAATTGCCCACCCTTGCCTTAGACCAGGGGTGTCCAACCTTTTTGAATGTGGGGCCGGATCACTATCTTTTTATCACCCAGTGGGCCGGCAAGCCATATTCAAAGACACCACAGGAAGTGGTATCATATCAGGAAGTAATGTCACGTGACCTTTGACACCAGTGACGTTGCAGGGGTTGACATGGTGCTGGTTGAGATGGTATGCATGCCCGGGTTAACATGGTGCTGCAGGAGCCGCTTGGCTACAACCGGGTTGACCTGGTGCTGGAGAAGCCGTGGGGCCAGGCCGGGGTTAACTTGGCGCCCACCCGGCCTGCCAGTGC
>NW_005842367.1:958045-963859 GCF_000455745.1 Alligator sinensis | reverse complement strand
CTGCTTCGCCTCCCGCGCGGGGCCGCTCCCCCAGGCTCCGCGGGGTAAGCAGCTCCCCTCCCCTCACATCCATCCAATGCAAAAAGAAGAAATGGAACCAATTAATACAGGAATAACTTTCCCAGCCACAAAACAATCCTCAGATGAATATCAGCAATACTGTATAACATTCCAACATCATACTCAACAAAACAGAAGGAATCAATCAACCCTCTAACATTCTCAATCTCTCGACATGCACACTTACCAAAGCTGAAAAATCTGTCCTCTCCAAAGGCCTTAATTTAGGTCCAGAAAAATACCCAAATAAGAGAACTACAATGTGGAGAGCTAGAAGAATTTTTTTCAATGCCTCTGAAGGAATATTTCCACAACCAAAAGGAATCCACTTTCAACATGAATTCATCCAATGACGACATCAATAGAAAAATCAATGCAGAAAAAAAAACAACCCTCAGCTTGGGCAGCTAACAGTGGATGAAATTCAAACCTCAATCGCTACGTCGACTGCTTCAGAGAAAGAATGAACAATGAAATGCTCAACAACAAACACCACTATAACAACCTCTCCCTCTCAGAAAGAAGGGCCATAGAATCTCTAAGATCCAACCACCAAATAGTAATTAAACCAGCAGATAAAGGAGGAGCTATAGTTATACTTAACCATGAAGACTACATAAAAGAAGTCAACAGACAACTCTCTGACACTACCTACTATCCTACTATAAAAAACTAGAGGAAGATCCTACTCCCCTTTTCTCCTCAAAACCACCATTACATCATTTCCATTGGAACTACAAGTAAAACTTCAGACCCTGATCCCTCCACTATCCAGGGACTTTTTACCTGCTCTCTCAAATCCACAAACATGGTACCCCTGACAGACCTAGCATTTCAAACCATGGAACCCTAACAGAAGAAATATCAGGTTTAATCGAATCCATCTTAAAACGGCTCGTCACCCAGAGACTGAGTTTCATCCAAGATACAACTGACTTCCTACAAAAACTCAAAAACCTAACCCACTTTCCTAGCAATACCCTCCTAGCCACCATGGATGTCACTAGCCTATACACCAGGATCGCTATCCCACACCAGGATGGCATCCAAGCCTGCCTCAAATATCTAGAAGAACGAGATTACAATCCAGAGTACAGACCTGAGGATATCACTGAACTCATATACTTATGAACTTTCATTTCTACGCAGAAGAACTTTTACAATCTTATCTCCAATGCCAGATGAAGGGTGTTTGTGCCCGAAAGCTTGCAATTAAAGAATTTTTTTGCAAAAATCTTGTTGATATAATAAAAGATATAACTCTCTACTACGAGTCCTGATTGCCTTTTCCTCTAGACCAATATGGCTATAACCTGGATACCTATACTTCATCTTCACACACAACAGCTTCAGTTTCAACAACCAACACTTCCTCCAGGCTATGGGCACCAAAATGGCCCCATAATATGCCAACCTTTTTATGGCCCACCTAGAAGACGACTTCCTGAAGAACTGTACCATCAAACCCCTACTATACCTGAAATACATAGATGACATCATCATTTGGACTGAAACCCTGCAGTCTCTGATTGATTTCCACCAAAAATTTAACAATCATCACCCCTCCATCAGACTATTGCTTGAATACTCTAACACCAATATTTCCTTTTTGGACACCATGATCAATATCCAAGATAGTAAAATTCAAATCACCATATATAAGAAATCCATGGACCAACATACATATCTACACAGAACTAGCAATCGCCCTAAACACACCAAGAAAGCTGTAAGATACAGCCAAGCTCTCTGATACCACCAAATTTGCAGCGACTACCCACGACTGCCACCTCACAAATCTCAAATCCTCAAAATCTCGAGGGATTTGACGGTGGGGGTCTATTACAGACCCCCCAATCAAGAGGAGGAGCTGGACAGGGAATTTTCAGGCCAGCTTGCGGAGACACTAAAAGCAAGGGATGTAGTTGTCATGGGCGATTTTAATTACCCGGACATCTGCTGGGAGGAGCAGTCAGCCGGGACGGACCGCTCCAGGAGGTTCTTGGCCGAGTTGCAGGACCTCCACTTGATTCAGGAGGTGCACAGTCCCACCAGAGGAGATGCTCTGCTGGACCTGGTCCTGGCCGCAGGCGACGACCTGGTAAGAGGCCTCCAGGTTCTTGACCACCTGGGCAATAGTGATCATCGCGTGCTGGAATTCACCATCCAGCGTAGAGTGTCAAGGGCCCGCAGCAAGGTGGTGGCCCTAGACTTCAGGAGGGCCAACTTCAGTGAGATGAGGAGATTAGTGGGAGAGGAACTGGGGTCCTTGAGGGCAGAGGAACTCAGCGTCCAAGAGGAGTGGTCGTTCCTTAAGGAAACGATACTCGGGGCCCAAGGGGTGTCCATCCCGACAAGAAGCAAGGCGGGCAGGAGTGTCCAAAAGCCCCCCTGGCTCACCAAGGGTGTCCGGGAATGCCTGCTTGCCAAAAGGGTGGCGTACGCCCGGTGGAAGGGGGGTGTAATCTCCAAAGAGGAGTATACCTCCTCTGCTCGGGCCTGCAGGCGGGCTGTTAGGAAGGCCAAGGCGGAGATAGAGCTCGGATTAGCGTCCAGGATTAAGGATAACAAAAAGTCCTTTTTCAAATATATTGGGAGGATGAAGAAGGCGCCGGGTAATGTGGGGCCCCTGCAGGATATGCGGGGCAATCTGGTGGTTGCGTCAGAGGATAAAGCGGACCTCTTTAACCAATTCTTCACCTCCGTTTTCTTGTGCAGGGACCGGGACTTCCCTGCTGTGATAGAAGCCGGACGCGAGGGGATCGCCTTCAGACCTCAGGTTGGGGAGGACCGGGTTAGAGAGCTTCTGGAGGGGCTGGACGCGTTCAAGTCAGCGGGTCCGGATGCTCTCCACCCCAGGGTGCTGAGGGAGCTGGCTGGGGTTATTGCAGGGCCCCTGGCACGGCTCTACGAGCGATCGTGGTGCTTGGGCCAGGTGCCAGACGATTGGAAGGTAGCTAATGTGGTCCCCATCTTCAAAAAAGGGAAAAGGGAGGACCCGGGCAATTATAGGCCCGTCAGTCTTACCTCAATCCTGGGGAAACTCTTTGAGAAGATCATCAAGGAGCACATTTGTGATGGGCCGGCATCAGAAATGATGCTCAGGGGCAATCAGCATGGATTTATTAGGGGGAGATCATGTCAGACCAACCTGATTGCCTTTTATGATCAGGTCACAAAGGCCATGGACGCAGGTGTCGCGGTGGATGTAGTCTTTCTGGACTTCAGCAAGGCCTTTGACACCGTCTCTCACCCCATCCTAATTAATAAACTAGGCGACTGTGGCATAGATGCCTACACAGTCAGATGGATTGCAGATTGGCTGAAGGGTCGCACTCAGAGGGTGGTGGTGGATGGATCATACTCGACTTGGGGGGAGGTGGGTAGTGGAGTCCCCCAGGGCTCGGTCCTGGGGCCTGCGCTGTTCAATTTCTTCATCAGCGATCTTGATGTTGGGGTGGAAAGCAACCTGTTTAAATTCGCTGATGACACCAAAATTTGGGGGGAGGTGAGCACGCTAGCAGGGAGAGAGAGATTGCAGAAGGATCTGGATAGGTTACAGGGGTGGGCAAACAGGAACAGGATGTGTTTCAATACGGACAAGTGCAGGGTGCTGCACTTGGGTAGTAGGAACCAGCAGCACACTTATACGATGGGGAACTCCCTACTTGAGAGCACGGAGGCGGAAAGGGATCTTGGTGTCATTATTGACTCCAAGATGAACATGGGCCGACAATGCGAGGTCATGGTTGGCAGGGCTAACCGGACCTTGTCGTGCATCCACAGGTGCATCTCGAGTAGAGCCAGGGAGGTGATCCTCCCCCTCTATGCGACGCTGGTCAGGCCGCAGCTGGAGTATTGTGTCCAGTTCTGTGTGCCCCATTTCAGGAGGGATGTGGACAACATGGAGAGGGTCCAGAGGAGGGCCACCCGCATGATCCGGGGACAACAGGGCAGACCCTACAGTGAGAGACTGCGGGACCTGAACCTATTCAGCCTCCACAAGAGAAGGCTGAGGGGGGACCTGGTGACCGTCTATAAACTCACTAGGGGGAACCAGAAGGGTTTGGGGGAGACGCTGTTTCCCCTAGCCCCCGCTGGCATAACAAGGAGTAATGGGCACAAGTTGATGGAGAGGAGGTACAGATTGGACATCCGAAAAAACTACTTCACAGTTAGGGCGGCTAGGAGCTGGAACCAACTTCCAAGGGAGGTGGTGCTGGCCCCTACCCTGGGGATCTTTAAGAAGAGGCTGGATACTTACCTGGCTGGACTCATTTGAGTCCCGTTTTTGTTTTTAGGGTGTTTTTTTTTTTTGGGTTGTTCTCCCGCCCTGGCGGGGGGTCGGGCTAGAAGATCTATTAGGTCCCTTCCGACCCTGTAACTATGAAACTATGAAAACAGCCTTCAGCCAACCAGGACATTCCTCCAGAAAGAGAGATTGCACTTTTGAAAGAGCCGCCTGGACACCACGTTTAGATTTGCTGCAGTACAAAAAGAAAATCCCCACAAACTGCATACCATTATTTATGACATATCACCCGTCCCTGGAACCTACACAGAAAATCCTCAAACAATTATAACCTATACTAAAAAGAAGACCCCTCTCTTAAAACACCTTTCCAGAACCACCCATCCTAGCCTTCAAACAAGCACCGAATCTCACAAACCTCATCACCAGAAGCAAACTCCCTGTGGCCAAAACCACACCAGATGGATCCAGACAATGCCAGGACAAGAAATCAAAACGTGCCAACCCATCTCCACCACTCCCACTATAAATACACCCCACAACAAACCATCACCATTCCTGGATCTTATTGCTGCACCTACAGAAATGTTTTATATTTCATCCAGTGCACCAAATGCCCTGATGGAAAATATGTTGGAGAAACCAAACAACAACTGTGCACCAGAATGGCCGCGCACTGAAAATCTATCAAAGACAAGAATATCCAATTACCTGTGGGTGCCCACTTCTCACAAGACAACCACTCCCTCTCTGATCTTTTGGTTCTAATCATCCAAGGGAACATACAAAACACATTCTGTAGACGAGCCTATGAACTTCACTTCATAAATCTACTGGATACAAAAAATCATGGACCCAATATAGACATTGCTTTTATGACACATTACAACCTGCCTGACATCTTATTCAACAGGTACCTGCCTGACCTGACCTCTTACATTATTCTTCCCCCACACACCTTTTCTCTCTTCCCCTCACCTACTTTTTTGCCCTTTGTCTCCCTGATTTCCTACTATTTCCTTCTTCATTGAGAGCCTCTTCCTTACCCTGTATTATTACCTCTGTAATGTTTCCCTTTGGCCTTTTTCTCCCTGTTCTCTTCCCCCTCCCCTCTCTGCTTTACCTTTTGTTTTTCTAATCTTTACCTTTTACATTCTCACTGACATCCTGCCACACTTTTAGCTTCTCTCATTTCTTGGAGTCTTAGAACAGCAGAGACTTCCTGTGCCCCAAAGAAGGGTGACTGCACCCAAAAGCTTGCTAAGAACTTTTTTCCAACTACTCAGTTGGTCTAATAAAAGATACCACATCTACTCTAAGAACCTTGCCTGCCTCTATCCTTAGACCAACACAGCTAACCAAAAACCCAGTAATATTAGAGAACTGAAAAGTCATTTGAAGCAAGGTCAGGACTAAAGGGATGAGAGAACCTTGGCTCCAAGGGTTGTCTATTTATAGCTTCTGTGACTACGTGGGCAAGTTTCCTCATGGTAGAGGAGGAT
>NW_005842367.1:957550-958035 GCF_000455745.1 Alligator sinensis | reverse complement strand
TGCTGAAATAATTACTAGCTTTAGATTTTCACTGAGCAAGTTGCAATCATTCTCTCTTCACAATGATCCTGTTACAAGTGCAGTTTTAATGACTAACCAAAATCATCAGAAGGAATTTGTTGCCATCATACCCCCTGCAGCCAAAAACAGGTCACAGAACTTCCTTGTATTAGATATCTGTAACACCTTTACATTACTGTGGGGCATATGATATGGCAGCAAAGTCAGCAATCATAATCTTCATCTTTCTGGTGCTGACATTCAAACAGTCAGTACTACAAATGTTATTAGTTATATGTTATTAGTTATGTTTCCTATATTAACTTCAGAATTACCCTTGTAAAGTGTTCTTAGGAGTCTATTTTAATGTGTAAGCCCCAAACATGACCCTACAACAAATTCTTCCTTGTTCTTACAAGTGTTTTGGTCTTGTCTGGTTGTATTATTATTTCTTTGGTCACTGTAGAATGTAAAAAAGTAAGCAC
>NW_005842367.1:937023-957540 GCF_000455745.1 Alligator sinensis | reverse complement strand
GGAAAGAAAGGAACCAAAGGGCAAAACCTCTGGGGTTACTTCAAATAAGAGGCATTTGATCTGAAATTGTAGATCTTCCTAATTTTAAGGCTGTGAATTTTTAAAAGTGACTAGGATCATTGCATTATTTGATATATTCAGCAATGTTACTTCTTCAAAAGTTTTGTTTATATCCCTGCACCCCCAAGGAGTAGTTCAGTGTACAGGTTTGAGATACTTTTTCCTTCCACCATAGAGGTGACAGTTCTCAATCCAAAAAAACATTTTATAGTTAAATTTTTTAAATTAAAATGTAACCTGTAGTCTTGGACCTTAAGCTGAATTGTGAAAGAGTAGTGGAAGTAGAAAGTATATATTTTTCCAGTAAAAATAAGTATCTTAATGATGCTATTCTTATTTTGAGTTTTCATTTTTTTCTGTTGCCAGATAAGTGTGGTTGTTGGCAAGAAAACATTGTTTCTTTTTAATTTGAATGATCCTGATAACCCAATTGATCTGGAATTTCAGCAGCGTTATGGCAACATTGTGACTTATAGATGGTGAGCCAGCGATAATATCCTAATGCATGTTTTATCTTTTAACACTTTGGGCAATTATTTTAACACCGGTATAACACTGTCACACCAAGATGTTTTATTAACACGATATTCTTTTCTAACTAAGGGCATGTATAATTTATAATGACTTTAATTTGAAAATCCTGTTACTTAAAGAGCAGTATTGTCTAAATGAAATGAGAGACTTGGTGCTACACTTGTTCACACATACTACCAGAAGGACATGCTTACTAAGAAAGTGAAATTGGGGGCCTTGCAGCATGGTTTCTGTTTGGATGAGAAGCTGGTGAGACAGTCTTTCTGTATTATTAATGTAACCTGCTCTCTTCCTGAATAACAGTAAGAGGATGCAGTAGGTAGGCAGTCCTCTTGAAAAAAAGGCCTAGAGCATGCTTCAAAAGCTGCTGGCTACCTCCCTCCTGTTTTAGTTGTTACATTGGAGTTTCTTCCATTTATCCAGATAGCATAGAACCAACATCTGTACCCAGCACTTGGAATCTCTAGGGAATTGTGTAGCTGTCTTTTCT
The DNA here is from genome assembly GCF_000455745.1 of Alligator sinensis. Lineage (NCBI taxonomy): Eukaryota > Metazoa > Chordata > Crocodylia > Alligatoridae > Alligator > Alligator sinensis. Next base: position 956,456 of record NW_005842367.1, on the reverse strand, counting down.
TACCTTATGGACAGATGGAGGCTAAGGTGGCATGGGCACCAAGATACAAAGTTGACAGCCTAGAGGTCACAAGTTCAAGGCCGTAGAGGAAGTGCTCACAACATGGCCCTGTTACATTCCAACAAGTCTGTGAACTACACTAAATACCTTGTTACACAAGAACATAAAGAAAGGAAAGGAAAGGTTCCTGAGTTATAACAACCCTGTATTGTTGTCCTTAATATGAAAAGTAGCTAAGCAGTCTAATTACAAATATACACAGCAAGCTTCTGAGGGTTTCTTATATTCATACAATTATATATGTGCATATTTACAAGGTCATGTCCATTTTGCTTTAATATAGCTGAATCTGGAAGGCTTCTCTCCTAAAGAGACTTAGTATGACAGTGATGCTATATTAGATTGACTCCTAGTCATGAGTAAAGTTCAATTATAATATTGAAAACAAGGAATATTTGTCTATAAATGTTGTGGCACAGGGTTTTTTTTAATTCTGCTAAGTATATTTTGGTTATTTTTTCCTGCAATGATGACCTCATTGTGGAAAACAGACATTACAGCCCAAGAACAATTTTTTTGTGTGTGTTCTCCATGAGGAGTTTAAATCCTGACCTTCATGTTGCACTGCTGTTTGTGAAGTCCAGTTCCCAGTCATCTCTCTTATTTGTTCTTTTTGTTATAGGTATGGCGATGGCTACATTATGATTGGCTTCTCTCGTGGCTGTTTTGTGGTCATTTCTACACACATTCGAGAAATTGGTCAAGAGATCTTTCAAACTTGCAACCATAAGGATAATCTAACCAGCATTGCAGTATCACAGTCACTAAATAAAGCTGCATCATGTGGAGACAACTGGTAGGTCACACTATTTATGCAAAAAAATTCTGAAATAGAAAGTGGCTTAAAGTGAATACTAACATTTATTCATTATCACTTTTGATATTTTTTGCTCTTTTGTTGACACGATGCCTAAGTACTAAAGCATCAGCAAAACATTTTTGTTGCTGTGAGGTGCACATTTCCCAACAATCTTCTCACTAGCAGTAGGAGACAGTGTTCAAATAATTTCTCTTTGATGCTACTTACATAATTTGATCTATCTGTTGAACACTAGACATGTGTTCCACAAGTTTTTGTGTAACATTGGATATATTAGCGTGGTGTGAAAATGCCCATGCTCAGATACAGGAATTAGTCTAGCCAGGGCCAATGGAGTCTAATATAGGTTAACTTACCTTCATATAAAGAACTTTATAGAAGTGTAACTTTACCCCCAGTTAGGTCTCCTACTAGTTTTAACTAGGTCAGTTTCTAAAGAGTGATAAAGTATGTCCATTGTAGTACAGCATAGAGATACCAAAGATGGCTTCCTAGAAGAGTGCATCAGCCTACATAGAGCTTTGCTGCTTCTGGTACTAGAGCTCTAACTCTTTATGGCTACAGTTGCAACAGTGTAAAGATGCTTGTATTGGTGAAGCTAAATTAGCAGCCACCAGCTATATGGACAGGTATGCAGGCTGGTATACAGGTGTAACTGGGAATTTGGGTGAAATGTTCAACTTCAGCTATATCAAATTTTTAAGCCTCATACAGAACTATAAAAATAGTGGGCAGATATTTCTTTATTATCCCATGCCAAAAATAGACTACTTAGCTGATAGTAAAATCTATAAAGCATTTAGCATGCCGAGAATCTCAATTCCTTCTACAGGACTGCATAGACTCATCTGGTGTCAGTGGCCCCTACCCTGGCATTTTGTGGTATCTCCTTTGTGTTGGTTACAGGTTAGCTAATAATGCAACATATAAAACTTGCTTAGGCAATCCCCACCACATAGATATAGCTGCTCTATTGTCTCTTCAGATTTCCAACACACCTTGGAAATCCCTTGGGCATTTATGAAAGATCACCTCCTTTTGATCCTTTTTTTATCTGAGAGACTGTGTCAAGGGCTTCATATTTCATAGATTTCATAGACATTAGGGCTGGAAGGGACCTTGAAGATCATCAGGTCCAGCCCCCTGCCCCAGGGGCAGGAAGTTAGCTCAGGTCAAAGGATCCCAGCAAGATAAGCATCCAAACATTTCTTGAATGAGTCCAGAGTTGGTGCCTGTACCACTTCTGGAGGGAGTCTGTTCCAGGCCTTGGGGGCTTGGATAGTAAAGAAGTTTTTTCTTATGTCCAGCCTAAAACAGTCATGGAGGAATTTAGGACCATTGGTCCTTGTTATCCCTTGGGGCGCTCTGGTGAACAGACATTCCCCTAGATCCTGATGCACACCCCTTACGTACTTATAGGCAGCCACCAGGTCACCCCTGAGTCTGCACTTTTCCACGCTGAAGAGTCCCGTGGCTTTCAGCCTCTCATAAGGCCTTTTCTCTTGCCCTCTGATCATGTGTGTGGCTCTCCTCTGGACTCTCTCAAGCTTCTCCACATCCTTTTTGAATTGTGGAGCCCAGAATTGGATGCATTACTCCAGCTGCGGCTTATCAAGGCCGAGTACAGCGGGAGGATGACATCCTGAGATTTACTTGAGAAGCATCTATGGATGCAAGCCAGGGTTTTGTTTGCTTTACTAGCTGCGACATCACATTGGTGGCTCATGTTTCATCTTGTGGTCAATCATGACCCCCAAGTTTCTTTCAGCTGTGGTGCTAGCAAATGTAGCACTGCCGAGCTTATAAGCGTGCTGTGGGGTTCCCCCCCATGATGTCCCCTGTGCCACGTTCTTCACGTATTTTAACCCAGAGGGACTCCAGTCGTCCTCCCTCGGTGCCAATGGCAATTTGCAGGGACGTGTAGCTTTCCTTGACACAGAGAGCTACACCCCCACCCCATTTATCTACACAATCTCTCCTGTACAGGGTATAGCCGTCTAGGGTATAGCCCGTCATAGGTGGAGTCCCACCAGGTCTCCGTTATCCCTAAGAGATCGTAGTCTTTCTTGCTTAGCAGGAGGACCAGTTCCTCCTGTTTGTTCCCCAAGCTCCTGGTATTGGTGTACAGACACAAGTGTCCCATTGGAAGCCCTAGGCTTCCTTGCACTCCCAGGCAGACACCATTCCAGGGCTGGTGTAGTTGTGGATTCCCTTGGGTGCCATAAAATCTGCTGGTTATGCAGTAGTTGCCTCGTCGGCATGCACGGTTATCCACCCATGCCCCGGTGGGCTTAGTTTAAAGCCCAGTTGAGCAGATCAGCCAGTCTGGCTAAGAAGACCCTCCTCCCCAGCGGAGTGAGGTGGAGGCTGTCTCTTCCCAGCAGACCACTGCCTCTCTCACCAAAGAGCGGACTGTGATCGTGGAAGCCTGTAACAGGTCGCCCTCCCCAGTGCCATCTTTTGCCTTTTATCCACGACCTATGAGGGGCGCCCTTGAAGTCCCCTTAATGTTTCTCGTGTCCCGCTTTCTACTTTCCTGTCACGTCTTAATGGAAATATTATACAGATGTTCTTGTAAGCGAGAGACTGCCTATTGTATTTTGTATGTTGGGGTTCTCAGCCACCACGGGCCTTGACCCCTGTCTTTCTCTAGCTAGGCCTCCCCGTCTAAATCCACCAGATAGGGTTGAACTCCAAGGCTCTAGCGCCTTGGTCTTGGGACTTGTTGCCCACCCACCGGCCTCACAGCCAGGGGCTGCAAGTTCAAAGCCGAGCAGCGGCCCTGAACCTCCACTGTCCCAGCCCAAAAACACACAGCTGCACTCCAGGTTCACCAGGCCACCCTGGCCTTTTATGACTGCGCCCTCTGGCGCCGGGTACTGTGCCCTTTCTGGCACCAGGGTCCCCACACTGTAGTGGGCCTCCTCCCCAATAGCCTCACCCAAACCACCGGTGTTAATCGAGCAAAATTATAAACAGTATGTCCATGGGCTATAACCGCCACCAAAAATATTTTAAAAAGGCAGCATGCCAGCTTACATTTTCACAGGGGTTTGTGCTTCTGCTTCCCATCGTCTGCTACGGTCCTTCTTCTGGGGCTGCCGCCACTTCTACAAGAGTCCTAAGTAGTTCCCCTCCTGCAGCAGCTGGACAGCTCACCAAGCCTCCCCGTGGAGCTCTTATACACACTCCTTCCCCTTTGGCTGCTGGCCCCTATTGCTGCCCAGCCCAGGGTTTTTATAGCTCTGGCCTGTCCCCTTCTGGTCACCTGACTAGCTGGCCAGGCTAAGCTTTTAACCCCCACTTTAGCAGCACGCTGTGCCCAGAAAGTTCTGGTCTTAAAGGGGCCGACCTGCTCTCTGGTAACAGGACTAGGGTTCCCTGTTATAAAGCCGAAGCCTTCTTGATGACACCAGCACTGCAGTCTCTGGTTGACTACCTCGATCCTCCTCTCCCTCCTCAGCCCATAGCCCAAAACTGGGAGGATCGAGGAAAACACCACCTGTGCCCCCAACCCTTTAAGCCCTGCTCCCAAAGCCCTGTAGCACCTCATGACCTGGCTGGGATTGCTCCGAGCCATGTCATTCGTGCCCACGTGGATAAGGAGCATAGGGTAATGGTCAGTGGGCCAGATGAGTTTTGGGATCCTCTTGGCTACGTCCCAGATACAGGCTCCAGGAAGCAGCAGACCTCCTGGGCTAAGGGGGCAGGGTGGCAGATTGCGCCCTCAGGAGGAAGTCTCCCACAACAACCACTCTACAAGTGGCCTTAGGTAGAGCAGGGACAGTGGCTGAGGATGAGCCTGTGTTGCCTGGAGGAGGTGGCAACTCTACAGGCTCTACTGGGGCTGCAAGAGGTTCATACCTGTTGCAAAGCCCCAGAGGGGCGAGGACCTTGGTGCAGCTGGCCTTGGGGCCACTGGCCACCTTGGTCCAACCCCCTGGCTGGACAGTGTGGGAGATCCCCAAGTCCTCCCTTGTCCTGGAAGATGACCTTGGTCTACCCTCCGCCTCCAGGGGGTGATGCCTAGATCCTATATAATTATTGTCATATATATAAGTTATATCAGAGTGCATACCTCAATATTCATCTTAAGATCAGTTGAAGACTGAGAAGTTGTCTCCTATTTCTGCCAAGTTACACAGTTTGGTTCAATAGAAGATATTGTTTAATTTTACTAATATCTCTGTCCTATACCTGGGCCATCACTGCTACAACACTGCTAGATTGATGGTGTCTGTTTTCAAATGGGAAACCTACACTGCTTTATATTGTCCCTTTTAGTACTTTTTGTTTGTTTGTTTGTTTCCATAGTAAGTCTGTCTCCTTTGTTTATTTTTCAGTTCATGATGATTAAAGTAATAGAACTAAAAGTTACTGTATTTTGTTTTAGCATTAAGATCCGTGACCTGGCAGATCTGAAAGAAATGTATGCTATAATAAATCTGGATGATGAAAATAAAGGTATGAAAATGTTTCTCAATCTAGTATGTATTTTGTCAAGTCATGTAAGCCGCTTATCACATAAACAATTTTGATATTCAGTAGATATTAAAGAGTATTTATTAGAAGTACACCGATACGTCGGTCCAATATCAGATTGGTACTGATATAAAGAAAATTGTTTATAGCAGATATCGGCCCGATAATTTGGCCAATAAATGCCCATGCTGCGCTGAGCTTGTGCACAGCATGGAGCAGAGTCAGTAGCGTGGAGAGCTGCCTCCAGCTGGTAAGTCAGAAGGGGCATTGGAAGGCAGACCACTGCCCTCTGTGGTGAAGGAAGAGACGAGGACAGGCGCTGCCCAGCCTGGGAGCAGGGGGGTCACAGGATGGAGCCACGGCTCATGGGGTGAGGACAGCTCCCGCTGCTGCTTGTGCTCCAGGAGGGCATGTGGCGCCAGATCTGCACGGGGCAGGATACAGCTGCAGGGTAGAGCCGTGGCTTTTCCCAGCACTTGGGTGGAGGCGGAGTGTTCAGCCGGGGCTGCACTTGGCTGTGTGGTGCTAGGACTGGAGCTGCAGTGAAATTTGGGGTGGCTGCAGCCTCCTCCCAGTGCCACTGGAGCTCGTTTCAAGCCGAGGCTCCAGCAAGAAAAGCCCTGCACAGCGCCAGCTCTGGCTCCACCCCACAGTGGCAGCCCACCCTGCACTGCACAGACCTGGTTGCACCTGTCCCATCCTCCCTTTGTCCTCCCGGGGTACAGGCAGCAGCAGGAGTTGCCCCCACCCCACAAGCCGCAGTTCCATCCCATGCACCCCTCGCCCCGGCTGGGCAGCACCTGTCCTGTCCCCTCCCTCACCATGGGGGCATTGATCTGCCCCGCCATGCCCCTTCTCTCCTCCCTCCCCTTTTACCACACCAGACTTACCATCTGATGGCAGCTGTATCAAATATCGGATTAGTATTGGCCAATATGCCTCCTTAAATATCGGCTATCGGTATCAGCCCCCAAACTCTGTTGGTGCACCCCTGGTATTCATTAAGCTTTCTGAACATGGGTATTATGGTTCACTCCCTCTTGTCTGACATGTATATGTTTTGATGTGTTCATTGAGCAAATTGGGCACTTGCTACATCTTAACTTTTTTTTAAACAAAATTGTGAGCAGGATGAGCAATCTTATCATCGTCTCTCCTCTGTACTTGCCTGCCACAACTTGGATTGGGAAGAAAAGAAAGGAGATCAGCATTCTTTGATGTTTAGGATAGATAAGTGCCACCCCAGTGTTAAAGCTCACAGTGCTAGTTTATTTCCAAAATAAAAGTGATACAGCTATAGCAATCTCACCAATTACTTCATTAGCGAGGGAAGCCAGTGTTACAAATGAGAAATCTCTGAGCTGGATACTTTGCAACTACTTTGCAAACAATCTCTGCCGCTAATTAGTTCATTAGCGGTATGTGCTTCCCGTGTTTCTTCCTCTCCACCGGAATCTTTTGCTGGGAGCGATCTCCAGCTGCTCTCTCCCAAACAGTCTCTCCGTTTTCACTCCTACCCCAACCCCGCAACTTATCCAAGGGGCGCACATTCTCTCTCTCTCTCTCTCTCCCTCTCTCTCTCTCTCTCTCGGTTCCTGGCATCCACCTTCCGGTGCCTCAGGATCTTCCCGCACTCACCAGTGCAACTGAGATTCTCCAAAAGCAATCTCCCTCTAAGACTGACCTGCCACTGTTCCTGGAGTCCCACACCTCTGGCGTTCTTCTGGATTGCAGGTCTGGCTTCTTCTTTCCCCTCTAAAGTCTCCGTCATTCCTCGTTCGTCTTCTTGCACCCGAAGGCAAACAGTCGCTCCCCACCGCCTACTTTTATGCTGGTTTTCGCGGTCTAATTGCCCAATCCTGTCTCGGGTGCGTGCTTTCTTCCACCTGACAGGGTTCGTTGTCAGGTCAATCCTGCCCGACTTTGTCTAAGTAACAGGACTCCTGCCTGAGTCCTTGTTACAAAAATATTTAAAAATACTGTTTTTCAGACTAGTTGTTTTATAGATTCGTAGATTATAGAGTCGGAAGGGACCCACTGGATCACTGTGTCCGACCCCCTGCCCCTGGCAGGAAAAAAGACCGAGGTCAGACGACCCCAGCCAGGTGATTGTCATGTCTCCTCTTGAAGACCTCCAAGTTTGGTGATAGGACCACCTCTCTTGGAAGCCCATTCCAGACTCGCCACCCTTATTGTAAAAAAATTCTTCCTAATGTCTAACCTAAATCTACTCTCCAGTAGTTTGCACCCATTATTCCTAGTTACTCCCTGGGGCGCTCTGGTGAACAACGCATCCCCGATTCCCTGCTGTCCTCCCTGATAAATTTACAGGCGGCTACAAGGTCACCCCTCAGCCGTCTTTTGTATAGGCTGAAGAGATTCAGATCTCTCTATCTCTCCTCATAGGGTCTTTCACGGAGACCACTAATCATGCGAGTGGCCTTCCTCTGAACCCTCTCCAGATCCTCCGTGTCCCTCTTGAAATGTGGTGCCCAAAACTGGACACAGTACTCCAACTGTGGCCTGACCAATGCCACATAGAGGGGGAGCATCACCTCCCTCGATCTGTTAGTCATGCATCTGCTAATACACAACAAGGTGCGATTGAATTTGTTGATGGCCTCGTTGCACTGCCGGCTCATGTTCACCTTGGAGTCAACTATGACTCCAAGATCTCTCTGAGCTGCTGAGGAGGACATCCCCCAACCTGTAGGTGTGCTGGGGATTCCTCCTTCCTAGGCGGAGTGCCTTACATTTATCTTTGTTGAATTGCATCCTATTACTTTCCACCCACTGATCTAACCTGTCCAGGTCAGCCTGTAACTGCTCCCTGCCCTCTGGTGAATTCACTTTTCCCCATAGTTTGGTATCATCCGCAAACTTGGAGAAGGTGCTCACCACACCCTCGTCCAAATCGCTGATGAAGATATTAAATAACACTGGTCCAAGGACCAAACCCTGCGGGACCCCACTGCCCGCCTCCTTCCAGGCCGGGAATGACCCATCAACCACCACTCTCTGGGTGTGGTCCCTAAGCCAGGTAGGCACCCACCTGACTGTGTAGGCATCCACTCCAGAGCCCGTTAGCTTCCCTTTAAGAATAGGATGCGAAACTGTGTTGAAGGCCTTCCTAAAATTGGCCTCCACTCCTGTGTCCAGGCAGTATGTGACCTGGTCATAAAAGGCTATACAGTTTGTCAGGCAGGATCTACCTGTGACAAACCCGTGATGGTTTGCATTCAGCATTTCCCCTGCTGAGCTTTCACAAATACGCTCGTTGATTTTTTTCTAGTATTTTCCCAAGGATAGAGGTAAGACTTACTGGCCTAAAGTTACCTGGCTCCTCCCTTCTCCCCTTCTTAAAAATGGGCACCACATTGGCCTTTTTCCAGTCCTCAGGGACCTGTCCGGAGCACCATGAGAGCTCAAACAGTCGTGCCAGTGGCTCAGCAATGTTATTTGCTGTTTCTGAATTTGTAGTGTATTCAGATTATTAAGTTAATATGTTTATTTTATTTTATTCGTATTTTTATGTTCTTTGTTTTGCTTTTGAGTGGCTTGTTCTTGTGGTAAGTGCAGATATCAAGTCTGTTCTCATCCTGACTTGCAGTGTGTGTATATGTGACTTTCACAGCATTGAGGAAAAGACTGTATCTCTAGAGTAGCAGGTGCTGGGCATTGTTACTTCTTGTTTCGATGTTTAATTCATTTATTGTGGAGTTGTGCTATTTACAATTAAACAAATACTAATATTTGTATTACTTGCATTGTTATCATCATTCTAATATTGCTTGTATTGTTATCATCATTCTAATATTCACTAATGAATTACTTAAAAAAAGGATGTGGAAAAATGTTTATTGACTTATGAAATTCTGATGCTATTGCAGTCTAAAACAGTACAATTTTTTTCTTGATTTCAGTAACAATCAAGAAACTTTTTTGTAAAAGCTCTTCAATATTTTAGGTCTAGATCAACTGGCATGGACAGATGATGGGCAGTTGCTGGCAGTGTCTACGCAAAGGGGATCCCTCCATGTCTTCTTGACAAAACTTCCAATCCTGGGAGATTCTTACAGCACACGGATTGCATATCTCACTTCTCTTCTTGAAGTTACTGTAGCCAATCATGTAGAAAAGGTGCGCTAGTCTAGTTGTTTAAAAATTGCATCTAAATAAAGCTAAAAAAATAAGTAGTCCAATATTATAACATAATGAATGAGGAATATTATTATAATATTTCATGCAGGAGCTACCAATCACAGTTTCTGTTGAAGTGGAGCCTAACTTTGTGGCTGTTGGCCTCTGTCATTTGGCAGTTGGAATGAACAATCGGGCTTGGTTTTATTCACTTGCAGAAGATAGTAAGTATAAATTTAGTTCTCTTATTTTGGAGTAGCATCATCACTATGTGCTAAATACATGACTTTTATAAAACTGGTGTGGGGTTTAAATATTCTAATCATCAAAAAGCTGTCATTGGGACACCAAAATATAGGAGTGGACATTGGATTTCCAGTACTTGAATCTCCTGGCACTAAAGCATTGTAGAAGCAGTCAAAACAGAAATTCAGTTTAAGTGGTTAGTTATGAGATAGGAAGCCCTCTTTATTTGGGTCATTATCAGATCAAACTCAGCCTATGATGCTGACTGAAAATTATTACAAACTGAAGGATTTTTTTTTGCTTCTGTGACATTAGTCAATAGCCCCATTCTATACTGATATTTTTACCAGAGTTGTATTAGTACTAATGACTAAATTACTCTCAGTTCTCTAGAGATATAGAATAGAATTTATGAGAGAGTAGAGAAGATTCTGCTACCCCTGTTATTAGGTAGTGGCTATAAGTGTCCATGTATCTCAATTTAGAACTTTTTGTGAATAAAATTACTCAAAAAATGGGGGAAAAAAATCCAGCATTAGTCAAATTAACAAGTGAGATTTTGCTTGGAAGGAGAAGATCACTTTAATCTAGGGGTGCTCAACCTTTTCGCTTAGTCAGCTTGATCCAGCTCCTGGGGCTGATATGGCAAGGCCCTACCTGGCTGTGTGGAGGGGGCTGGGGGAGGGGTGTGGCCCAACCCCGATCCAGCCCTGTGGAGGGAAGGGGGTGGTCCAGCCCCAACCAAGCCACATGGAGGGAAGGGGGTGATCCAGCCCGCAGGGGGAAGAGGGTGTAGCCCAGCCCCCTGGGGAAAGGGGTGTGGCCCAGTCCCTACCCAGCAGCACAGAGAGAAGGGGGCATGATTTGGCCCTGATCTGGCTGTGCTGGGAGAAGGGGTATGGGAATTTGGCAGCAGGAAGAGCAGCCAGTACTTCCCTGCTACCAAATTTCTGAATCTGTAGGGAGGCACATAGGCCACATGCAGTGGTTTGGCAGGCCACATTTGGACCCATGAGCTGGAGGTTGAGCACCCCTGCTCTAATCCTTTGCAGTCTTAAGGGTGAAAATACTTCCTCATAATCTCTTTCCTGTAGGGAACTCCTTCTCACCTTCTGCATGTACTGACTCATACCATTTTAGACAATTATATGTTATACAGATGGCTAGTGAAGACACAAGAACATAGGTAACTCTCTTTTTCCCCCTTAAATTTGGTAGGTGTAAAAAAACTTAAAGACATGGAGTATCTCGGGACAGTAGCCAGTATGAGTCTTAATTCTGACTATGCTGCTGCACTCTTTGAGGGTAAAGTCCAGTTGCATATGGTAAGTACACTGAAGGTTTTGAGATACAAGAATTCAGCTGAACTCAGGTAGTGGTAGAGTGAGGAAGAAATTGAATGAGTCAAAATAATAATAATCTTGGAATAAGAGTAGAAACGAGGTGCTGAGTAGATGCAGTTGACAGAAGAGGCCAAAGAGAGCTTTAATAGAGAACATGAAAACAGTTGAATTTCTGGGAACTTTTAAAAAAATATACATTCTGTATTCAAGTAGCAGTCGCAGAGAAGAAAATTCTTTGTTCTTGGCTATTCAACAAGCTGTGTGTATATGCTCTTGTGGGAACTTGCAGGGAATGGGGAGTGGTTTGTAAGTAATATATGTGAAAGGGCAATTCTGAGCTAGGTGTAGCAACCAGTGTTTCATCTTATTCACTTATTTTGTACAGGCAAAACCTATTAATATCTCATTAAGCATGGTGCAGTTCAACTTCCTTTACTCCTTATGCTTTAGATAGAAGGTGAAGGTTTGGATGACCAAGAAGAGCGAGAGACTCGACTCTTCCCAGCAGTAGAAGATAAATGTCGAATCTTGTGTCATGCTTTAACTGGTGATTTTCTCATTTATGGTACAGATGTAAGTGTTTTTCCTATTTCATATCTTCTTTAATGCAATAAGTTTCTTGTTTGATTTACTTGTTCATTATATCATAGACATAATTTGTAAGGCTCTGATACAGGGGTGTAGGTTGTAAGGCTCTGATATGCAGTCTCCCCGAAAACACTCTGTTTAACCGTGTTTAAGCAAATGGGGACAAAATTAAAGCCAACTTCCTTCATTATTTACACCTACATGAAATAAAGTAGTACTGGCAGATTACAGTGATGTGTAATCATTTAAATTTGTATCCAAAGTCAGCATTTTAAGTCAAGTCTTGGGTTTTTTTCCCTTTTTTTCTGAGGTGCTACTAAATATTTAAGGCAGCAGTAAACAACCAACCTTTTAAGGCTGTCAGGGGGTTGACCCATTTGGGGTCAGAGGCAGATGGTTGGGCACTAGGACCAAGGCACCACTAGCACTTTTCCCTGCAGCAGCATTCATATGCTGCTCCTAGACAAGGTTTTAATCAGTTTGGTAAAAATGCCAAGTTTTAGGTTTTTCTAAATTTTGAAGTGCTTTTATAGCCCTTCTTGTATAGAAGTAGCCCCAGCTAGTGGTCAGCAGAAGACAGACAAAATCTGTTCTGCTCCTTTGCTCTACTAAAATGCATTAAAAAGCATTTTTGCCTTTTTGCTTACAGGGAAAAAGCTCCAGTTTCTCTTGCCTTTCCTCAGAATAGCTGCCAGTAGGGAAAAGAAGATTATAAAAAATTATAATCTTTTTTCAACATTCCCCATGCTCAGCACCCAAGGAATGGACAGATTGAAGTAGGGGTGGCAGTCTCATTCCATCAAAATTGGTCACCCAAAGAATGTATAGTCTAGTAACTCATTTATTACCACTATTATGATTATTCTATTATTTATTATTAGACTGGTGTTATTCATTATTTCTACATTGAAGACTGGAAGTATGTGAATGAATATCGGCATACTGTCAGTGTGAGAAAAATCTTTCCAGACCCGAATGGAACCAGATTGGTTTTCATTGATGACAAAGGTGACGGCTTTGTCTATTGCCCAGTAAGTCAATTCAGGGTCTTCGAGGCATTTATATTTACCAGCAGAGTTCGCTGTCAACTGTTCTCCTGTACAGTGTGTTTTATCAGAATAAATATTCATCAGTTGGTTGAATCATCATATTGGATCAAACAGTTTCCAGTAGTAGAATGTGTGAAAAATTTTCAATGGAAGTTCAAAAATACATAATTATGGAGTAGACTGCCCATGCAGGAAATTTCTTCGTAATCCCAGGCATTTGGTAATTGAGTTATACACTTTATGTATCTTAAAATTGCTTTATTCTTCTTAAAGTAACTCTAGATTTTTTCCATTATCCTTGTTAATATCTAGTGCTTTAATCCTATTACATTCGTTGGCACTCCTTTGTGTTGTGTACTTTTAAAAAAAAAAAAAAAAGGAAGTTCTTGTATCACTTTTAAATGTTGTACCTTTCCATTTAATTGCATGTCCCCTTGTTTTCCTGTTATAAGAAAAGTAAAAAAGAGAATCCAGTTTTCCTCTCAATATTGTTTTTACAAATTATCTCTTCTCTAAATCGTTCTATTATTCACAGCTTCTCATCAGAAAATTTGTCATGTTTCTTGTAATTTTTATCACCCATCAGGCAACTACTATATTCTTGTTACGTTTTTTTGGAGATAGGTGATAAGTCTATTGCAATATTCAGTGTGTCACATGCACTTTCCATTTCTTAAATAATTTCATATTATTTTTTGTAGGTAAATGATGGTGTGTATGAAATTCCAAATTTTGCACCAACTATTAAAGGTGTCCTCTGGGAAAACTGGCCAACAGATAAAGGTGTATTTGCTGCTTATGATGATGATAAAGTGTATACTTATGTTTTTCATAAGGATAGTATACAAGGTACTGTAAAGATTTTAATTCTGTGAGCCATTTAACATTTCATACTAAATTGAAATGTACAATATGTCTGGTTCTTCAATAATGTTCAGCATTGCCATTTAATTCAAACTGGGCACATCTACACATGCAATTAAACATTCAACAATAAACTTTGGCACATACCTTTCCAGAATTTATTGATCCTGGGTGCTGCATTTGAATTTGCACCCAGGGCCACAGCACATTGAGCCAAGTCAGAGCAGCCCCAGGTGGCAGGAAGCCTGGAGGGTCAGCCTGCCAGCCCAAGGCACTCGGTATGCTCCGGAGGAGCTGGCTGGGGCTTGAGGGTAGTTCAGCGTGAGGCTAGCTGACAGGCAGCCTCCACACTGAAGCATCCTTATGCCTCAGCCAGCCCTATCAGCGTCTACACATGTGTTGATACAGAGTAAAAAAACTCTGCTATAAGATAGTACTTGTGTTTTACAAGTACTAACCTACAGCAGAGTTCATTAGTTTTTGCCATCCTAATAATACTGCATGTTTAGATGCCGGGATGTTTACTACAGACCTAATTGGGCAACTTTGCAGTAAATGTCTCATGTAGACACAGTCAGTCACATGAATTTGGTACATATAGAAATGAACAATAAGGATTACTGTTGGTAAGTGTAACTAGCCATATAGAAGGCAATTGCTGTGTAGGTTTTCCTACACAACTCCACCAAAACATTTCAGTCTTCAGTTGCATGTTTCCTATTTTAGTCTTTGGCCTACACACTCCTACTTGCATTGGTTTTTTTTTTCTCTTTTCGGTAACATAGACACATCTTTGCTCAAAATGAATAGCAAGACTTATGTTTCCTTTTCATTTTCTTTTTAGCCAGAATTTTAATCAGGCCTTCTGATGAGTCATACAAATTACCATTATTCATCCAGTTGGTCATATAGTCCACATGCCTGCTAGTAAAGGGTACTTTCATTTGTTTGTTTATGATCCATTGGAGAACCATTCTTTAATAGCACTTGCCATATGGTATTCACTGTATCTTTAATGTTTGCCTAAACCTTAAAGCCTCTCAATTCAAGGTTTATGTAAAGTTACTTTTAATTTTGCTAAATAAATATAAAGTCAAATACATACCATAACTAATGAAAACCAAAATTAGAGATCTTACGTAGTTCTGCCTGACACTAATGTATAGTGTTGCTATTATGCTAACGATGAAAAGAACAAGTTCATTGAGTTTTCAGAATAAAATTCCTTCAGTGTTATATTTCCTAGCCTTTCAAAGTGACTGCCTGCTAAACATTTTACAGTATAAGGGTCTTGTTAAATAATTTCGTTTTGTTTTTTTCCTAATACAGGGTCCAAAGTTATTTTGGCAGGTGGCACCAAAGTTCCTTTTTCCCATAAACCACTGCTGTTGTATAATGGAGAATTAACTTGTCAGACTCAAAGCGGGAAAACAAACAATATCTTTCTTAGTACTCATAGTTTCCTTAGAAATTTGAAAGACAGTGGACCGAATGAGCTGAAACAAATGCTATCTCAGACTTTAATGCTGAAAAGGTAGGTCTACTTTTTAATTATATGTGGTTAATTACTTGTTTTCTTTTCCATCTATAGATCAATACAGCATTCTAAAAATATCATGCTGATTATTGATAAAGTTACATTGAACTATTGGGCCAGGTAATTGGTTGTCCATATAGATTAAGCAATAACAAATGATCCAGTACTAATTTTTCTTTATTGCAAGCAAAGAACTATTTATTTTCAAGAACTGTTCTGAGTTCCATGACATCTCCCCCCAAAAGTGGTTGAAGATGTCTCTTAGTTCCCAGTCTAGTGAATCAACCAAGAACCAGTACAGTGGAGAGGTAGTCAAAAGGTCCAGAGTAGGCCTAGGAAACAATGGCTTGCTGAAGGGGAGTTAAGGGGTCACCTGGAACAAAGTGTAAACCAATAGATCTGTGTGAATTTCCCTTCTTCCTGCCATAGGATCCTCCAGTAGTCCTCTGTGACCTACATATCGCCAATCCCCAAGTGACGTCCACTTTAGGATAAGTTAGTTTTCTTAAGGTTTATATAAAAACAAAAACAAATCTAAGAGTAGATAACTCTCTGTACAATCATTGTTTTTAACTCTGTGTTTCTCCCTGAATAGGTTTTCTGAAGCATGGGAGGTTTGCAAACTTCTGAATAACCAGTCGGGTTGGAATGAGCTTGCGAGAGCTTGCTTGCATCACATGGAGGTAGAATTTGCAATACGAGTCTATCGCACAATTAGAAATGTTGGAATGGTGATGTCACTAGAGCAAATAAAGGTAAAATATAAAAGTAGCAGTCGCACATTTTTGTTTAAAAAAAAAAAAGAAAAATTAAGTTTTTAATTTACCTTTAAGATTGTTGGAATTGGTTTTTGGGATTTTTTTTTTTTTTTAAATCAAAGCCAGATTTATTTTAAAAGTCTATCTTAAAGGAAAAATAAGTAAGTAATGGGGAGAAATGATTTCTCTGGGCATTCTACATACTCAAGTAAGTACTAAATATTTCACTATGATACCTACTCAGCTAGGTCATTTGCATCAGCATTTTAATACTAACCGGTTTTCCATATATTTTTCGACTGTTTCTTAACCGTTAAAAATTTGATTTTATACCAAATATGAGCTAACATATAAATGAGGTTTTGGTAATTCCTGAGATTAGGAGAACTTTTTGTATTGGATTGCCATATACTGAGAAGGAAAAATCACACACAAAGTATGAACAGATTAAACAAATTACACTTCAAAAGGTGGGAGGAGACTTTGCATGTCAGACTGTCTGCCTAGCTGTTTTGTCTATGAGTTCTACCCCAGTTTAGTGGGTAGAGCAGACAGGTTACCATGGGATAAAGCAGACAAATGAAGTAGTTAGTGGTCCACTTTCAGATCCACCGCAGAGCATGTGGGGTACCCCTGCCCCTGGCTCTGTGACTGGTGCCTCCTGGATCTGGGGGGTACTGAGGGTCCCCCCGTGGCCGATCACTGAGCAGGGAGGCTGTGGGGAAGGTGGGGGGGGGTCCCCCTCATGCTCAGTGGCAGACCCAGAAGTGAACCAGAAGTACTTCCAGTCCACTTCCGGGTTCACTGCTGAGCACGCGGGGGGCCCACCTATGCTCCTGTGGGATGCTCCATCTGCCTCACCATTGCAGTGTTCGCGAGCCGCACCTGGTACCTCAAGGTATATAGAAAAAATATTTAAAGCTGTCTGTGGCTGAATCGCTGATTCTCCAAACAGCATCAAATCTTCAGATTCAGATTAGGCCGAATTGAATCAGGACAGTGATCCAAATCAACAAATCGAATCACTGTCCCCAGTTCGGGCCAAATCTGAATCAAATATGGCCCTTTTCACACACCCCTACTAATTAGTGCTGTCATCAGTATCAGTATTTTCTTTCTCCTTTCTAGCTATTCTATTTTCTGGTTTTCTTTTATTCATTGTTTTAACTTTTTTACTTTTCTTTTTCCTGTGTATTAAAACCAAGCACAGAAATTACAAGCATCTTTCTAAATGTTCCCCCCCCACTTTATTTTAAAGCCCTTCACAGTGGTTGTGATGGCCCTTTTCCCAGAAAGCCAGTGTGTCAACATACTAGAAGAAAGGCTAGTGTTGACTTTTGAAACACTGACATTTGAAGTGCCACTATTTGCACAACATCTTTCATATCTACTTTTTTCAAGTGCTAGAAATCAGTTTCTTTTGACCTTGGGGTTTAACTCTGACATCCAGCTAATCAGTTATAAATTAAAATGATGTTTTTAAAAGCAAAATAACGGAATTTTTAAATATTTGCTAAGTCCAGCAAGAAGTTCTGAATATGCATCATCCCTTGATTCTCATATTTCAGAATCTTGTGGTTATATTCTGATCTCATTTGTACCAGGAGCTATTAAAGTTAATGGAGTTAGGTTGGATTAACAGTAGTGCAACTGAAATTGAGATAGAATGCCTTGATTCTGTATCTGTTAATGACTGCCAATTGTAATGCTTTCATGGAGCATACTTTCTTGTCAATTTGCCCACACCAGGGATTTATAATTCTTACAGAGGTTTTCTTCAAAACCTTACTTAATAAGAAACAAAACAGAAAAGATATAAACAGTTTGTATGTATAATTAATGTCATTTGTTGTCTGGGGAGTTGCATACAATATTTTCCATATGTTAAGTTCTTGCTTCTCTTTATTACTTTTCACTACTCTGCTGCTTTATGATTTTTTTCATATTCCAAGCATAAATTATATATAAAATGCTTTTGATTACTAGGTAAACTATTAAATGTACAGCTTATGAGCTCCTTCACATTATACACATTATACATATATTTCCTTGACAAAATAAACGCATGTATATTGTTTTTATTTTAAAATAGGTAACCTAAACATATTGTATTAACCTTAGGGTTTTTTTGCATCTTAAGATTAATAAAATATATTGATAGGAGACTAATACATTTCTACTCATTTTATATGTAGGTACTCTTTTGAAGTTTTCATGTCCCTCACCCTTTTGTCTCCATTTTTCCATTAAGATACGTGTACTGGTCAAATACATTTGCAGACCATTATTCCGTATGCATGCCATACATGTCATCATATGTATGCAGTACATGTCACAGAAGAAACAAGACATTCACAATGCAGTGTTTTGTTCTTGAGGGTTTTTTAATTATCATTTTTAGTGGGAAGATAAAGTCTGTTACCATTGTAAATATCTAATATTAACAGGTTACAGAAATGTATCTTATATATTAATATAGGAACAGTTAGAATATGTTATTCTAAATTGCTGATAGGGGAGTGTTGCAATGGTAAAAGCATTGAACATTTTTTTCCCCACAAAAATTACTATTCTAAAAGTCTTGCTTTGAATGTCTGGACCACTCATTTAAAAACTTTAATTTCCTGATGTTTAACTATTGTATTAATGCCTGGTCTTGTAACCTTTAGTCGTATAAACAGTCTTATTAACTTCAAAGGTTTTTTTCAAACGAAGGCTGTATAGCTGAGCTTTTAAATTTGTTGGGTGCTGTGTATTGGTGACAGTAGCTGTATTTTTCTATTTGATGGTAGCATTTGCTTGTATATTGAGAAGTGTCACATTTTTGGGGGAAGGTGGGAGAGAATTATAAATTATGTTATTCCATATGTTTTTTTTCTGAGTGTAGAATGATCTAGTAACACATTTCAGTAGACTATTTTTAAAGTTAGTAACAGTAACACTTTGTAATGTTAGGACTGTTGTTGCACTCATATCTGTTTCCAGGGAATAGAAGATCGCAGTCTTTTAGCAGGACATCTTGCCATGTTCACCAGTGACTTTAATCTGGCTCAGGATTTATATCTAGCATCCACCTGCCCTATTGCTGCACTTGAGGTACACTGGCAAGCTACCTAAAATTAATTGTTATATTCTCCCCCTTGTGATAATTCTGCTTAGTTGTTTGGATTTCTCTCCCATGCTCTAAATGATACGTTCTGTCAGTTGTTTAAGATAAGTGTATATTAACCTTTGTTACACTGTCATCTCTCTTAAATTTTCTACCAATATGAACATTATAATTATAACATTAAACATTTGTATCATAATTCATCATTTCACATACTTACATCACAAGATTGGTTTTCCCAGAAACTAAATGTAAATAATTTCTTTTGATAACAGATGAGAAGAGATTTGCAGCATTGGGACAGTGCATTACAGCTGGCTAGACGTTTAGCTCCAGACCAGATCCCATTCATATCAAAGGAATATGCTGTGCAGCTTGAATTTACGTATGTTTCTTCATAAAAGTATAGTATAATAATTTAGAATGACTATTCCTGC